>NC_090334.1:67791219-68096887 GCF_035084215.1 Heptranchias perlo
AAGTCTACGCCACAGAGCCCGCAGTAAGTAAATTCGTACATTTAATTTGCAGGAGCTGCTGCGAACATTGCCACGCTGCTGTGAGCATGTTCTGGCTCATTAATTTGAAGATTGTATAAAAAATTATAGGAATCTACACGACTTTTCCTGTGGGATACTACGGTGGGTAAGAACATTTAACTACTGTTGACCCTGTTTTGAATAAATGGGCTAAAGCCACCAATAAAATAGCAAAGGAAGGAATTTCAGATCAATGTAGTAAGCATTTGTACACTATCATCCCATGGAGTAATTTCAGGGCTCTATTATAAAAGATAGATTACATGTAATGCAATATATGCCAAATAATGTTATACGGGCAGGTGCGCATAGGTGGTAGCATGCTTTCATCTGGGTCAGAAGATTGTGAGTTCAACCTCTACTCCTTGCTGACAATTCAATGCAATACTGAGTGAGTACTACATTGACAGATGTGCTGTCCCCCTGTATGAGATGTTAAACTGAGAATATGTTTGGTGATTCAGGTGAACGTTAAAGATCCCATAGCATTATTTGAAGAAGAGCAGTGACTTCTCCTATATGAAAACAGCCAATGCTGGAGGTATACAGGTCTATCAGCCTCTTCAAAAGAGGTTCATTTTTGGGTGTATGATCTTTCTGGCAGCCTGGCTGGCATCACCAAGACACCATCCAGAGTCTTGGGAAAGGGTCATTTAAATTTTAAGAGGTGGGGGCACCAGCACTGGTACTACTGGGGCTCCGGTGGATCCAGTGTGATTTCAGAGCTGCTCCGTGCTGCTCCATTGGGGCCAGTCAGTGTGGCCGGTCAGAAAAGTTTGAGAATCCTCTTGAAAGGTGCTTCCTTGCTGTTTTGCCTAGCTCCAAATGGCAACTGATCTGCTTTGCCAGTCTCTAAATGCAACTGATCTTTCTTGAATCAATTGCTATTTGAAACAGCATTGTGAGGCCCACATACAGTCCTGTTTGGCCATTACATCTGTTCCTGTGTTCTTACTATACCAGATTTCCAATCCTCCAAATGGAAGAATTACTTGGCTGAAATGTCTATTCTTGTTTGTGGTTGGGCTGACTTCACAGTAACAGAATGTGAGGATTATTAATCCGTGCATTTATTGTGAGGATTAAATATTAGACAAGCTACCCCTCCCAAATAGAATTGGAGACTTCTGAAGTGCATTTCCCCAGTGTAATTGAAGCAAGCTTGTCCTCTCAGTTTAGGCTTGGTCTTTGTTTTTAAAAAGTACAATCCACCCGCAAGATAAGCCCTGCCCAATGTGGTGCTGTAAGAGTAAGGAGTCCCCAAAATTCAGCTCCATGAATTGTGCTGATCTGCACACGTACAATTGTGATTGTTTATTTTCTTTAAGGGGAAAGAAAAGATTTTTTTTAATAATATAACAATATGTACAAGACAGCTGCTGGGTGCTCACAGTGGCTAAGTAGGTTAATGCAGCACATGGTATAATATTGAGCCACACAGGAGGGTCTCTTGTTTGGTCCCTGGTCTATGCTGACTTTAGATGGGAAGGTGGTGAGGACACTGCAATTGGCCTCAGCATTCATGCACTCCCGGGCTCTCAGCGCCACCGCGCGCTGTCCCAGAGGAGGCTGCGGTGGAGACGAGACCGTCACCCATCTCCTTATGGAATGTGCCTTTGCAAAGAAGGTCTGGAGAGAGATGCAGTGGTATCTGTCCAGGTTCGTCCCGAGCAGTTCCGTAACACAGGTTTCTGTGCTCTACGGGCTGTTCCCGGGGACGCACACTGAGACGGACATCGGCTGCTGCTGGAAGACCATCAACTCGGTGTAAGACGCCCTTTGGTCTGCCCGAAACTTGCTGGTCTTCCAGCACAAGGAGCCGTCCTCGACCGAGTGTTGCAGACTGGCACATTCCAAGGTCCAGGACTACGTGCTGAGGGATGCACTGAGGATGGGTGCGGCCGCCGCAAAGGCCCTGTGGGGAAAGGCAACCGTTTAGAGCCTTCCCGCCATTGTAAACCGAGGGGCTGCAATCAGGGAAAAACCCCCTCGGGCAGAATGTAAAATTCAAATTGCTGTAATGTACCTGTAATGAATCTGAAATGGACCAGAAATGAATCTGTAAGCAATAATCTGTGTTGACGTATGATGCAATGAGACACCCTAGAGTGTCATGAACTGCAATGATGTCCAATGTGTTCATTGTACTGCACTTAACGTAACCTGCAAATTGTATAATCTGTATTGTGTACGTTTGGAAAGTGATATGACAACTGTTTTTGTATGTACTGCTGCAAATTTTATGAATAAAGTATATTTTTTGAAAAAAAAAAAATCCCTGGGCTAGAGTGGGGGAGATGGGGGGAGGGGAAAGGGGGTGACATGGTGGGGAGTGGGAGGGGGGAGAAATTAGCTAGAAAAGCAATTCCTGATACTACTTTGGTAACCGCTACTATAAAGTGGTCGAAGTTCAGTGACCTACAAACCTGGGGGGTTTGGCTATGACTCCCCCCCACCCCCTATACCCCTCACCCTCCCTTATGGTCACATTGCCCGATGAAACCCAACACTTACTGTTTAGGCTCATCTATTAAGAATGACCAGTTTAGCAAGGTAACAATGTATTGCTGATGCATGTGGGATCATATTCCCGCCTTCAGGAGAAGAGAGGGAAGAAATTCCAGTGGGCGGGGGTGGGGGGTGATGTTCTACCTGTAACTGGTGGGAGACCAATGGAGACCCCAGGAAAACGATGAACAATGTAAACAGCTGAAAGTGGCTGGAATTACTGCGGACCCTTGTGGAATTTCAGGGTCACGATCTCCTCCTGTATTTAGCAAAAGTGCTTGTCATCAGCGGAAATGGCAAACAGAAAAGAACAGAGGAAACATTCGATTAAGGAAAAGCCTTTCATCACATCAAGACCTCTCCTTCTGCAGTGCAGGTGTGTCTACCTCAATCATGAACTCTTTCTTGACTCCCACAAGATCTCTAAAACCTTCTTCCTAATTCCCATGTGCCTCAAACAGACCCATTAATACACCTGTAACCTTCAGTTCTCTTTCGAGATACATATTGATCCAGTTCACAGTTATAGCTATTGATTGACCCAGAATTAATTACTTTTTAGTTCAAATGATACCTTTAAAAGGAATTGTAATATGACTATGTTAATGGTTATAGCATTGTATTAATCTAAATATACATATATACAACAATGCAGTTGAAGATTTGGGAAGTTTACAAAAAGATCAACAGTGACTGTCTTGAATTTAGAAAATTCCGAATTTTGTGCATTCAAGTCTGAGTCTTCTTCACGTCCCTAATAATGGGTTTACACTACTCAGGTACTCAGAACCTAGAGCTATGTTTAAGCTAATCATCTTTTAATATGCTTTTCTATTAACTATGTCAAGTGTCAGTTTGACTCAGCTGGTAGCACTCTTGCCTCTTAAGCCCAGGTCTGCGGGGTCTCTGCCCCTTTTTCCTGCACAACCAAAAATTCCGACAGGAGGGGGCGGGTGCAGGAACTGCCCAACACAATTTCGCTCCGAAGTCACTCAAAGACGTAGGACTGGCGAGATGATATCCCCCACCAGAAATCCTACCAGTTCCACCTCACTTACAGCCAATTTAAAAGACAGTTGCAAGATGTAGGTGTACTCACTGTATAAAGGCAGAAGTGTGGCCCACAATGCTGTTCCCCAGCAACAATTGGTCGCTGACTGACAGAATGCTATTGGGAAAGTGGCAGCAGGAGAATGAAGGTTTTCTATATTAAAGCAAATGTTAATCTCTGCCACAATGACCCAATTCATTGTCGCTGGGTCAAAATCCTGGAACTCCCTTCCTAACAGCACTGTGGGAGAACCGTCACCACACGGACTGCAGCGGTTCAAGAAGGCGGCTCACCACCACCTTCTCGAGGGCAATTAGGGATGGGCAATAAATGCTGGCCACACCAGCGACGCCCACATCCCGTGAACGAATAAAAAAAATGGAGTATCTGGGTGCCATTTTGATATTCTTGCCCTCCGCCATGACCGTGATTGCCCACCTCCTTTATATAAGTGCAATTTGGGATAGGGTCAATGTCAGCCTGGCAGTGGAAGTCCTGTCCCTCCAGACTTCTGGCAGTGGAGCAGGGCTCGAGGAATTTCAGCTCTACTGTCAGAAGGTTGAAGGTTCAACTCTAGCTCAGGACTTGAGCAGATAACCTAAGCTTCTACTTCAAAATAATTTATTATATATGAAGTGCTTTGGGATATTTCTCATGTTATGATAAGCTGCTATATAAATGCAAATTCTTTCTTTTCAAATGTATATTATATGTTTATTGCACCATTTATTTACCAGCAATCCATGCAGTACTAAGGGAGCCACACTTACGGGTAAGATGGTAAGTCTAGGCTTCATCTATCTGCCAGTTCAGGTAGACATTAAATTTCCTATGCCACTATTTTAAGATCAGCAAGGAGATCTTATGGTGTCCTGGTCAATATTCCTTCCATAAAGAGCAAACTAATATTACCAAAATGAGTGATCATTCATCTGATTGCTGCTTGTTGGATCTTGCTATGAGCAAAATAGGCTTCTGCGTTTGCCTACAAAACAACTGTGGCTGTACTTCAAAATAGTCTGTTGTATGTGAAATGCTTTGGGACGTTTTTGAAATGTGATAAGGTGGAATATTTTTATAAACTGCATTTTGTTTTTCCCAATAACCAACTACAAACTAGCAGTAATTCCATTACAATTATCATTAAGCTCCTTTCAGCTTGTGACTTGTGACCTCAGCTGCTCCGTTATGGAGAGATGGGGTGCGAAATTTGTCTTGGCGGTAGTGCAAAATGGGCGGTGGTGAATTGGCAATCTGTTTTACACTCCCCCAAATTATCTTTTCCATGTTAGAAAATCAGGCGGTGTGTTAAACGGGTTGCCAATGCGCTCTCCCTCATTTTGCCATTCCCGCCCAAGACAAACTTCATCCCCGTGAAGAGTAGCTAGTTAGGTGCTTCCTCCTAGTTGCAGAAGGAAAAAACATCAGAGGGCGAGGAACTACAGCCCACCTTTATAGAATCATTGAATCATAGAATCGTTACAGCACTGAAGGAGGCCATTCGGCCCATGGAGCCTGTGCCGGCTCTTTGTAAGAGCAATCCAGCTAGTCCCATTCCCCTGCTCTTTCCCCGTAGCCCTGCAATTTTTTTTCCTTCATGTATTTATCCAATTCCTGCACCTTCTATTATAGAGTGTCATTGGCAGATACATGGGAAAGGTTGCTTGCCCTTTAGAGCAATTGTGGCTGGAGATTTACAGGTGGGAAAACAGGGAGAAAGTATTAAAAATGTAAAACAAAAAGGCTATGTACCTGTGGCGTACCTCAACCCTCAGCAGAGTCTGGAGTGGGGTGTGGGAGTAAAGAACACTTTTCTACTTGTATTGGTGAGATTGCAGATGGCAATAGCTATCTCAATGTGCAATTGAGGGATTAATCTTGTAATCATTAAAATTAAAAGAAAAGATGTTCAGGGGACAATGTGGAAAAAAAAGCCTGCGATGATAAAGGTAGAAAGGTTTTGAATTGGTCTGCTTTAGGTTGCATGGAGTCATATTTAAGTAGACCAAAGCTGCAAATCAGCTGTTTTTAAACACTGTCTGTAGAAATCACATCAAAGTATATCACTGTATATGACATACATACTAGTTTACATTAGGAATCAACTGTGCAAGCAACAGCCACCACAATCAATGTGGTAAATAAAGAGAGGCAACAGCATCTTCTATTGGAGAGAAGTAGTATTGCAGCCTTCTGACAGACACATCAGCAAACCAAGGCTCTGCTGTCTCATTTGTTTTTGTGTCCATCCACACCTTCAATATGTCAGCTTCCTCTCAGTACTGATGAAACTCTGTCAAGTGCTCCTGCACTGGGCTCATTCACCTGTGAAAACGTTATTTCACCAGGAAAGAAAATTAACAGCAGTTTTTTTTTCCTTCACTGATCATTGCTTGTGTCCTTTTTGAACTTAATTTTTGCCAGAAGTCATTGTAATTTGGTGACTATTTGTCACTGTCACTCTCGACGTGTTCTACTGCTCTGGAAGGTTCCGCCTTCACGACAGAGTTTGACATTCAGAAGAGGGGAGGCTGAGTGATGAGAATTGAATGAAAGACCAGGACTGTCTCTTTTCCCCATTTATTCCTTTTTGTTCTTGAACTAAGATTATCAATTAATCTGTAACTTTAGAAACACATCATTTGATATGATTATTTGAAAAGAAATGGTGTACTACAATTCTAAATCTCCCAGCTTCGTTCCAAAATGAGAGTCTGAACCATCCGTTAAAAGCTACCTCATAAAACTGGAAAGAACAAAAATCTAGAATCATCGGTATCACGGAAGATATAAGATTAAAACCCAGTATTAATAGACTTTCTATTAAATTAGTTTTCATTGAATTTTTGGTTGGTATTTATATTGATTTGGTTTTAGGTAATTTGTTGTTTTTTTGTATATTAACAATAATGGGAAAAAAATGAAAATGCTTCTTAACAAATTGTACTCTTCATTCCTTAGTTTCTAAAGTCATTAATTAGATAATTATAAGGTGTGTACTAATCTGGAATTTAGCACAGGGAAACGTGATTCATTTAGTGATAAATTCGAGCAGGTTTTACTTAGATAAACTCCCTGCTTTGAGTTCATTACTGTTAGATATTTCCAATTTATTAAAATATGATTTTTGTTGCCTCCGATTATTAGGATATCAGCAATTTACACATCCAAGAAGATATGGCATAGGGCCAATTTTGGAGGGATCCGAAATATAGGCGGAAACAGGGCCTTGGCAGAATTTCCATAACAACAAGCTATAGGTTATTTCGAAGCTGTTTGTTGTCTATGAAACTGTGTGGAACATTGCATTGGTGAAAGCGATGATGGGCTCCGATGCTTCCACCATTTTACTTAGCTCCAAACCGACTTTATTTGGGCACAAATTTGTATTCTTTCCCACAGAGATTCCTGATCACAGTGTACCTTTAAAGTGCATGAGTCAATCTGATTAGCTTTTCCATCAACATTGCCCTCCCTTCCCCCAACCAACGCTGGAGTAGCCTATTACTGTGAGGTGCTCCATCCAGTGGGCGTACTGAGAACTGACGGAGCGAACTAAACAATGACAGGAGTATTTATTTATTACAAATATTTATACATGATATCCTACTTAAGCTTGAAATCCTTTTTTCTTTCAATGGATTCCTGCCTAGGGGCAGCCTAGCAGAAACAGTGGTACATTGCAGTACAGGAAACAAAGGAAGTACAACACAAATCAGCATGGCACAGTCTTTAACATTTGAAATTCCTTTGTTCAATGCTTCTGCTATTTCATAATGCCTGAGCCTTTGACCATATCTTCATAGGGAGCTATGACACAGAGCAAAGGAAAACTCCAAAGCTGAGTAAAGTTTGTGCTCAGTTAATCATATTTTCCTATTGGGCTACCTTTAAATCTGTTTTTATTTTAGTTATTTATAGAATGCAGCATTGAGGTGACTGGGTGCTGGGGTGATGTGTGAGCTAACTGCCCTTTCCTTTCACTTCTAGGCACTGACTACAAATCTGGTCCAGACAAAAGGATGAAGGTTTTGTCTGATGAGGAACACGATGGTGTGGTGTTGTCAAATTGTCCTTTTATCTCTAAGACTTAGATTTAAATCCAGCCTAAAGAGAAAGGATAAAGGTGTCTCTTTCTGACAGCATTAAGAGTCCTAATTTGGGGCCAGTAACAGTACTGGCTCATACCTGATAGGAGTATCCAAAAGATCTGGTTAAACCATTGAAAACCAGTACAGATCCAGTAAGGGTAGCTGTAATACTAGTATAGATTTCAGAAGAGAACCTCCAATATCAGGATACATCTGGGAATAGTACAAATCTGATTAAAATATCCAATAGCAATACAGGCTTGATAAAAGTATCACTTATAGCATTACAGATCTGGTTAAAGTGTCAAATACCAATGCAGACCTGGTAAGAGTATTCTCAAAACTAGTATAGGTACAGATCAAGTAAGCATTTCCGATACTATGGTAGGCATACAGATCTAATACTGATATAGATCTGGTAAGAGTATCTCCAATACCATTATTACTTTAGATCTGGTAAGAGTATCCTCAATAATATTATTACTTTAGATCTGGAAAGAGTATCCTCAATACCACTATTGCTTTGGATCTGGTAAGATTATCCTCAATATTATTGTTACTTTAGATCTGTTAAGAGTGTCTCCAATACTACTATTACGTTAGATCTGGTAAGCTTGTATCTCTAATACTATTATTACTTTAGATTTAGTAAGAGTATCTCCAATACTGGTATAGACCTGTTATAGTATATCCATTCACATTGCATTTACCCTGCCAAAGGATTGGGTTGACAACAGATTTTGCTTGGCAAGTGGGTTGAACTTTAGATGACCAGGAGCAATCCACGCCGAGGCTGGATGGGATGTTGGTGCCCCTGTGCAAAGCCAATTGTTATAGAACTGAACACCATAAAAATATATATCAGAAGTCAGACTAGGCTGCTAAGAATATATAAAAAAAACAATTGGTTTTAAACAACATGAATGTTGATCAGTTGGGATGAGATTGTTTTGAAGACAGGAGCAGAAAGCATTGAGTGACATGTTGTGGACCCCTGGTGGAGTTCTGAGAGATGCTTTGTTCTCATTCCAATCTGCCACCACATTCAAAACATAAAAACCAGAAACAATTTCGTCAATTTTAGTTTGTCTCTGGGTGGCAGGCTAACAGCTTCAAAACATAAAACGACTTACGGATCTCAAACCTATGAAGATTTATTCTGCTATGAGTGAAAGAGCAGGCAAAATGAGCAGAGGCAGGTGCAAAATCTAAAGAATAAATTTTATATTTTATTTTAAAAATCTAGTGACTATGTAGCAAATTCACATTGATTTTTGCAACTTCTAACTAAAAGGGAGCAACTTACAATTTTATTAACTTTTGGATGAAGTGATGCCGCTAGTAACAGGTTGTCAAATCTACTCCAGCCACTATTACCCATGGGTTCCTTCACATACTGTAAGTTAATTGCCGCTAGTAAGTCACAGGAACAGTTCTTACAAAAAAGGCCCTTCGGCCCATTTGGTCTCATCTGTCCAGAACACTAAACCCTACCAACCTTCTTGTTACAGCAACTCGATGCTTCTTAAATGAATCCAGTGCTCTGGCCTCGGTGAGTCCATTGTGCACCGTGTTATTGCCTCGGTAGAAAATCAACAATTAAGCCGATTAATGGAAGCAATTAAATCAAACCCAGTTCTAGAGCTTTTGAACAAAGTATGATTTTTACAAATTAGTAACAAAGATAAAAGTATGTTTTCTCGCTTGTTTAAACAGATTATAACAAGTTTTAGTTGAGATGGAAACAGCTCTCTGTTCAACTATTTTGATGAATTACTTAGCATACCTAATATGTACATGAATTAAAATAATGAGCATAATTGTGCTGCACATTCTTCATATCATTGCTACTGCAATGCTTAAGTATGAACCATTTTTCTGAGATCGAAAATCAGGGTGCAGAAGTAATGAGAAACAATTTTTTATCTAACAAATGTTCAATAACATACATTTTAGATTTTTAGGGAATTAAAAAAATAGGGTTAATTTCACCATTGGTTACAATTGTACAGAAAGACTAAAGTCTAGCTTTGAGATGAACCGTCAGTATCGGGCAAACCTCTGAGACGAACAGAACTTGAGACTGCTCCATAAATTCTACCATCATAGTTGGGTGGTGTCAGCCTTGGCTTAGTTGGTGGCACCCTCGCCTCTGAGTCAGAAGGCTGTGGATTAAAGTCCAAATCCAGAGACTTGCACACATAATTAAGGCTGACACTCTGGTGCAGTGCTGATGGAGTGCTGCAATGTCGGAGGTGCCATCTTTCAGATGAAACGTTAAACCGAGGTTCTTTGTGCCCTCTCAGGTGAATGTAAGAGATCACATGGCACTATTTGAAGAAGAGCAGAGGAGTTCTCCCCAGTGACCTGGCCAATATTCATCCCTCAACCAACAGCACTAAAAAAAACATATTATCTGGTCATTTATTTCATTGTTGTTTGTGGGACCTCGATGTGTTCAAATTGGCTGCCATGTTTCCTTACATTTCCACAGTGACTACACTTCAAAAGTATTTCATTGGCTGTAAAGAGCTTTGGGACGTCCTGAGATTGTGAAAAGAGCTATATTAATGCAAGTTCTTTCTTTTTTCGTCCACAGAAAGTCTGACTAGTGATATACTTAAACTTTGTGAAGGAATATAACAGATTGGTATTTACAAACAAAAGGGTTTGTAAGCAAGGCATCGATTAATTAAATATAGGTGGGTTTTTTCTTGCTGTCGTGATCTGACACGCTGGTCAAGCTTTTGGAAGACTTGCCTCTTCACCTTCAGAACCATTATTATCATTAGTGGTTATCATTCACTAAAAGCTGCCTAAGTACTTTTGGCAACAGGTTATCTAAATCTGTTGATGGATGTAGTAAATGAATTAAGAAGGGAGACAACCTGCTTAGCTAATTCTTCTCAACCAACTTGCAGAATGTAATGTAAAGATATAGTGCCAGACTGAACGGCATCAAACAAATTTTCAGTTCCCTGAGTTACTCCATCTCTGTATGTGGGGGGGCGGGTGGGGGTTGAGGGGGCAACTCTTTGTTCTTGGCTGATGTGTGCCTCTACTTTTCATGAGCAAAAAAGGTAAGGAATCTTCCTTAGTGAGGTGCTCATAAGAGAAGTTGCATCCTCCAAGGTTTCATTTTTTGGCAAGGCCTTTAAGGACTCATTGCTAAGCTGCCCTGTCTGTTTATGTTGGTATTGGTTGCATTAAATCTGTGTTTCAAGAATTGCCTCAAAATCGCACAACCTCAGTGTTGGAGAATTTAAAATACAACATTGGCGTTGATTCTCATGGTTCTCAAGTGATTTATTTCATGGTTAAAGAGTAATTTAACATTTATATAAAATAATATTTCAGATTTATCCCAAGCTGCAGCACTAGCTTGGTGAGGCAAAAACAGACCTAGAAAATTATGGCCACAGGGGCAGGAGATGGCTGGGATAAGCCACAGAGATGGAAAATAACAGAGCTGGATAATTGTAAGGAGAGAAATAGAAAATAGCAAGAGCAGAGATGGGAGGTCATAGGGCTGGGAGAGAGCAGAAGGCAAAGCCAGATATGAGAGATGAAGAGAAACAGTGAAATAAGAAAAAGGAAGAAATAAAAAGAAATAATAATGACAAAATGAAAGAAAGAGAAAAATCAGAACTTTGGAAAAGAAAGATAGAAGAAAAACATTGAAGCAGACAAAAAAAAACCCAGATAGATATAGATGGAAGAAAATAAAGATAAAACGAGATAGATAAAGAAAGAAGGTGGTAGATGGATAAAAAAGTAACTAGATAGAAGAGAAAAGAATTCTGCTGGTCAACTGGGTGTCTGCCACCTACAAAAACCCCAAACCATGATTTAGAGTTTCCAAACCATGCTACTGAGAAATATGCACAGGTAGAGGTTTTGTTTGTCCATAGAAACAAACTCCATTTAGCTAAGCCCAAGCTCAGGTTGTCTAGGGCCAAGTCTTAGCAGCTCCCAAGCGTGCATACAAATATTGTTGAGTTGCACAAACTAAAACCATGCACCTAACCAGCACACACCACTGGTACGCTTTCCACCACTTGTGCAGCTAGGACTACCTTATCTATCAGGGCACTGGTTTGCAGGGTTATCTGGAACTGAGTGGGAAGAATCCCAACCCCTGCAATAGGTCTACTCCAGGTCCCATCTATGAGCCAATCTGGCCGGTCAATTATTCAGAGCAATGTGGAATACTACAGAGGTGCCTAATTCTGCTATCACATTATCAAGGCTGCCACAAAGCATCTGGTCTCTCATGAATGAGCATGTTCTCTTTAAAATCAATTCAAGCCAGGGAGAGATCCTGCTTACTTTCCATCTCTTCACTCCATCAAAAGAAAGAAACAAAGACAGGGAAAGAAAGAAAAGTTTGACCTAACATTTATTTTAATTCAACAAAAACTGAATATGTTGGAGTGAGGCTTCATCACATCTGGCGCTAGTCCAACTTGTTATCTCCTATGAAGAGTGTAGAATCCATTGTATTACTTGGCAAAGCCTTGCTCCACGGAGGATAGCGTGCTCCTGATACTCATTAAGAACAAGCTTGTTATTATCGTTCCTCAATCATAATATTATAGTTATTGACGAAAGCTATTTGATCTTAACTTCAGCGGAACATTCCATTTTGTTGGGAACCGTTAATAAAATTGATTCAGCAAAAGAAATTGAGACTCTGCAGTAATCAGGTATATGCTGGCGGGTTGCCTTCCCTGTCTGGCAGTGTACCGTTTATGCAATGTTATGGTTGCATCGTTAGGGGTGCATCTGGGCTTTTCTTATGTAATGGCCTCATCATGCACACATGTACAAATATCCATGAAAAACTGACTTGGGGGAAATCCATCAACAGCTACTGCTGTCCTTGTCCTTATAGGCTTCCCTTGTGTATAAAGTCCTGAAACGGTTAATATACTTGAAGTTTAGCATTGGATGTTGATTTGCCATCTCATTTGATTGACGGATTAGTAAGTTGTATCTGCAAGTGTCAGTACCTCACTGAAATATTAAATCAGTAAATGGGCACTGCCTTATCACTGATTCATCTGAAACCCTTCCTTTCTAGCCTTGCATGTGTTCTCAACTAGGTGCAAATGGACTGTATATATATATATATGTGGAGACACATATATTGTTAAGAGAGGTGTTGTAAGATGATCATGGAACAAAGGATCTCAAAAAGTGTCATAAGCCACAACAGTGAAACATAAGTGATTTATACATGTCAGCTGAATCCAGAGATCAAATTCTGCCTTTAACTGCCTCCTACTTATGTGCAAGATAATTATTTTTTAAATAATTTGTTAAAATTCTTTCTTTTTTCTCTTTTCATGCCTTGAGGGAGTTGGTCCATAGGCATGGATAGCCTTCCGGAACCATGCTCAAGTGGCCTTTTTTCCTAAGTGAACCCAGACAGTGAGTGCCAGCAGACTATTCCAGCATGAAGGGCATCGCAAATGAGCCCAATCATCTCCTTTCACGATGTGTACTTTCCTGCTGCGGTCACTGGAAAGTGACCAGGAGTAGGAGCCCTGATTTATTTCCCCTCTCCCTTTCCCCGAGGATTGTGTGGTCCTCGTTGCCGCTCTGGCTCAGATTAGCTAACTCAGTGCATAGGCCGGGGGTTGAATTTGGGACTTCTATCGTATATGGCTCAGTTCCACACTGGGCAGTGCATTTAAGTCATCAGGAGATTTTTAATGCAGTATTGTCATTAAGAAATCTAGGGGGGAATTTCGACTTGCTCCCAAACAGGCGGCAAGTTGGTGGAGGGATTAGTTTGCACATTGATCTGAGCCAAATTCAGCACCAGGCTTCACTTGAATAGAAGCAACGAGCTACGGGTGCTAAACAGGGCTTGACGCGTTTTGGCCGACTTCGAAGCCGAGCTGGTCCAGAGGTAGATTCTAGGGTGGGGGAGGGGAAGGGGGAAAGAGGTGAATCTGAGGGGGGGGCGAGCCCGGACCAGCAGCGACCCTCAATATTTTTGTGGAGACAGGAGGAGCAATCTTGCCTCTTCCAACTCCACAAAAAATATAACTTTGAATAAGTTTGGTAGCTTTTTATTAAGCGGCCTCCAGCGATCAGTTGATTAGACTGTTCAAGATCCGGTACACCTAGGCTGCGCCAATTTGTGGCTGAATTTTACCTCGGGGTCTTACAACCAGCATAGGACCCTGTTTTGCACAGTAAAGCAGTCTTGCGCCTGTTTCTGACAAGTCCATTTCCAGGCCCATCTGAATATAGCATCAGGCGGGCTTTGGGCTTCAATGAGGCGATCGATGTGTCTCTTCCCACCCCCTCCCCACCTCCTCCCCCACCCCCACTTTCAACTCCTGGCCGCCTGTTTTTCAGGCACAAAACGGACAGCCATGAGCTGAATTTCTCCCACGTAACAACGTCAGCAGCTTACATTTCTATACTCCTTCTCACGTGCAGAGAGAAGTCTCAGAGCACCGTACAAGACAATGGGCAAAGATTAGATACCAAACAGGAGGGGGGCAGGGGAAATGAGGTGTTGGGGGTCAAAAGCATGGTGTAAAAAATGGTCATAATGTCTGAAGGTAAAGGAAGAAGGTGAGGGCAGAGGTGTTGAGGGAGAAAGTTCCAGAGTGCTGTGGCAGAGGCAGAAGGAGCAGCTGTCAATGGTGCAGCTGAGGGGAGAGGAGAACATCGTAATAAATGCAGGTTCAGGCAGCAAGGAGATCGCTGAGGTGAGGCCATGGGGATATTTGCAGGCATGGACAAGGATTTTAAAACCAATTCTCTGGGGAGCCAGCAGTGCTTGGTGAAGACAGGCCTTGGTATAGTTGAAGATGTGGGCCACAGCCTTTTGGATGATTTGTAATTTATGCAGGTGGCAAGCAGAACATTGGTGAAATCGAGCACTAAGGCATTAAATTCCAGTGATATCCACAGATTTCTGTGATTCAGGATTTCAAATCCCTACACCGTGGAAAGTTCGCCAAAATTACTGTCATTAAATGCCTTTTATAAGTATTGTGACATAAGGAAATGTCAGATATCACATCAGATGGTACAATGGCAATTTTTTTAGTGCTGCGATATTGGATATTCATCACCTTGTAAGTACTTGATTACTAAACGTGTTCTTCTAAATGCATACTGTAATATAGAGAAGATATTATTCTTGTCAGGGAATTACTGGTTTATCCTCCCACGTGCAAAAGACTGACCCCAAATCCCACCCTTTCCCCAGATGATGATGGTCTAGGGCTTGGTGCAGTGTTATGCCATATAAACCAGGATGATCCAGGTTCAGTTCCTACTCTGTGCTGAAACAGCTGATCGCAGCCATGACAGCATTACAATTGTCCTCAGCAACCCCTGAGCAAGGACACGGAAAAGTCGGCCAGGGTTCCAGCTCCTGACTCCTATCCAAAATTCCTGCTGGAAATTGCATGTGAGTGGACATCATGCGAGGACTTGATTGGGCTCAGCTGTGATGACTTCCATGGTAAAATAGCCCTCGACAACACTCAGTAGTCTAAACTTACACATGAAGAATAGATACTTGAGCAAGGTGCTGGAACTCTTGAAATCTTCTGGGAGAAAATTGGAAGGAGGCTGCTGCAAGAGACAAAGCATTTACAGAACCCTCAAATTTTGGTGGGATTTTCCTTATTTTGTGGATTTTTGTAGCACACCTTTAAATTAATACAGAATTGTTGCACATAGCAGCCAGCTAACAAGTGAGAATAATATGTGCGTATATTATTTTCATTTTTCTTATTTCCAAATTATGACTCTGCTGGGCAGTGAAACATTGCTCATTCCCACAGACTAAATAAAAAGAAGTTCACATTTATAGTACAGGGAAGGGCATGTAAGTAATGGGTTATTACAGAAGGAAATTTCACGATTGCAACTATGTTCCGGTGTCTGGCAAGCTCTCGCCATCTCATGATATTTCACATAGGTGCAAAGGCCTGTCGCCTACTTGAACAACAACTCTCAGGAGATGGTCTACAGCTTGTCTCGAGCTTTACTCAAAACGTCTGCCTCCTTCTTTGAGCACATATAATCAATCGCATCCCTGGCCATTAGCTGACTCAACGCTACTTTAATATATCATTACAATAGAGTTTTCATCTGCCTGAGTTTTTGAGTGGGCAGTCGTGAAATTTCTTAATAACCGATTGAGGCTGTTAAAGATTTCAATTAATTTTCATCATCAGAGCTCAAGCCATGATCCCAGTCTGTGCCCCCGTCCCTGTCCTACTCTCGGATTGGACAAAAGATGGCAACTCTGGCTTCATGGGAATCACATTCATTTTTTTTTCAAAAAACAGCAACAAAAAAGATTGATTTTAGTACTGCACCAGCCCAGAGTACTCAAACTGACCTGCTAAAGCTTCCAACATTCTGCACACACCTTGTCTGGACACCAAGGGGTAAATTTTAAACCCCAAGCACGGGCGGGTTGCGGGCAGGTGGGAGGTTAAAATGACAGCATTTTGGACCGCATCTCGGCTCCAACTCGCCCACTTCTGGGTTTAACCCAGGCAGGATTGTCTGTGTGTACACAGCAGACACTAGGAAAGCCCGCCCCCACTTAAAGACAAGGTGGGGGGGGGGATACTTAAAAGGGCAACGTACTTCATTAATATACTTAAGGTACTTAATATTTTGTGTATTGGAACATTGAAATTACCTGTTCAGGTTTCCCACCGCTTCCGAATCACGTCAGGTGAAAGCAGGCAGGAGGGGCAGGATCCATGAGGTGAATGCCTTTATTGTGCTGCTTGTAGGCCCAGAGGAGGAGGAGTGTTTCACCCATACCCAACAAGTTCATCTGGCTGACAGAAACCCAGCGACCGGCCACCCCTTCCCCCTCAAAGGTGGAGCCCATCTCTATGATGGACCCCCCACTTACCTCCAACTCTTTACCCGACATCCAGCGACCTCTGATCTTCTTCACGGCCACCCAATCTTCTTCCTGGCCCCCCGAACTTCTTCCTGACCCCCCAAACTCCTCCCTGGCACCCCCACCCCCCGATCTCTTCCCCGGCCCATGATCCCTCCCTCCCTCCGATCCCCGGCTGCGGCCTGCTGCCGCAGGCCTTCCTGCCCGACAGTCAGCCAGCCTGTCTGCCAGGCATGAAACCCGGAAGTAAAATTTATTGGCATTAAGGTCGTTTTGCACCTGAAAATCTTCCCCCCACACCCCCGCTCCCTTCCCGGTTGGAAGTGAAAATTCTGCCCCAAGTAGTGAGAGGTGTACAGTGAAGACACACAACTTCTGTGATGCCTCTTGCCTTACATCCCAGCACCCAGGACCCATGACTTGTTAAGCTCCCATGCTCAATTAATAGAATACTGTTTTACAGAATGTTCTAACCTCCTGCTCTGCCAATGATTCATCCCTCTATCTCAGTAAGTCCCAGTTAAGATCAATGTTGGTAAACTTTTCATTTTTTTTTTGCTATGTAGAATCTGTATCGAGAACGGGGGATAGCCCAGCCCAGAAAGTTTGATTTCCCAGCCCGTGCTGAGTTAGCTGATCTCAGCCAGGGTGTATCAGTAGGGGCTACGATTGACCTGAGGAACTTGAATATATAATTTAGGTTGGCACTCTAAGGGATTGCTGGAGGTGCTATTTTTTCAAACTGAGGCCCTGTCTGCATGTTCAGGTGGATATTCAGATCCCATGGCACTATTCGAACAGCAGGGAGTTCACCCGGTATCCTGGTCAACATTCCTCCCTCAACCAACATCATTAAAACAGATTCTCTGCACAGTGCATCATGCTGTGACGGTTCCAATGCACAACCCAGGTGAAGATCGCTGAGAATATTAACACGTAAACAATAATGAGGGCGAAAGGAATAGAAGGTTATGTTGATAGGGTGAGATGAAATAAAGTGGGAGGAGGCTCGTGTGGAGCATAAACACCGGCATAGACCAGTTAGGCCAAATGGCCTGTTTCTGTGCTGTAAATTCTATGCAAACAGTTATCAAACAGATATAGGATTTGTGCAGAATGCATTATCAAAAAAAACCATTATTGAATCAGATTTCATAACTCCCTCTCATTGTGCCATGAGTTACACTGACCTACTTTCTTGCCGAGTCCCATATATGTTTCCACATATTTATGTTCCTGGACAATGGTCTCCTTTTATAAGGCCTTCTTATCAAAAGGTAACCTTCCCCATTCTTCAATCTGCTGTTTGTGTAAGTCATACTAAAAGAAGTTTCTGCTTGTGGAGAGTCACATGGTTGTGCTTTCTTTGTTAACACCACTCCAGGCCTTTAGTGGAAAAGGATAGTTGATTTGAACTGGATTAAGAAGTGACTTCCTGTATAACCCTTTCTATTAGCAAACCGTGATACTGACTCGCCAACATGTAAAACCTGCTAAAGGTTCGGATGGTTCAGTACACTGGCATTCCAACGCACTCTGCCACGTATGTCTAAGTTGCTGGTTTGTTGCTCACGGCTCCATCACATGGTGACTTTTTGATCTTATCGTACTGTTAGGTAGAGGCACAATGTGTGGATAACATTCTTTCCCATTGGGAGCATGGGACTGATCTTGAGCAACTCTTCGCTGTTGGCTCAACAGAGACATGGGCTGCTTGTTTCTCAACCCACTCCTCTCCCCTCACACACTGGAGATGGAATGGTGTGTGAAGTGAAGGCTGAAAAGTAGAAAAGAAAGATCAAAAAAAAGAAAGAATTTGCATTTATATAGCATTTTAATGACATCCCAAAGTGCTTCACATCCAATGAAGTACTTTTGAAGTGTAATCGCTGTTGTAATGTAGGAAATGTGGCAGCCAATTTGCACACAGAAAGGTCCCACAAACAGCAATGAGATAATGACCAGATCATCTGTTTTAGTGGTGCTAGTTGAGGGATAAATATTGGCCAGGACACCGGGAAGAACTCCCCTGCTCTTACTTTGAAATAGTACCATGGGATCTTTTACATCCACCTGAGAGGGAAGACAGGGCCTCAGTTTAACATTTCATCCAAATGACAGCACCTCCCTCAGTACTGCACTGGGAGTGTCAGCCTAGATTTTGTGTTCAAGTCTCTGGAGTAGGACTTCGAACCCACAACCATTCTGACTCAGAGGTGAGAGTGCTACCACTGAGCCACAGCTGACGCAATAAATTAAAGCATGAAGGGAAGGAATAAATGGGGGGAAAAAATTGGCAGTAGACCAGTGTGAAAATAACTGCCTTGGATTGTTGTAGAGTCCATTTTTTTAGTCGGTACCCAGCAATGCAGGCCCAGTGCTACTTAGAAACTTGTGAACAGTGGGAAGCTAGTAGTACAGCTGGCTCCAGAAACACTTACCTGGTCCAAGTGTAGATTTCTAATGTACCAAATCACATCCTATTCATTGCCATTGCATAGAGTTTCTGATCCAGGCATAACACTTGAATATATAATCCTGATTCAAACATACAATTTTCCTCAATTATTCATATTTTCAATGCTGAGCACACTGAATATCATTAGCACGTTGCCTAATTTCACCCTTAGTGCAGCATGTTAGAAGCCTGTGCTTTCTCACATTAACACCTTCTTGTAACAGGATGAAATTATGATCTAAGTCAATATGTGATCTTATCGGTTTTATCCTCTCAATTGCACCAAGGTGGAGTGGAATAAAATAAGGCTTTTCAGAACTTTGTGATATAAAGCTGGAAGTGTGTGTCTCATCCCCAGGGGCCTAGTAGCAGAGCAGCCTTAATGTGGGTTTTACATAGACCTATATTTTGGGCCTGCTGAAGGCAAACGCTGCATAAATCCATACGCTCATTTTCAAAATGTGCATTATTACTTGTTAACTCCTGTTCTTTGAAAAAAAACTTGTAATAATGACCTTCTGGCAGCATATGATGGTGTAATCCTCCATTCACTTATGTCATGAGGTGTTATAATAGCCTTTCGTTGATGTCAGATTGCGGTTCTACTCACTTGAGTTCTCTAATAGCTAGGATACCAGGCCTCTTACTAAAGCCGCTCTTGTTATCTTTTGACACAAAGCGCGACGCCATCTGGCGCACGTGCAAGTGAGGAAATATGCAGGAAAGGAAAGAGAATTTTCCAGAACAGATTTTCAGTATCAAAAAGTTTGGCAAGAATGCAAAAAAAAATAGATGAGAGCTGTCGGCTGTAGAGATATGAAAAATTGTTAGCAACAGACAATCGTCGTTACTCAGGTAAGAAGGGCTCAGTGATCTGTGCAAGTTCAACGTGATCTTTAGGGAAAGTGGGAGATCTCAGCTCGAGGTGTGGAGCGTAAGGGCAAGATTTACCGAGATAAATACTTGAAGGGAAAAAAATTTGCAGGCCTACAGGGAAAGAGCGGGGAAATGAGACTAACTGGATTGCTCTCACAAAGAGCTGGCATGGGCTCGATAGACCGAATGACCTCCTATGCTGTAACCATTTTAGGATTCTATGATTCTATAACTTGGTGTGCCAGAAGATGCCAACTCAGAGATACTGCTTTTCTGCTGTCCACAGTTGTTATAGATTTTTTGCCCCTGAATCTGGATGACAGGAGAGTCTAAATTGCATTTCTATACAGCAGTCACAGCAAATCTGACCAGCAGGGGTTGTGACTATTTATTGTATGAATTTTGTGCTCTTCAGGAGCGTGGATTTTGTGCTCTTGAAGCCAAGGAGTGTTAGTGCTAGGGATGTTAATCCAGTGTCAGCATTGAGTACTTCCACAGTAGGCATGGCATGTTCGAACGCAGTGTAAAGCTCTCTCCCCTCAGTCTCAACAACGTTCCTCTGTCTCAACCTCAGAAAAGCACCCCTGGTATGCTGTTTTTTCCACTCTAACCATCCTGAAGTCCCTCTGAGTGAGACTGCCAGTTTAATGCTAAACTCTAAATAGGGCTTGCAGCCTATGCCCACTATAAACTGGATTAATACTGTTCCAACTAATTTCACATAGAACCCATACAGTAGATAAAAGAGACTTTTATTCCATCAGTCTGGTCCGGAAGTGGTCTCAAGTTCTGTAGGTGAATGGGCAGTGCCCAATCCACTCCACAATTGATTCCCAGTCATTTAAAAGCAGATGTCAGTTTTTCTTCACTGTCTGAGATACGACTGATAGTTGAGAAATAGTTAGCACTGCCACACAAGACAAGAACATTTGAGTTGAAAATAAAAGAGCTCTTTGTCATTTCAGACACTTATATAGACAACTTTCAAAAGGGAATTAGATAATTACTTGAAGGAAAACATTTACAGGGCTAGGGAGAAAGAGCAGGGGAATGGGACTAATTGGATAGCTATTTCAAAGAGCTGGCATAGCCACGATAGGCCGAATGGCCTCCTCCTGTACTGTATCTATTATGACACTATGAACTTTGGGCCTGCTTTCCTTTAGAGTTAGATACTATGGGAGCAATTTTAACCTAACTTGGCTGGCAGCAAACTGATGGAACCGCTAGTTAGGCCACTCAAGGCCTGTTACAACTAAAGGGAGCCTACGCAGTGCAAGCTCCACCCATTTGTACCTGAAGTTTGCATTGGGGTCCTATAACCTGATTTACATAGTAAAGCAGCCTTACACCTGTTTGAGGCGGGCAGGCTGCTTGCCCATTTACAGGCTCATCTGAGAATGGCATCAGTTGGGCCTTGGGCATCAATGGAGTGGCCGAAGTTCACTCACCCTCACCCCCTGAGTGCCAACTCCTGGCTGCTTGTTTTCAGGTGCAAAACGGACAGCCAGTATGTTAAATTTCTCCCCAAAGTTTAAGAAGAACTCAGGTTACCACCGTTACGTTACAAATGAAAGCAAAAAAGCTAAGTATCCTGTCAGCTCAACTGCTGCTGTATTAGAAATTTCACCACCAAGTGCAGGCTGACAAGCAGATCTCTGTGCACGAGGAGAAATGCACAGTGGTCTCCGTTTGCCAACTTGAGAACCGTGCAATTGGATCATGATTGCCTGCTGTTGCTGCTCTCTGAAGGGGCTCCCAATATTGCACCACTTGCTGTGGTAAGACTGGAGCATTACATTAAATTGAAATTAAAAGAAAGAAAGAACTCGCATTTGCATTTCACGACCTCAGGACGTCCCAAAGCATTTTACAGCCAATGCAGTACTTTTGAAGTGTAGTCACTGTTGTAATGTAGGAAACATGGCAGCCAATTTGCAAACAGAAAGGTCCCACAAACAGCAATGTGATAATGACCAGATCATCCGTATTAGTGATGTTGGTTGATGGATAAATATCGGCCAGGGGAGCTCCACTGCTCTTCTTCAAAATAGTGCCATGGGATCTTTTACATCCAACTGAGAGGGCAAACAGGGCCTTGGTTTAACGTCACATGCGAAAGACAGCACCTCCATCTTTCATGATTATGATGTGCACGTATATATTATTGGATGGTGCTTAAGTTTAGCGGAAAAATAGTAAATACAGTTTTAAATCCCTTAAGTAACAAGATATAAATCCAATAAGGAATTCAGGATAAATGTCTTTACTCGGAGAGTAGTGAGAATGTGGAAATCCCTACCACATGGAGTGGTTGAGGCAAATAGCATTGATGCATTTAAGGGGAAGTTAGGTAAGAACATGAGGGAGAAAGGAATAGAAGGATATGCTGATAGGGTGACATGAAGTAAGGTGGGAGAAGGCTCGTGTGGAGCATAAACACTGGCATGGACCAGTTGGGTCGAATATGCTGTAGATTTTGTGTAATGATTCACATTTTGAAACTCCCAGCTGGAATTCTAATTTTGTTTGGATGAATAAAGGGCAAGCCATCAGAATAAGTCCTCATAATCACAGATACAGGCTCATTCAAGATGTTGGGCACAGACATCAAGTTTACAATTTGTGCCTTCATTCCTTCGATGGGCACTACAATAAACTGTTTGGTGGAGGATCCCCTGAGCAAGGAATCCAGAATCTTTCTTGTAGTTCAGTCCATCAGGCCAAATAACATGTCCACAAACTTCCAGCACTGGGAGCACAAGAGGCTGGTAATCACTGATACAAAAATAGGGCTTAGTGTGGCCACCAGAAGATACCATCTCACAGCAGATTATCAGATTGTTACTTAACTGCGGACAGCATCGTAAATTAGACTTGTAGCTCAACACCTGACAGAAATAGGTTCCTCTGATAGTTTAGGGGAGAAGTGATGGTACTCCAGGGTGCATAGAAGTGGGGGGGAGGGGAGGCTGTGGCACTGTCATCTTTTTTTTTTACCCTGGCACCCTGGTGCCTCTGATCTTTCTGAGAATTCCGGGCACGTGTGCTTCATTACCGAGAGACACCAGGGACTTGTTTTTTGCAAGATTAATGAGCGCCACGGAAATTCTCCGGCGCATCTTGATAATTAAGTCTTTGTTTATCAAAAAACAAGTTATATTAGGAGCAGAAAATTCGCAGTAATTATTCATAATCCTAACAATTCAAGTGTAGCTACCTCATTTGCCTGTGTAATGCTGCTTTTTAATTTCTTGCATACATTTGCATATTAATTTTGTCCGTCGGCTGTGGCAGTTTTTTGACAGCTTCTCTGTGCTTTTTTTTTCCTCGTTTTTGCAGGAGTGCGACTCAGCTGGGTGGCATTTTGACTGGGTGTAATGATAAATTATGAATTTTCTAATTTGCTGCATAATCATTTAACTCCTTCTGTCCCTAATTGGGAAGGTGGCATGGGAGCATTTTTTTGCTTTATAAAAAAAAACAATACAGTGCACGGCTATTCACCAGTAAAGAAGCAATAGCCGAGAAAAGGGAAACAGTTCCATGGCCACAGCATAATCAAAAGGTTTGGTCATATCATCCCAATACAAGAACAAAACTCAAGTGTTTTAACACCATCTGAACCCAGAGTTTGTGTTGCAGCCTTTAACTCCCTTCCAGTTTTCTATTCCGGTATTTTATAAAATATTGCAAACCTCTTATTATAATGCCTTCATTGGGAGCCATACAAAGTACATTTTATAAAGAGGTTGCTTTATATGGGTTCTCTCTATTAGTCAAGGAACCATAAAGAATGCATGTTATGAAGCTGCAATGAGAGATTCATATGGTCTATTTTACGTACTAAAATCAATCTTTTGGAGGGGCTTCAAAAGGCATTGATAGATTAAGTGAGTGGGCAAAACAATGGCACATGGATTTCAGTGCAGGTAAGTGTAAGATCATTCATTTTGGACCAAAAAAGGATATATCCCAGTGTTTTTTAAATGGTGAAAAGCTAGGAACAGTGGAGGTCCAAAGAGATTTAGGGGTCCAAGAACACAGATCACCAAAATGTAGTACTCAGGTACAAAAAATATTCAAAAAGGCAAATGGAATGTTAGCCTTTATAACTAGAGGGCTAGAATATAAAGGGGAGGAAGTTTTGCTACAGCTATACAAAGCCCTGGTTAGACCACATCTGGAGTACTGTATAGAGATCTGGGCACCGCACATTAGAAAGGATTTATGAGTCTTGGAAGGAGTGCAGCAAAGATTCATCAGAATGTTACCAGGGCTCCAAGGGTTAGATTATGAGGAGAGATTACATAAACTAGGCTTGTATTCCCTGGAATATAGAAGGTTAAGGGTTGATAGGATTTGAAGTTTTTAGGATTTTGAAAGGAATTGATAGGGTAGATATAGAACAAGGGTACATAACCTTAAAGTAAGAGCCAGGCCATTCAGGAGAGAACAAAAGAACAAAAAAATAGGAGCAGGAGGAGGCTATATGGCCCCTTGAGCCTGCTCTGCCATTCAATCAGATCATGGCTGATCTTCGACCTCAACTCCACTTTCCTGCTCAATTCCCATATCCCTTGATTCCCCTAGAGTCCAAGAATCTATCTATCTCAGCCTTGAATATATTCAGTGACTCAGCATCCACAGCCCTCTGGGCTGGAGAATTCCAAAGATTCACAACCCTCTGCATGAAGAAATTCCTCCTCATCTCAGTCTTGAATGGCTGACCCCTTATCCTGTAACTTTGCGCCCTCATTCTAGACTTTCTAGCCAGGGGACACAATCTCTCAGCATCTACCCTGTCAAGCCCCCTCATAAGCTTATATGTTTCAATGAGATTATCTCTCATTCTTCTAAACTCCAGACAGTATAGGCCCATTCTACTCAACATCTCGTCATAGGACAGCCCTCTCATCCCAGGAATTAATCTAGTGAACCTTTGTTGCACCGTCTCCAAGGCAAGTATATCCTTCCTTAGATAAGGAGACCAAAACTGTGCGCAGTACTCCAGGTGAGGTTTCCCTAAAGCCCTGTACAACTGTAATAAGACTTCCTTACTCTTGTACTCCAACCCCCTTGCAATAAAGGCTAACATGCCATTTGGTTTCCTAATTGCCTGCTGTACTTCCATAATAACTTTTTGTGTTTCTTGTACGAGGACACCCGAGTCTCTCTGAACACCAACATTTAATAGTTCCTCAACATTTAAACAATATTCTGTTTTTCTATTCTCCCTACCAAAGTGAATAACTTCACATTTCCCCACATTGTACTCCATCTGCCACCTTCTTGCCCGTTCACTTAATCTGTCTATATCCCTTTGCAGACTTTTTGTGTCCACCTCACAACTTGCTTTGCCACCTAGCTTTGTATCGTCATCAAACTTGGATACATTACACTCAGTCCCTTCATCTAAGTCATTAATATAGATTGTAAATAGCTGAGACCCAAGCACAGATCCTTGCGGCATCCCACTAGTTACAGACAGCCAACCTGAGAATGACCCGTTTATCCCTACTCTCTGTTTTCTGCCCTTTAGCCAATTCTCTATCAATGCTAATATATTACCCCCAACCCCATGAGCCCTTACCATGTGTAACAACCTTTTATGTGGCACCTTATCGAATGCCTTTTGAAAATCCAAATATACTACATCCACTGGTTCTCTTTATCTACCCTGCTGGTTACATCCTCAAAAAACTCCAATAAATTTGTCAAACATGATTTCCCTTTAATAAAACCATGTTGACTCTGCCTAATCATATTACGATGTTCTAAGTACCCTGTTACCACTTCCTTAATAATGGATTCCAGCATTTTCCCCAACGACCGATGTAAGGCTAACTGGCCTGTAGTTCCCTGTTTTCTCTCTCCGTCCCTTCTTGAATAGCGGGGTAACATTTGTTACCTTCCAGTCCACAGGGACTGTTCCAGAATCGAGAGAATTTTGGAAGATTATAACCAATGCATCCGTTACCTCTGCAGCCTCCTCTTTTAGAACCCTCGGATGTAGGCCATCAGGTCCAGGGGATTTGTTGGCTTTTAGTCCCATTAGTTTGTCCAATACTTTTTCTCTAGTGATGTTAATTGTTTTAAGTTCCTCACTTTCATTTACCCCTTGGTTCCCAACTATTTTTGGTATGCTTTTTGTGTCTTCTACTGTGAAGACAGATACAAAATATTTGTTTAACGCATCTGCCATTTACTGATTCCCCATTATAATTTCTCCTGTCTCAGCCTCTAAGGGACCAAAGTTTGCTTTTGCTACTCTCTTCTTTTTTTACATACTTGTAGAAACTCTTACAATCCGTTTTTATATTTCTTGCTAGTTTACTTTCATATTCTATTTTCTCCCTTTTTATCATTTTTTTGGTCATCTTTTGTTGGTTTCTAAAACTCTCCCAATCCTCAGGCTTATTACTCTTCTTAGCAACGTTACAGGCCTCTTCTTTCAATCTAATACTCTCCTTAACTTCTTTAGTTAGCCACATGTGGATCACTTTTCATTGGGGGGAATGTATATTTGTTAAGAATATTGAAATATTTCTTTAAATGTTTGCCATTGTTTTTCAGCTGTCAAACCCTTTAATTTAATTTCCCAATCTACCTTTGACAGCTCACCCCTCATACCTATGTAATTGGCTTTATTTAAATTTAAGACTCTAGTTCCTGACTTTCAAACTCAAACTCAGAAGTTAGGAAACACTTCTTCACGCAAAGGCTGGTAGAAGTGTGGAACTCTCTCCCACAAAAAGCAATAGATGCTCGCTCAATTAATAATTTTAAATCTGAGATTGATAGATTTTTACTAGCCAAGGGTATTAAGGAATATGGAGCCAGGTTGGTAGATCTCATGACAGATGTCAGGTTAATAATACAAGTGAGAACCAGGCTGAATATAGAAAGTATAGAGGAGAAGTGAAAACGGAAATAAGAGGGGCAAAGAGAGAGAGAGACTTGAAGGGAAAACATTTTCAGTGCTACAGGGAAAGAGTGGGGGAATGGGACTAACTGGATTGCTCTTACAAAGAGCTGGCATGGGCTCGATGGGTCAAATGGCCTCCTTCTACGCTGTAACCATTCTATGATTCTATGGTTCTATTAATGGTGGCACAGGCTCGAGGGGCTGAATGGCCTACTCCTGTTACTATGTTCTTATGTTTATATTAATTAAATTGTTCTTAGTTGTAGCATTAATAGAAAGGACTGAACTGGGATCGTCTATCGACTGTTTGCATAGTGCGACCAAACTACATGATTCCATTTTACCACCAAAGAACTTGACACTGTCGTTTGATGCACATTATAGTTTTCAACGGCTCTGCAATGCATGGGTTGGTTATTCACTAACTTTGTGTATATTCAAGTATTGTCATAATTGAAAAGATCACATTGAGTTGGATTAATTCATTAAGCATCATAAAAACAGTATCACATCACTTTAAAAAGACATAACAATAGAGTGAGTGTAACTATAAATGTCTACAACATTCTTAAGTGCTCATTTCCATCACTTGATTTGAAAAAAATTCAATTCTTAAGTTGAAACAAAAATGAAAATAAAATGTTGATGCTCTCTCTTCTTTCTGCCTGCGTCTCACTCTTTATACATCTGTGCCCATTCTCCACCCTCATTACAAGGCTCTCAGTTCTAACATTTTAGGGTTGATATTGATGTCTTGGTGAATGGTTAAGAACTAGTTCAAATCTATCTGAAGGTGTCGTGTATTAATAGTATGCAATTTTACCAGGTCGGCCTATTTGCATAATCATTTACAGTTCTGAGTGCAGTTTAAGTTTCATGAAAAGAGCTAATCCAATGGGAGAAGGTAGAAGCAGAAATCCACCAGTATAAATGGATGTGCACATGGGGTTAAAACTTTTAGAAAGGCCCAAAAGAGATTTCAACATGATGGTAACCTTTAGCAAGGCTGGAGGGGGAGGGGGGAGGGGGAGGAAGAAATGGCGGGCCAAAGAGGAACCCAACATGGAGGCACCGTGTGCAGCCAGGGGTCAAGCGACAGAAATGCCCAGCATAATATGAATACTATGCTGCTTAAGGGAGGTGCGAGAATGTTTTCCCTCTCTGTGGCATAAAAAGGAAGATTTGAGGTGACCTTCAGAGCTACTTAAAGTGCCATGTCTGCAATGCACTTTGGCTGCAGATTGCATTGCAGCAGTCGACACCATTGTGCCACTGCCTTGCAGGTGAATTGAAGCCTAGCCAGACACATTTAGATAAATGCTCTTCTCCCGGTGGATTAGTGGGTGGTGGGCGGGTAATGGCAGTGGCACTCACAGTCCACAGTCCTTGTGCACCGAAACATCAGTTGCCTAGCATCCCTCAGTTGCTCCTCTTCTTCTTCCTCATGAAAACATCAAAATTATGAGATTCCTGTTGGGAAATTCATTGTTCACATTTCCTGAACTGAGGCAAAATATGGCAGTGGCACAATGCAACTAAAGTGGTTTAAAGAAAAACAGAAAACTCTGCAAAAATAATTGCTTTCAAATCAGCATTTTACAGGCCTTTAAGTTTAAAAGCCAGCTTCAGTCCTCTTGGACACCAGTTGTACATGGGCATTATTATAAACCCATTTGGAACCAGAGTAAGTGGTGCAAAATCAGGGGAACATCTAAATGACATCACCCGTTAACATATTCTAATGAAGCTGCTTCTGTTACCTGTTTCTGACCAATTTAAATGGCTGCTGGAAACATGTAAGATGCAAAATGGGCGGAGATCAAGGGCACTGACCTCTGCCCAATTTTTTCCTGATGCGCTTGTTTATGGGGCATAGTGGAGACAAAAATGTTCCCCTCTCTCTCTCTCTCTTTCTCGCATATGGTTTCTGACTGTTTCATATTATATTCCACCTTGGGAATTTATATCAATACGAGAGCTGTCAATTTTGTAAAGAAATAGTTTAAACCAAATGTGCAGTGTACTATCACCTCCCTCGACCTCTCCATCCCGCCTGTGGTTGGACCCATTGTGACATCACGCTCTCGTTGCTATGATGTCTTCAAAAAGCTCAGCTGAAGCTAATCTTTACCTCAGCTAAGCAGCGATCAATACTTACCAGGGTTTAGATGAATAAATGGTTTGGGCTCAGTTCCTGGCCCCATCACAAACATTTCAAAACTTGAGAACATTTACATTTAAAGTGGCATTGTCTCATTATATAAGTTATAAGTATTGCGTTTAACAAAAGGTTAGTCAATGCCTGTGCATTCATTTGTTCATCCATACCGCACCATTGTGTTCATGTAAAATCTCTTGCACTTTATTGGACTTGTGACCGTGTTTGAATTTTAGCTTTGCTTTGGTTTAACTTATTAAAATGTTTCACGTCTGTCTGTAGGATGAGGGGTAATATTAACACCCTCAGAACGGGTGGGTTGGGGGTGGGTGGGTAGTTAAAATGTTTGATTTTTGGAGCACGACCACAACTCGGCTCCAACACGCCCATTTCCTGATGCGCGTGGGCAGCCGAATGCCAGAAGTCGAGTCCCCAATTAATGTCGGCGGGCGGATCGTTAAAGGCCGATGAGATAGTTAAGGTAGGTTTTTAATTAATTAATGTTACTCACCTTTAAATTTAACTGCTCCAGGACAGCTTTCCCGCGGCTTGTGAAAGGAGGCGGCAAGGGCCGGATCCATGAGGTAATTGCCTTTATTGCACTGCTTGTGAGCCAGGAGGAGCAGGAGTGTTTCATCCAGGCCCAACAAGCTTACTGCTGCGATTGGACCCCTGCGATCGGCCAAGACCCGTTTGATAGTAGAACCCCCCCCCCACCCACCGATGGCCGTGAGTCCCCCCACAATGGCGAGATCCCCACCGATGGCCGAGACCCCCCCGATGGGAGACCCCCGACCTCCAACTCTTCACCCGATGCTCAACTCCTGACCCGGTCACCTCCTGGCCTGCGATCTTCTCCAGCGCCCCCAACTCCCCCCTTCTGATGTCCTCCACGGCCCACAATCTCTCCCTCCCTCCTCTCCAATTCCCAGCTGCTTTCCCTCCTGACAGGCAGCCTGTCAATCTGGCTGGCTGACACAAGGGGAACCCGGAAGCTAAAATAATTACGTTCAATTGAGTTGCGATTGTAGATTGCGACACATTCATTTCACTTCCAGGTTTCCCATGCGACAATCTACCCACCCGCTCTCTTCCCGGCTCCAGGCCGAAATCATGCCCACGTATGTCTCAGCATTTGTATCATTTCTGATTGAACCAGAAAATGTTTTCTTTCTGACTTGTTCAAATTATATTTCACAAAAATTATCAATGAAATACTGGGAAAGACATTTTCAGCTCCGTTTCAGCCACCATGAGAATTTCCCTTCCCCCATCCTTGGCGTCAGCAACTTGTGCCATGTCACTACCTCCCATCAGCCTCCTCCTCACTCCTGTGACTCCCTCTCATTTCTGGACCTCTCTTAGAGCTCAACTTCTTCTCTGTGGCCTCCCAGTCTCTCACTGGCCCTTAGCTTGCCTATCGCTCGCTCCCTGCTCCCACTTTAAGTTTCAGCCTTGCCTGCCAACCACTCCTTGGGCCTCTGACTCTCTGACAGCCTTGATCCATGCCTGCTGCTCGCTTTCCACTCTGGCCCCTGCATCTGTGTAAACACAAGGAGATTTGCTTGTCTTCATACTTGGCTCAGAAACAATAACCATGAGCGATGTACTAGTATAATATAATTTAAGAAACTTCCATGCTTTCGTTGTTAATGTACTACCACCATCTATAATCCTTCATGAAAAATTATCAGATTGCAAAAAAAATGTCCTTTATGTTATACACAGCATTATTTATGCACATATGTGTTGTGTCTGTGTATAAAACTCCTTTAGATATAATGTGAGTGGAGCAACAAGATGGAAATATTTCATTGATCTGACTAAACCAAGAAGACAGAAATACAATGAAAATACAGAAAGTACAGTCAATTCCACTTAGGGATCAGCAGATGTCCTCTCTACCTCCACCCTCCAAATAACTTTACTCTACGCTCACATTATTACTATTGTCTTTATTCAAAAGTGCTCTTAAACCTTTCTCTCAAGTGGGTTACATGGATAACTATGCAGTTTGAGGAAGGCATTTAGCACAGATCTAAATATAGATCCAACACAGTGTAAGGCTCTCATTTCATCAGCTTTGTCATCTGATAGCTTTTACTATTTTTTTCTTAATTAAAGGATTAGATTGCAGATTGTTGTTGTGCTCACTGATGTAAAATACCAACTCGACATTAATTGGCCAATCTCACTCTCATTCACTTGCTCACTCGTTCAGTCCTTAAAGATAGCTGGTATGGTAAATAAGACTACACTGTTAAGCTAGATAGGGACGTGTTCTGCTGAGTTTGAGGTTAAGGCAACATTTTTGAAGCAGTGCCTAAGAAACTTTAAACTGCAGGTCAGGGTAAGTGCAAAGAGCAGAGGTCCAATCCTCAGCACAGGCTTTGTCTCCTTTATTCAGCACAAAATTACTTATAATTCTTTGAAGTTTGCCTGGGCCGTAAGATCTGGAATTCCCTCCCTAAACCTCTCCGCCTCTCTACCTCTCTCTCCTCCTTTAAGACACTCCTAACTCTTTGACCAAGCTTTTGGCCGCCTATCCTAATATCTCCTTATGTGGTTCGGTGTCAAATTTTGTTTGATAATTGCTCCGTGGGATGTTTTACTATGTTAATGGCACTATATAAATGCATGTTGTTGCTGTTGTTGTTAAAGTAAAGGTATTGAGTAATAGCTGTGGAGAAATGGAATACAATCCTTTTTATACAGAGCTGTAGTTTTAAAATAGAATTTAGATATTATGCAGAACACCTTTTTATAGCTCTAACCATGTTCCCAAGCCCACGCTTCAGAAGACCATTTTAAAAACCGTGAACGTCTCTGACCCTTGAGAGCAGTTTTCATATTGCAAAGTGATGTCCAATAGGACCAACACAGAGACTGCTCAAATATATTGCACTTGGTATCTTTTAGTCTGTGTGAGTGAGAGAGAGACAGAGAAAGAGAGAAAGAAAGAATGAGAAATCATCATCCTAACACTGGTCCTTGGTTGTGCCTAGCTAAATTAAAACTCCAGTTTCCAGTGACAAGAGTGTCTTAATATATTGTCATTTGAACCTGGATAAACCATTGTCTAGTTTAAGGTCTGTTATGTGATTATTAATATAAGTGAATAACAACATGTAAACCAATATAAAGTTACAATAAAAACAGAAAATGCTGGAAATACTCAGCAGGTCAGGCAGCATCTGTGCAGAAAGAAACAGAATTAAAGTTTCTGTAACGGGGGCAATCGAGAGGGAGAGGGGTGATCGGGAGGTGGCCGATCGAGGGCCAGCAACAGCCGTTGGGGCTGCTGTAGAGCCTGAAGGAGCACTCCTGCTTTTCCCTGCTCCACATTCAGGTAAGTATTTTTTAAAAACTGTGGCGGCGGCCACATACAGACTTGATTATCCGGTGCCGGCTGTGTTCAGTGCAGCCCAATTTCGGGAAGGGGTCCTGAAACAAGTGCATATTTGCATAACCAAAAGGCTTACACACCACACGCCATATGGGACGCTTAGGCGTCCATTTTATGCCTGTAAAACCGGTGTGGCATCAACATATATCTAGGCCATAGACATTAGGGGATATAATTCCTCCTGCGAGCTATCTTTAATACACCGGTTAACTGCCTGTTTCAGATATTTTAACACAATCCTTAGCCCATTTAAAATAAATGAGCTAATGAAGGCATTATAGTAGCGCAGCCAGCAAATTAACGTAAACATGTTAACCAGTGCAGCAAAAATCGTGACCAGAGGGAATTATCCTCCAATCGGTGCTCCCAACGCACGTGGAGAGTGTATATCAGGAAACTGAGCACCCACAGCCGGTGATAGTCCATCTGGTAAAATTAATGGATTGAAAATCATGGGCTGGGGGTGCACCATTTGCTGATGTGCGCTCTCAGCGTACGCTGAAGTGAATATTCCCCCATTAAACTCCTCTGCATATTAAACCACATTGATTTATTAGCTCTTCTAAAGTAAGACCTAGCTGTTACTGACTCAAATTGCTCTTGAACCACTGTATGGGCACCTTCTGTTATTCAATGACCTAAACCAGTGCTTCCTCTAGACAGACTCAGTGACTCAATGAGGAAGGAATCATGGATGTGAACCGTACTATACCCCCTCATATTGCACCAATGGGTTGCTCTATATTTTACTTCCTTAACCTCCTTCTCATTATGAATGTACTCTAGTTTCTATTCCTGCTCTCTTCAGTTATTTTCCCATTCTATTTAACATCGTAACTAACTTAATATCAATTTGGCTGACAATTCAGCTATTCTACTAAGAGACAACAACTCTATTTTGTTTCTGGAAAAATTGATTCTATCCCTCTGAACGTGCCACATTAAAACCTGCCGCATATGGAACAGGAGAGGGGCAGGAGTGAGTCAGAGGCGATTACATTGTAAAGCAATTCCAATGGATTGCAAATGATATCTGTTCTGTGAAAATGCAGAAATGTCTAGGAGCTCACTTTAAATCATCTATTGTTTATACAACATATCGATTTGGTGGATTGGGTCGATAGAAAAATGAAGGCATAGCTTCCCTTTGGATCTCATTGAAATTTATTGTTTTTGTTATTCCCATGCCATTCGCCTAATCCAAGCTTGCAAATAAATTTTAAAAAAGTAAAAGAAAATGGATTCAGCATCTGAATTCTGCATTGATTTGCAGATGACAGAAGAAACTTTTACAACAGATTTCATATATACATTGCCCCTCATGTAAGGGAAGTCTCAGAGTACTTTACAATGGGTATGGGGGAAGGGGGGAGAGTGAATAAACGTTGAAGACATATCTACAGGGAGAGAGGTATTGAGGTGAAGCTGTTTGGGAGTGAGATTCAGAGGTTAGTGGTATAGTAGCTGAAAGATTAGCTCCAGGGGAGCAGGGAATAAACAGTATTCCAAAGTTAGAGAAACCGTGTATATGGGCTGGGACACAGGCTTGGAGAAAGATGTCCTAGATACGATGGAGTGAGGCCATAGAGGGTTTTGTAGATGAGAACAGCGATTTTGAAATTAATTCTCTGGGGCACAGGGAGGGAGCTGGTGGAGCTTGGTGAGGATGAGAAATGACACAAAACTTGGAAGTGTAGTGAACATTGAGGAGGATAGTGATAGACTTCAAGAGGATATAAACAGGCTGGCGGCATGGGCGGACACGTGGCAGATGAAATTTAACAGAAAAATGTGAAGTGATACATTTCAGTAGGAAGAATGAGGAAAGGCAATATAAACTAAAGGGCACAATTCTAAAAGGGGTACAGGAACAGAGAGACCTGGGGGTATATGTGCACAAATCGTTGAAGGTGGTAGGGCAGGTTGAGAAAGCAGTTAAAAAAGCATACGGGATCCTGGGCTTTAGAAATAGAGGCATAGAGTACAAAAGCAAGGAAGCCATGATGAACCTTTATAAAACACTGGTTTGGCCACAACTGGAGCATTGTGTCCAGTTCTGGGCACCGCACACTAGGGAAGATTTGAAGGCCTTAGAGAGACTGCAGAAGAGATTTAGTAGAATGATTCAGGGATGAGGGACTTTAGTTATGTGGGTAGACTGGAGAAGCTGGGGTTGTTCTCCTTGGAACAGAGAAGGTTGCGAGGAGATTTGATAGAGGTATTCAAAATCATGAAGGGTCTAGACAGAGTAGATAGAGAGAAACTGTTCCCATTGGCGGAAGGGTCAAGAACCAGAGGACATAGATTTAAGGTGATCGGCAAAAGAACCAAAGATGACTGAGGAAAAACTTTTTTACACAGCGAGTGGTTAGGATCTGGAATGCACTGCCCGTGGGGGTGGCGGAGGCAAATTCAATTATGGCTTTCGAAAGGGAACTGGATAAGTACTTGAAAGGAAAAAAAATGTAGGGTTATGGAGATAGGGCAGTGGAGTGGGACTAGCTGGATTGCTCTTGCATAGAGCCGGCACGGACTCGATGGGTCGAATAGCCTCCTTCCATGCTGTAACCTTTCTGTGATTCTATGATTCTATGATTACATATTGGTAAAACTTTGGTGAAGATGGCCATCAGCCTTATTATTAATACCAATCCATTATTAAGAGAATGAGAAGGATTCTTACTTGATTTAATTGAGGGATATCATTGGTAATGAAATTGCAGTAGATTGTTTGCAAATGACTACTTCTTACATGTGAAGGGCAATTCGCTGTCATTAATAGGAATATAGTAACAGGAGTAGGCCTTTCAGCCCCTTGAGCCTGTTCCGCTATTCAATTAGATCATGGCTGACCTGTATCTCAATGTCACTTACCCACCTTTGCTCCGTATCTCTTGATACCTTTACCTAGCAAAAACCTACCAATCAGAGTTGAAAGCTTCAATTGACCTAGCATCCACAGCCCTTTGGGGAAGAGAGTTCCAGATTTCCACTACTCCTTTGTGTAATAAAGTGCTTCCTGATTTCATTCCTGAATGGCCTGGCTCTAATTTTAAGATTATACACTCTTGTCCTGGATTCTCCCACCAGGGGAAATAGATTCTTTTTATCTACCCTATTAAATCCTTTTACCATTTTAAACAGCTCAATTAGATCACCCCTCATTCTTCTAAACTCAAGAGAATATAAGCCAAGTTTATGTACTGACCGAATAATTTAACCATCTAAGCACCAGTATCATTCTGGTGAATCTGCACTGCACCTCCTCCATATCTTTCCTGAGGTGCCTAAGGTTAAACCTCGTTTGACACTACATTGGTGTTACACTCTGTGCGGTGTCAAATCCAAGTGGTGTAGGACTCTCTCCACCAGGGAATCTCACCTGGCTTCTCTGTGGACTCAGGTCAGGCCCTCAGTCCAGGTGTCAGCAGTAGCTCAGTGGCAGCACTCTCACCATCTGAGTTAGATGGTTGTGCATTCAAGTCCCACTCCAGAGACTTGAACATAATATCTAGGTAGACAATCCCAGTGGAAGACTGAGGGATGGGCGCACTGTCGGAGATGCCATTTATTGGATGAGACTTTGAACCGAGGCCCTGTCTGCCCTCTCGTGTGGTTGTAAAAGATGCCATAGCACTATTTTGAAGAAGAGCAGGGGAGTTCTCCCTGGTGTCCTGACCAATATTTATCCCTCAATCAACATCACTAAAACAGATTATCTGGTCATTACCACATTGCTGTTTGTGGGACTGTGCTGTGTGCAAATTGGCTGCCGTGTTTCCTACATTACAACCGTGACTACGCTTCAAAAGTACTTCATTGGCTGTAAAGCGCTTTGGGAAATCCTGGAGTCGTGAAAGGTGCTATATAAATCCAAGTCCTTTCTTTTACACTGCAGTTTTAGTGTCGGTACATAGTAGAAGTGCTTCAAATGCAATCACAGATTTAAAAGTAGCCCATTCAGTTTACTATAGGTCAAAATCCTGATAAACACATAAGTCATTTGGATCTGCTTAGATTAGGATTCCTATAAACTGTAGTTAAAGATAACTAATTTGCAAACCTTTGTAGCATAGCCCATTTAATCATCATTCACTCAGCAATTCAATCTAAACACAAAATTTTTTTTAAAAAAACACTTAACAAAACCCTGGATTTTACACAGAAGTGATTAGACTTCCAGCATATGCTGCGTCTCCGGGTGGAATTTGGCAGAGGATTGACTGTATTAATTAAATGTGGTGAGCATTAAAAATGGAGCACTGGAAACAGCTCATCCTAAGACTGGGAATTTTTACCCTGGAAGTCAATGGGAAATGCCTTGATATAATTGTAAAAACTAATGTTTGGATCAGATGTGAATTGATGTGGAGGATTATCGAGTACCTTTGACAAAGAAATATCTTTTGGCTCCACTATTTTATGATTTTGATTTTCTCCAAGTTGTTTGGATACCCTCTCGCCAGGGACCATTCCTAACCTACAGAGGTTCTGGGGTGTTTCAAGTGTCACTTTTCAACTAGCTGATGAAATAGGGTTGCCAACCCTCCAGTATCGACCTGGAGCCTCCAGTAATTGAAGATTAATCTGCAGGACAACCCAGGAGAAAAATCATCGGGGCATTAAAAAACAAATCATTTTCTTTCAATACTTTTGTGTATTAGTTATAAAAATGTGGGAGTTGGGAAAGAAAAGGCTGTTTGATTAACTGTCAAGAATCATCCAATCGGGTAACAAAGAGTCTGTTCGCTTTCCAATTGGTGTGGGAAGGCAGAGCGCCGCCAGAATGGACATGTTGCTCGACCAATGGTGGGAGCGTGGGGGCGGGGCAATTGGATGGAGGAGGTCATGTGATGAAACTTCCAAGAATACATTCAACCAGAATTGGCAACCCTATGCTCAAAGATGTGTATTAGTGGCCAGAGTAGACCCACCCTCGGATTTTTTGTCACCATCTCTTTTCCGGAAGTGCTTTACCTCAAATCTGCAAAAGTCCTGACTAAAAGCAGGAATCCACTGTGGTGGGGAACTGCGAGGAGAATCAAAGCTCTTATACTTCATGGCACCAAGCTAGCAATTTAAACTACTATTCCAATCGAACCACTTTAAATAAAAGTTTAAAATATGATCTTTGGGGGATAATGAAGCATACTGAATTCTTCACAGATGTTGCAGGTGTTCCTCAGTGAGCAATGTCAGTAACCGTTGTTACAAATGTATTTTCTAAGTAGGCCTCTTATCATTTATTGGTTCAAAGCATCAGCTTGGCTTAGTTTGTAGCACTGTGACCTTAGCGTTAGAAAGTTGTGGGTTCAAACCCACCCCATGGGCTCGATTTTATAATGGTGGCGGGTTGGCAGCGGGGGGTGGTGAAGGTGCGCGTGGCAAACCCGCATGAACAAAACTTACCATTTCCGATTGACAGGCTGGCTGCCGTCAATAGCTGCAACACGGGGCGGTGGGGGGGGTGGTGGTGGCGAGAAGGAGAGAGAGCGAGATGTCATCTGGCACTGGAACGGAAGACGGTGGGGGAGGTGGGGGGAGAATGGAAGATCTGGCGCTGGACTGGAAGACCGGGGGCGGGGGGGGAGAGGAAGATCGGGGGGGGGGAGAGGGGGACATCGGGGGGTGAAGAGGGGGACATCAGAGTGGGAGACATCGGACGTCGGAGCAGGGTGCAAAGGTAGGTTCATTTAGTGTTTTCACTTCCTTCCATGGTTTTTTATTTAATTTATTTAGTTTCTTGTTCCCTGATCCGGCCCTTCGGGCGTGATTCAGAGGCGGTGGGCAAGCCGCCCAGGTAAGTTAAAAATTGTTCTAATGACTTACTCTATCACAGGTAAAGTGCCTTAAGTACCTCAATGAGGTACATTTGGCTCTTTAACTGTCATTCCGCCGGCTTTAATTGCCGGCGGGACGTCCGTTTTCAGGTCGCCTGCGTGCACACAGGTAGGTCCCTGGGAAACTCGGAAGTCGGCGGGTTGGAGCCGGCTTCCGAACCGGAACTGGATTTCTGTGATTTTTGGAGCCCCTCCCACCCCCAATGCACCTGCAATTGCCTCCTAAAATCACTCCCCATGACTTTAACTCATAATTTAGGCTGATACTTCAGTGCAGTACTGAGGGAATGCTGCACTATCAGAGATGCCATCCTTCAGATGAGATGTCCACCTGTTCAGGTGAGCATTAAAGGTTCTATGGTACTATTGCAAAGAAGAGCAGGGAGATTCTTGGCCATCTTCTCTCAACCAATGCCACCAAAAAAAAATGATTTTCAGCTATTCAGCTCATTGCCGTTTGTAAGGTGTGCAGTGTTCAAAATGACTGCTATTCTTGCCTATATAAAAATAGTCACTGCACTTCAAAGTAAATCATGTAAAGCACTCTGCAAAGTTTTTGAGTCCTGTGATAATGTATCTTATTAATTTGTCTTCCCTTAACATCCATCAAACATCAGATGAAATTCTTCTTTTAACGATAAACAGGATATTGCCTGTTTTTCTCCCATAATTACTGTCTCATTAATAAAATCGTTCAAAGCTGTTTGTGGGTTTTTAATTATGAAGAAAAACTTTTTTCCATTAAAAGGAGAATTTCACCCCCAATCAATTTTTGAATAATATGCTGTAAACTAAGTTTTTGTCATTGTGCGTCACATGAGTACATATTCTGGAGTCTTGGAGGCTGCATGTGAAGATTAAATCCTTGTTCCTATAAATGTGCGTATACCTCAAGTTGCTGATAATACAGATTTTAATGTCCTTATTTAGGATTTATCAACCAATGAGGCAAATGCAGTAATAACAGTCCTTTATACACCTCCAGACTCACAAAGTTCCAACAACAAACCATGAAATGAAAAATATAAGTACAAATAGGACTGATGGGCCTGGGCTTTGAGAGCCAGACTGCCGCTGATTGGGAGCCGCATGTAACCATAGGCCTGCATATTGGAGACCTCTGACAAAAAGTACAAGGGTTTAAGTTTGCAGAAATGGAGGACTTTTGCATCGGGACTCATTTCAGAAGCATATGGACTACCTCAAGACATCAGGTGTCTTTTTATTTACCTTTTCGTGAGTTGCTATGGTCATCAGGGTGATCTGTCAGGCCTGGGTAACGGAACTAAAATTTCCGCTTTCAATATCCTTTTGGATTGAAATTGCACCGCGTGATCTTAGTCACAAACTCGTGTGAAATTCCTGTGTCTGCTTTTAATGAAGGTGTCAACCAGTTTACATAGAATTACATAGAATGTACAGCACAGAAACAGGCCATTCGGCCCTTCTGGTCTCTGCTGGTGTTTATGCTCCACACGAGCCTCCTCTCACCCAACTTCATCTGACCCTATCAGCATATCCTTCGATTCCTTTCTCCCTCACATACTTATCTAGCTTTCCCTTAAAGGCATCTATGCTATTTTAAAAATTTTAAATGGCCTTTCTTAAAGTAACACATGGAGGGAATTCATACACGCCCTTTAATAGATTTGCCACTACTATCACAAAGCACAATTTCAACCCAACTGTTTGAGCGAATGCCTGGGTCTTTTTTCTTCCAGAGCTACATCACACTTGTGGGAAGCTATTTTCTTTAAGTAAAATGAGTCACTCTCTCTTCGTCCACAATACACAGTACAAAAAACACAAAGAACATCAATGATGCACAATGGATATCATTAAATAGGAGGCTCTCACACTTCTGCCTGGTTAACCTCTAATTAACAGCAATGCCCTCAGCTGGGAAATCCGAGATTCACCTTGGGTTATCGACTCAACCCACTGGAAGGGTTAAAGAAAGAGAAGCGGAGGAGGAAAAAAAAGTTGAAGATTTTTCTGCGTGGTTCTTTTTGTCAGTAGTTGATCATTTACATCAACTTGACATTCCGAGGGTTTACGCTGGCACTGGTAATTGTATTCTTTCAGTGGTTCTGCATTGTCAACCATGGAAATGGAATCTCATCATCCCTGACCAATTTTTAATGTACAAAATTATTTGGCTGAGGTTCACAGGGAGGCGCAATTCAAATCAGGTGCAGAGTACATGTTCTTTCCAAATCCCCCTTCCAGAGATTTGATTGATTTTTCTTGTATCTCATGCCGGTGAACAGAAGCCTGTAGTTGTTATTTGTGTTAAACCATTTGGACTGTAGATATTGCCTTTCGTGAACATTTTGCGGTACACATAGTCATAGATAAAGAAATTTAACAAAAAAAATATATAATTAACTGTTTCAATGCTGAGCTGCTTTCCCATGAGACACAATGGCCGAGAAATTAGTTCTGCACTCCTGCTCCTCTTGGCACCAAAGGCTGGGTTTTCTTTAACAAAAACAAATTTTAATCACTTACCTGGAGTTGGCGACCGCAGGAGGCCGCTGGAGAATCCTGGGCGGGGTTGGCCTGACTCCTGCCCTGCTCATCGCTGACTAATTTCTTAATGGAGGCCTTCAACAGGCGTTAGGTCCCTAACTTACATATTTAAAGGGGCCTGACGCCAGAAAAAAGGGCCCCATGCATTTAGCAAGAGGACCAATACAAGCGCAGATTGGACACTGGCCACCCCCCTGCTATATTGGTACATTTTATGTCCGTTTTACGTTACCAAACCGGCGCAATGCATACCAATTTCTACCCCAGTATCTGTAAAGTGTATTTATATTACTCCACTGAGGAATAATCTGATAATCTCATGGTATTGAAATAACCTTGTAACACTGCTTCTTCCAGTCATGTGATCAATACTCGTGCCCTCGTGTGTGTTGTGTTGCAGCTTGCAATCACTGATGTAGCAAAGCGAATCCTTCCCTTTGACAGTCTTGCCATTGACGGATCAGTTCACTGCAGTAAGTCAATGGGTGCATGGCTTTTTTAAGTGTCACGTAGTAACTGTTGGATACTGTATGAAGTGCAAGATTAGAACAGTTTGGTGTAAAAAGTAGTAGGCCACAGGCTTACATCCACCATTGCCCCCATATAGTAGGCTCATCCTGGACAGGCACTGAGTGGAGGAGAGCTGTTTTATTGGCAGGAAGTAATGCGAGCTGCTTAAGCGGACGTCCAAATGGCTAGTTGACAGAGCTTGTTAACTGGATGGGGAATAGTGTTTCGTGAAGTGGAGCAAAAATGAGGAGGGAATTCATTTTTAAAAAACGACCAGGGGCTGAATTTTCCTTGCCCCAGCTGTACATTTTGGAGTAGTTTGGCAGCGTTAAAAAGTGTGGTGTGTCTCACTGCCACAATCCCACCCCAGCAAATGGTCACCAGAATTTTTCTCTCAGAAAACTTGTCGTTCATCAATACCATCCATTCTGAGCCTGTCCTTCCGCATGTAAATGGGTGTGCAAAGCCAAGCTGTCACCACAATTTACCTCAATTAGTGCCCCTAATCCAACGTCACGAAACGACACTATAAATGTAGCAGTAGGAGCAGCACACTGGTATCCGTGAGGCAGATGCTGCATCGAGGAGACCATTGTTGAAGAACTTTATTGAATGTTTTTGGAGATATATTTGCACAGCGATTTTTGGTTGTTCAGGAGCTGCACTGAAGAGATCTTATGCCTTTTACAGTGTGCTGGGGAGAAATTCAAATTCAGCAGTGGAGAGATGGATTTCCCTATGGAAATGTGTTACTAAGAGGAGGATGAAGATACGAAAGAGACTCGTTTAGATGACTGCAGGGTGAGGCATTACAGAAGTTGCTTGTTTCCAACATGTCAGTACCCACTCAGAAGGTTTATTGGCTTCAGCGGTCCTACCTTGGTAGAAAGCTGTGCTTCCTCCTGGAGGCTATTGGAGAATTGCGGCCACTGCTGGCTGCAGACTTGCGGCCCACCTCATCAAGGAGCAAGGCTTTGTCTATAGTTATTAAAGTAACCACAGTCCTGAATGTTTATGCCAGGCAGCCACAGGTGACCTCAATCCTATAAGCCAATCTGCAGTGCACCACTGCATCAAAAAGGTAACGGGTGCTCTTTTCAGACAGGCCTCTCAATTTATATCTTTCTCTGCAGGTTCTGACAAACAATGAGAATGAGCAGTGAGTGTTCATCGAACTGCAGGATTCCCCCAGGGTGAATTCAATGGAGCTCAGGTTGCATTGAAAGCCCCATATGAGAACCCTTTAAATTTTATCAGCGCAAAGGGGTATCATTGTACCAAAGTATCGCTAGTGTGTGATGCCAACCACATGATCTTGCACGGGAATGCTTGTTACCCAGGAAGTTTCCATGGTGCTTTTGCACTTTGACAATCAACTATATCTGTATTGATGAGCCAGAACACAGCTCTGATTGGAGACCTGGGAAATCTCCTGCACATGTGGATAATGACACCTCTCCAGCATCCAACCTCTGCAGCAGGGAATAGGTTTAGGCCCTATCAGAACTGTTATTGAGTAAGCAATTAGCATATTGAAGTCCCATTTCAGATGCCTTGATAGGTCAGGAAGATCCTTGCAGTGCAGTCTGCAAACATTTCAAGAATTATCGTTGCCTGCTGCGTTTGCACAACTATCCAACTTAGAAAGGGTTAGTCCTGCCAGATGCTGATCTGGAGGATGAAGGGACCCGCACCATTATCTCTGGAGTCCCGCAAGGATTTATCCTTGGCCCCCTCCTTTTTCTCATCTACGTGCTGCCCCTTGGCGATATCATCTGAAAACAGGTCAGGTTCCACATGTACGCCACATGTACAACCAGCTCTACCTCACCACCACCACACTCGACCACTCCATTGTCTCTGATTTGTCATACTGCTTGTCTGACACCCAGCACTGGATAAGCAAAAATTTCCCGCAACTAAATATTGGGAAGACTGAAGCCATTGTCTTTGGTCCCCACCACAAACTCCATTCCTTAGCCATTGATTCCATCCCTTTCCCTGGCCACTGTCTGAGGCTGAACAAGACCGTTCGCAACCTTGGCATTCTATTTGATTCTGAGATAAGCTTCCAACCACATCACATTCTGCTCCATCATCAAGATCGCCTACTACCACCTCCACAACATCGCCAGTCTCCGCCCCTGCCTCATCTTATCTGCTGCTGAAACCCTCATCCATACCTTTGTAACCTCCAGACTTGACTATTCCAATGCTCTCCTGGTTGGCCTCCCATCTTCCACCTTCCATAAACTTGAGTTCATCCAAAACTCTGCTGCCCGTATCCTAACTTGCACCAAGTCCCGTTCACCCATCACCCCTGTGCTCACTGACCTACATTGGCTCCTGGTCTGGGAACACCTTGATTTTAAAATTCTCATCCTTGTTTTCAAATCCCTCCATGGCCTCGCCCCACCCAATGTCTGTAACCTCCTCCAGCCCTACAAACCTCCGAGATCTCTGCGCTCCTCCAATTCTTGTCTCTTGCACATCCCCGATTTTAATCGTTCCACCATTGGCAGTTGTGCCTTCAGCAGCCTAGGCCCTAAGCTCTCGAATTCCCTCCCTAAACCATTCCGCCTCTCTACCTCTCTATCCTCCTTTAAAACGCTCCTTAAAATCTATCTCTTTGACCAAGCATTTGGTCACCTGTCCTAATAGCTCTTCATTTGGCTCGGTGTCAAACTTTGTTTGATAATGCTCCTGTGAAGCGCCTTGGGAATTTTACAACATTAAAGGTGCTATATAAATGCAAGTTGTTGTTGTTGTTGAGATCGTTGAAGGAAGAGGCCCTCCCTCAGCAGATCATACAGAGTTTGGCCAGTAAGGATCAATCATGGCTTTCAAATTACACCATGAGACATTGAAGGAAGCCCCCTCAATCACCCTACTATGAGCATTATTCTCCAATGGTCCTTTCAGGAATGCATCACTAGCTCGTTATATTATGTAACGAACAAGGAGTCACGTACTATATGATGCTGACGACACCTGGGGGTAAATTTTAATGAGGAGCCGGAAGAGGGCGGTGGTGGGGGCAAGGGGGGGTCATTCCTGACGCGAAATCCGGGACTTTCATTTTTTTCTGTAGATTTCTCGCCTGACAGCCAACCAAATTGACAGGCTGGCTGTCAGTCGGAGGGGAAAACAGCCAGGGAGCAGATGCCAGCAGGTAAGTCTTAGATGACGAGGGTCGGTCATCGGGAGGTGGGGGAGGGGGACACCGGGGGGGGGGGGCTGGATCTGGGGTCATCAGGGGAGTTGGGGGTCATCTGGAGGGCCGGGGTCATCGGGGAGGGTCGGTCATTGAGGGGTCAGGGGCCATCGAACGGGTCGGTCATCGGGGGAGTTGAGGGCCATCAAGGGTTTGAGGTCAGGGGTCAACAGGGGATCGGGGGTCATCAGGGGGTCAGTCATTGGGGGTTTCAGTCACGGGGGATTGGTCATCGGGGGAATCATCAGGGTTGGCGGTTATTGGGGGTGTCATCAGGGGCTCAGAGATCTTGGGGGAGTCGGAGATTGTGGGGGGGTTATCGGAGATCTTGGAGGGGTTGGAGATCGTGGAGGTGTCGGCCGATCCGTGTGTCGGATGGCGCAGATAGGTTTGTTGGGCCTGGAGGAAACACTCCTCCTCCTGGCCCACAAGCAGTGCAATAAAGGCACTTACCCGTTGATTCGGGTGTTCTCTCCTCCTCTTACGTGGCGTGAAGCAGAAGGCCTGGGAATCCCGGCCCCCAGGAGTTAAATATAAAAAAAACCTGTCAAAATGAAGGACTGCACCCTCCTTAAAAGGTTTCACTGACCGACCCGCCTCCTGAGAGTGGATTGGACGCTCGCCGCTCGACCCTGATGTCTACTTTCTCACTAATATGTGCTCCTAACCTGTTATTTCTATGTGGTGCTCCCTCAGTGACAGTGAAAGGAGCATGGTTGGAACTTTTCTACTGGAGGCTCCGAAGACTGAGTTGACACTCTTCTTAGCGAAGTTGCTATTCTTGAAGGACCAGCTTCTGGCTGTACCTCTGTTGCATTTGTAAGGGTTGTTGGGCCCTTATATAAAGCTCCTGCGTGTGTGTGTGTGTGTGTGCGTGTGTATGGCATGTGAGATCCATTGTGGATATTCACCCAATTATTAGGTTACACCGTGAGGGCATGGTGGGTGAGTAGGTGTGGCGTGCTTCCAGCAATCTCTCTATACCTTGGCCAACCTTGTGAAGTCACTAAATTGTTGGCAGCACTGTGGGATTGGTGGGATTGTCGAGGTGGCACTGATTCCCTCAGCCTCCTTCATCTATACTGCCTACACCACCTTTTTATGAGGCTTCCAATCAGGGTCTCAAGACCCAATCTCCCCTTGCCCTAATCTCATCTGCCAATAACACCTCCATAGATTCGTCTGAAAATCTGGATGCTCTTTCTACTGCAGATGCCGCAAATGCTACTCAACCATCAGCCATTTCAAGCTCTTTGTGCACTCTCTCTCTCTTCCACCAATTCAAGTACTTCTGACCCTTTAGTTAGTTACAGCCTTTTAAAAGCTAAAACTTATTTCCCTCCCTCCCCACGGTGGTAAACCAGACCGGAGCGAGAATACCGCTGCAAACCCACCCTGAAATGAGGGCCGCTCCAGGAAAATGCTGTGGGTTCCCAGGAGTATCACAGTGGTGGGCAGAGATCCTGGTCTGCCACTAAACTGCCAATAAGAGAGGAACCAGCCCTGGATGTTTAGATAGAATACCAGCTACAATTCACTTACACAGTTTCATGGTTTGGATAACAATTATAACACACCTGAACTTTGCTCTCTAACCTATAGCATCATCAAAATCTTTCAATAGGAGATGAAACTCATTCCCCACTCATATTATTGCAGATTGTTTTAATACAATTAGACCTGGTAGTATACAGTGTTTGCTGCCTCCAGCCGGAAAGATATCGGCTTGATTTTCACAGCTGCAATTCACTTGAATCTGCCGGCCTCAGCTGAATGAGCTATTTCAGTTCAGAACTGATACACCAGAAGGATTGCAATGATACCAGGCATGCTACATCAGGGAGTCAAAATCTAGCAATCAACTGGAAATAACAAAAAGAAAAAGAAAAGAAATCTCACTACTGTTTCATTATTTGGGATTTTTACACACTTGTAGAACAAATTCTTCGATGAACAGATATATAAGGTGCTTTTTTATTAGATGGTTTAAATGCTCCTTATTGTGCTATTCTGCAAAAGTACTGCTAATTTTATATTCTTTTGCACTGTATCAGTAAGAGATGGTTTTTGAATAATAATGTTTTAAAATAATGCAGTTTCTGCATTGTCTGCAGTAGTGTTAGAATTATATAATATAGCTGGTAATATCACAATTTATTCCACCCTAGTTCATTTATTGATTATTTAATTGGTGAGGTTAAGTACCTTTCAATTGTTGACGATATTGTCTCTCCTTCCCTTCCCCCTTCCTGAGCAACACAGGAACAGTTGCTGAGAGGTGAGGCAAGCAATCCAGTCCCAGGCCTTCAGCTGTTAGGAGGTGCACAGGAATGATACGTCGACCAAGCTGTCTGTCCCTCTCCTCGAAGGCTCCAGCCTTTGGTTGATCCATCTCAACAGTAATAGATCTGCAATCATCAACTCAGTGCTGTGCAGACATTGCCAACACAAACCCAATATCCCACTGTTCCACGATTGTTCCACGTATTAGAACTAATAGAACTGATACCACACAGACCCCTCTGGTATTTTTTATTTTTAAATTGTGATTAAAACAATAAATACCATTCTGGTTGTTTGTCAGGGCAAGAGACCCGTTGAGTAATTATTTTTAAATAAGGTTGCCTTTGGCTCACACATGCAGGTTTGTTGCTGGACATTGTAAACCAGTAGCCTGCTTGTCTGCATTTTCAATTAAATCATTGGGTTCAGATTTCCTGTACTCTGGGCTGCTGCAGTGACTGATGAGGTGACTCCCTTAGAATGTGGGAAATTTTAAACTTGCTGATAACTCTCACAATCTTCCTTAACCCTGCTTCCCCAATGTGAACATGCGAAAATGACGGGCAGGAAAAGACCAGCTGGTCCGTCAAGCCTGTCCCACACTTATGATGGCCGGAGCATCATGACCAGGCAATGCTTTGCACAAGTGGGTGCCTATGCCTGTGGCTGCTTAGAAACATGCCATAAACATGCAGTACAGATGTAAGTTGTCCCTGCAGGATTTTCTTCAATGAGATGACCCACCCCAGTTAGGCTCACTGCTTGGATAGTGCAGTAGACCCCATTGGTTGAGGTAATACCTGCTGTGAGACATGGGCCTCTTTTGACCCCTGTACTCCAATGCTGCAGAGCATGATGAAGAGAGAGAAGATGAAGATGAAGTGGAGGATAATGTAAGCTAAGAATGGCTGAGCATAATCCCCTTGGGATTAAGAGGATAGAGATGTGTAGCGGAAACTTCAATTAGTGTGCTGCTTCATAGGGAAGCCATAAAAACTGTATAGGTGTACATCTACTAATCTGCTGCCCATACTGTCCCACCGATCTCATCATCATCCATGGCTACAGCAGAGTGCCTCTCCAGCAGCTCCATATGAAATGTCAGGCAGGTAAAGATCAGCTGGTCCATCAAGCCTGACCCACATGGTATGTTGCTTGTAGGAAGTGATCTCTTTGATGTCTGGAATGGCCTTGTCCTTCACAGGCATGCTGTGCTAATTTTTCCTCCAAGAAGATTGAGGGAATAAGGTGAGGGCTAGCATTTGAGGTAGCATCGGACATTTGATGGAATAGATCTGCTGGTGTCACCCTTCCTTTTTATTTGTTCACGGGATGTGGGCGTTGCTGGCAAGGCCAGCATTTATTGCCCATCCCTAATTGCCCTTGAGAAGATGGTGGTGAGCCTCCTTCATGAACTGCTGCAGTCCGTGTGGTGAAGGTTCTCCCACAGTGCTGTTAGGTGGGGAGTTCCAGGATTTTGACCCAGCGACGATGAAGGAACGGCGATATATTTCCAAGTTGGGATGGTGTGTGACTTGGAGGGGAACGTGCAGGTGGTGTTGTTCCCATGTGCCTGCTGCCCTTGTCCTTCTAGGTGGTGGAGGTCGTGGGTTTGGGAGGTGCTGTTGAAGAAGCCTTGGCGAGTTGCTGCAGTGCATCCCGTGGATGGTACACATTGCAGCCACAGTGCGCAGGTGGTGAAGGGAATGAATGTTTCAGGTGGTGGATGGGGTGCCAAACAAGCAGGCTGCTTTGTCCTGGATGCTGTTGAGCTTCTTGAATGTTTTTGGAGCTGCATTCATCCAGGCAAGTGGAGAGTATTCCATCACACTCCTGATTTGTGCCTTGTAGATGGTGGAAAGGCTTTGGGGAGTCAGGAGATGAGTCACTTGCCACAGAATACCCAGCCGCTGACCTGCTCTTGTAGCCACAGTATTTATGTGGCTGGTCCAGTTAAGTTTCTGGTCAATGGCCACCCCCATGTTGATGATGGGGGATTCGGTGATGGTAATGCCATTGAATGTCAAGGGGAGGTGGTTAGATTCTCTCTTGTTGGAGATGGTCATTGCCTGGCACTTGTCTGGCGTGAATGTTACTTGCCACTTATGAGCCCAAGCCTGGATGTTGTCCAGGTCTTGCTGCATGCGGGCTCGGACTGCTTCATTATCTGAGTGGTTGCGAATGGAACTGAACACTGTGCAATTGTCAGCGAATATTCCCATTTCTGACCTTATGATGGAGGGAAGGTCATTGATGAAGCAGCTGAAGATGGTTGGGCCTAGGACACTGCCCTGAGGAACTCCTGCAGCAATGTCCTGGGGCTGAGATGATTGGCCTCCAACAACCACTACCATCTTCCTTTGTGCTAGGTATGACTCCAACCACTGGAGAGTTTTCCCCCTGATTCCCATTGACTTCAATTTTACTAGGGCTCCTTGGTGCCACACTCGGTCAAATGCTGCTTTGATGTCGAGGGCAGTTACTTTCACCTCACCTCTGGAATTCAGCTCATTTGTCCATGCTTGGACCAAGGCTCTAGTGAGGTCTGGAGCCGAGTGGTCCTGGTGGAACCCAAACTGAGCATCGGTGAGCAGGTTATTGGTGAGTAAGTGCCGCTTGATAGCACTGTCGACGACACTTTCCATCACTTTGCTAATGATTGAGAGTAGACTGATGGGCGGTAATTGGCCAGATTGGATTTGTCCTGCTTTTTATGGACAGGACATTAAAGTATAGAAAAGGGTTGTAAAGTTCTGCATGCCAAGTAATTGTCATTAGTGGAAATGGCGACATATACTGTAAGATCCCGATTTAGTGACCTTCCTTGACTGCAGATCCTTGTGAAGAGTCACTTTGCCTAAGGAAGAAAAGGGAGAGTAGCCAATATATTATCTTGCCTACCCTCATCAGGTCGTTGAACTTTTTCCAGCACTGGTTTTCAGTTTTGGGGGTGAGCGAGATAACACTCAGTGCCTCTGCCATTTCCTTCCATGTGGCACATGAGATATTTTTCTGTGGTTTCCTCCCCATGGGTACCCAACAGTCTTTCTCTCCTTTGTTGCATCTCACCCAGGAGTGACCTTTGCTTGGTTTCATTCAAATTGTGTGCTCTTCCTTGCGAGGGGCTTGCTCTGTTTTTAGGTGCCTCTGGCAGGATCTCCACTTGACGGTGTGCTTTAAAAATGACCCAAAGTCATACATGAGCCATCTGTTACAGCTACCCACGAATCAACTCGCTGAACCAAACAATCTCCTACTTACCTGCTGCTCTCTCAGCCTGCTACTACAATCTTCGCCATTCATGGTTTTTTAAAGGCCCCACTCCTAAATTCTAGGCCTTAATAGTGCACTACTCCCGTGTTACATGGGAGCTTCGCTAATGAACTGCCAATGGCTATTTAAATGAGCTGATCCCGCTATTTATGGCATCAGTAGATGGAAGTCCCAGCTCAGGGGCACAACACTAGCATAAATAATCTCAATGTTGCATATATTTTAATCAAATTTAATGCACATTGGTGCCCAATTAAATTAATGCTATACTGCACATTACAAGTATTGAAATGTTGGTGGTGTAAATATCGTTGTGCTGTTGCAGCTATTGAAAGACTCATACTATTTTATTTTTGCTATTAAAATACCACCCATTTTCTGCAGAAACAAAACTGTTGAATATTGAGAAACATCACTGCATTGGAATACCATGATTTTCCCACTGGGATGCAGGTCCTATCGATGGGATGACAACCTCCCTCGCACATATTTTTGGGGCTTCTGAAATGAAATGAAGCCTGGAATGTTTCAGTTCAGTTTGCATGGTAGAACAGAATCCACAATGTCTTGCTCTGTCAATGTACTTAACAGGTAGAAATGAAAAGAAGTCATCTTTTCATAGCGCAGGTGTATAAAAAGGGAAGACTGAGCTGTGTGTTTGTGTGTAGGGACATAAGAACAGGATTAGGCCATTCAGCCCTCGAGCCATTCAATCAGATTGTGGTTGATCTGTAAATTAACTCCATCTACCCGCCTTGGTTCCATGAGCATTAATATCCTTGACTAACAAAAATCTATCAATCTCAGTTTTGAAATTTTCAATTGACCCCCCAACTTCAACAGCTGTTTGGGGGAGGGAGTTCCAGATTTCCACTACAAGAAGTACTTTCTGATGTCACCCCTGAACGGCCTAGCTGTAATAAAGTTATGGTCCCCAGTTCTGGACAGATTGGTGAATTCTAGTGATATTACTATTCCACACCTCATAGAATGGATGCCGATACTTTGAGTATATTTTGTTCAAATATAATTAATTTAGACATAATTGCATAGGAATAGTCTTTTTTAATGCTTGGGAGAGGGGTCATATTTTGCTTCTTCCCCAGTTTGGAGATGTGTAATATCATTATGGAGCTGTGTAATGTCTGTGTATGTATGTGTTTCACAGAAACTTATTAATAAAGAAACTACATAACTAAGCTGTGGAGCCCGGATTTTTTGCTCCCTCCTTTTCCTACGATCATATTTCAACTACTGGTTGGATCCCATTCTTTAGTTACATTCATATTTAAGCAAAGCATGTAAACTACTGATGTAACAATTTCTACTGATCACAGATCATTATTAAAGCAACTCTACCAATATTTTGGACAGTGCAGTACAGTACAAGAGGGGTCGGGTCCTGTGTAACCATAGAGAACTGCTAATCATGGAGTTAAGTACTATGGTACTGCGCTATTAGGTTCTATGGCTGTGGAATAGCTGCACTGCAATTACTACCTTCTGACACTTGTGCATGTATAGGAAGATTAGAGTACAGATGGGAGGGAGTGGAAATGTCTGTAATGCAATTACTGATATTAAGTAATCTCTGTCACAGACCATTGCCCTCTTTAACATAATATTTTGGACAGTATATTGGAATAAAGTGCCAAAAATCAGCAGGTTTTTTTTGGAGGGGGGATTAAATGTTTTCAGTGAGGAATATCAGAGCTGGGGGAAAGAACACTTTTCCACTTTAGGCACCCAAGTGTCAGCTTCAAGCACTTCCTATTTAGGTACAAGATTGACCAGCTACAAAGTTCTCTTTCTAAAAATAGTGACAGAGGAAATGAAAGCCCTTCAAATGAGACTGCTGATTTGCTGTCAAATTGTCAGCAATTTTATTCTGTGGGTCCCTCCTCTCAGGATTGACGCTGACTCAGATTAATTTTATGTGGAGTCCTGACTCTGATCCCATCAGTACCCTTAAGTCCCAGTTTGCTAATTAACTGTACCTCCCAGGAGCTGCCAAATGTTGACATTTTATCTTTGAATAGGTTAATGTCTGACTCCGCTTACACCTGCCTGTTTCTTCTCTATGAGATCTAAGGCTCTTTCCAACTCTCTCCCCTTCTGTCCAATGTGTATTTTAAACCTCTCCCCTTTTTTGGTCACTCTCAATCAACCCTAAATAATCTACTGCCTTGCTCTAAGGTTGTTTTAATTTTCTCCTCCGTGGTTGCTTTTTTGCTGCTTCCTCTTGGCTTTGATCTAATAGGGATCCTCTGGGAATATGGCTTTCTTGATATTCTAAGCTATAGGGAAGAGAATAGACTAATTTCACATTCAATAAGAAAACCAAGAGAGTCCTTCCACCACATCCCTCCCTGTATCACTGCTAGAGAGAGGATGAGAGCAAGGGTAAGGGAGGGATAGGGCTCAAATCTACTATTGGATAGGTGGGAGGGTGAGACTCTTGGGTGGAGCTGTGATGGGAAGGGGTCATTGAAAGGAAGGGAAGGGGTTCTGAGAAAAATGGAATCTGGCGACATGGAAAGGGCAGGCAATCTTGGAAACATGGAATGGGAGGAAGGAAGGGTCTCAGGGTCACTGACCATTAAGTCTACAAAAGAGTGGGGAGAGAGAGAGTAAATAGAGATAGAGTTTAAGATACTGCGGTGATTGATTGGGGTCAAATTCTTTGCAGTGAGAATCAAAGATCTTCATTCATCCAACAAGACTAATACAAGTAGCTCTCAGGAACCAAAACTGGAAAATAATCATTTTTAATGGCCTAATTAGCAGATTCACTACAGCATAAGATTTTCATTGAATCATAGAATCATAGAAAGAATCATAGAAAAATTAGAGCACAGAAGGAGGCCATTCAGCCTATCGTGTCTGCGTTGGCCGAAAATGAGCCATCCAGCCTAATTCCACTTTCCAGCACTTGGTCTGTAGCCTTGTAGGTCACGGCATTTCAGGTGCACATCCAGGTACTTTTTAAATGAGCTGAGGGTTTCTGCCTCTACCACCCTTTCAGGCAGTGAGTTCCAGACCCCTACCACCCTCTGGATGAAAAAACTTTTCCTCAGCTCCCCTCTAATCCTTCTACCAATCACTTTAAATCTATTTTTTTTATTCGTACATGGGATGTGTGCGTCGCTGGCAAGGCCAGCATTTATTGCCCATCCCCAATTGCCCTTGAGAAGGTGGTGGTGAGCTACACTCTTGAACAGCTGCAGTCCGTGTGGTGAAAGTTCTCCCACAGTGCTGTTAGGAAGGGAGTTCCAGGATTTTGACCCAGCGACGATGAAGGAACGGCGATATATTTCCAAGTCGGGATGGTGTGTGACTTGGAGGGGAACGTGCAGGTGGTGTTGTTCCCATGTGCCTGCTGCCCTTGTCCTTCTAGGTGGTAGAGGTCATGGGTTTGGGAGGTGCTGTCGAAGAAGCCTTGGCAGGTTGCTGCAGTGCATCCTGTGGATGGTACACACTGCAGCCACAGTGCGCCTGTGGTGGAGGGAATGAATGTTTAGGGTGGTGGATGGGGTATTAATCAAACAGGCTGCTTTGCCTTGGATGGTGTCACGCTTCTTGAGTATTGTTGGAGCTGCACTCATCCAGGCAAGTGGAGAGTATTCCATCACACTCCTGACTTGTGCCTTGTAGATAGTGGAAAGGCTTTGGGGAGTCAGGAGGTGAGTCACTGGCCGCAGAATACCCAGCCTCTGACCTGCTCTTGTAGCCACAGTATTTATATGGCTGGTCCAGTTAAGTTTCTGGTCAATGGTGACCCCCAGGATGTTAATGGTGGGGGATTGGTGATGGTAATGCCATGTTTGAACCAAGGCTGTAATGAGCTCAGCCTCCTCTGTTCCAAAGAGAACAACCCCAACCTATCCAATCTCTCCTCATTCTCCAGTCCTAATAAACATCCTCTTAAATCTCCTCTGTTCTCTCTCTAGTGCAATTACATCCTTCCTGTAATGTGGTGACCAGAACTGTACATAGCGCTCAAGCTGTGGCCTAACCAATGTTTTATACAGTTCCATCATAACCTCCCTGCGCTTATATTCTGTGCCTCGGCTAATAAAGAAAAGTATTCCATATGCCTTCTTAACCACCTTATCTACCTGTCCTGCTACCTTTGGGGATCTGTGGACATGCACTCCAAGGTCCCTCACTTCCTCTACACCTCTCAGTATCCTCCCATTCATTGTGTATTCCCTTGCCTTGTTTGCTCTCCCCAAATGCGTTACCTCACACTTCTCCGGATTGAATTCCATTTGTCACTTTTCTGCCCACCTGACCAGTCCATTGATATCTTCATGCAGTCTACAGCTTTCCTCCTCACTATCAACCACACGGCCAATTTTTGTTTTGCATCATCTGCAAACTTCTTAATTAGGCCCCCTACATTTAAGTCCAAATCATTAATTTATATCACAAAAAGCAAGGGACCTAATACTGAGCCCTGTGGAACCCCACTGGAAACAGCCTTTCAATCACAAAAACACCCATCGATCATTACCCTTTGCTTCCTGCCATCAAGCCAATTTTGGATCCAACTTGCCACTCTCCCTTGGATCCCATGGGCTTGTACCTTTTTGACCAGTCTGCCATTTGGGACCTTGTCAAAAGCCTTGCTAAAATCCATGTAGACTACATCAAATGCACTGCACTCATGGACCCTCCTTGTTACCGCCTCAAAAAATTCAATCAAGTTAGTCAGACATGACCTTCCCTTAACAAATCCATGCTGACTGTCCTTGATTACTCCATGCCTTTCGAAGTGATGATTTATCCTGCCCCTCAGAATTGACCCCAATAATTTGCCCACCACCGAGGTTTCAGTCTACAGACTGGCCTCAAGTACTCAGTCTACCCCTTATTCCCTTTTTAAACAACAGTACAACTTTAGCAGTCCTCCAATCCTCCGGCACCACTCCTGTATCCAGTGAGGATTGAAAAATGATGGTCAGAGCCTCCGCCATTTCCTCCCTTGCTTCTTTTAACAGCCTGGAATACATTTCATCTGGCCCTGGTGATTTATCTACCCCTTAATACTTCCTCTCTCACTAAGTTTATCCCATCCAATATTTCACACTACTCCTCCTTAACTACAATGTCTGCATCGTCCCTCTGTTTCGTGAAGACAGATGCAAAGTATTCATTAAAAGCCATACCCACATCTTCCGCCTCCAAAGCTAGGTTATCTTTTTGGTCTCTAATAGGCCCTATTCTTTCCTTAGTTATCCTCTTGCGCTTAATGTATTTATAAAACATCTTTGGGGTTTCCTTGATTTTACTTGCCAATATTTTTGTTCATGCCCTTTCTTTGCTTTCCTAATTTCCTTTTTAATTTCACCCCTGCATTTTTTATACTCCTCTAGGCTTTCTGAAGTATTGAGTTCATAGAATTTTACAGCATGGAAATAGGCCGTTTGGCCCAACAAGTCTGTGCCAGTGTTTTTCTCCACATGGGTCAACTATTCTAATTCCATTCTGCTGCTCGCTTTCCATACTCTTTAATATTCCTCTTTATCAAGAAACTACCTAATTCCATTTTAAAAGAATTTATAATCTCTCAGGATGAATTTCCATGCGGTGACTTGAGCGCTGTTACGCCATTCAAAAAGGATCAGCGGTTCATGCCATTTCTCTGGGTTTCTGCTGATCTTCTACCATAATTATGACGGGATATGGAGGAACTACCTGGAGATTTTACCCTGAGAAGTATTCACATAAAAGTTTCCTGAGACAGCTTATTTGCATACCCGTTGGAGTAGTGATTGGTGTAAGTCCCGTGTAAAACATGCGTAATCTGCTGCAGTGCATGGAAACTGTTGGATTCCCTCAGTTGGCATTCTGAGATAGTCCAACATCCCGGACCTCTTCCACGCACCGAACAGCCTTAAGGGCTAGTTCCTGGGGGACAAGGGATACCCCCTGCACATGTGGCTGATGACACCTCTGAGGAACCCCATCAGTGAGCAACAGCGTCGACACAATTACAGCCACATTGCCACCAGATCGGTCATTGATCATGTGATAGGACTGCTGAAGATGCGATTTCGGTGCCTCGATCGTTCTGGGGGAGTGCTTCAATATGCACTGGCGAGAGTGGGTCGCATTACAGTAGTATGTTGTGTCCAGCACAACATGGGCACAACAGAGAGGGGTACCAGTTTAGGATGCCCCATGCCCTAATCCAGTATCCACATCTGCAACAGAAGCAGCAGGAGGAGGAGGAGAAGGAGGAGGAGGACGAACCTATGGGAGGAGCAATAGCTCACCTGGCTGCTCGTGAGGTAAGGGAGTCACTTATATGTGAACGATTCTCATAAGATCACAAAGTGAGAATAGTAGTCTTGGCAGTGCAGAATGATGTGGGGGGTGGGGGGTGGGGGGTGGGTGATGTGCGACACAGAATGCAGGGGAATCAGTAAATATACTCACTTTTGCTGACCTAGTTAGGTCATTGAGCACTCCCTGCACTGGACCCAAGTGTGGGATATGTTGCTCCTGCTCGTGACCTTCTCTGCCACCCCGAGCCAGGCCTTCCTGGTGGCAGAGGCAGGGCGCTTCCTTCTGTCGGCCGGGTAGAACAGTTCCCTCCTCTTCCTCACCCTAGCCAGCAGCACCTCAAGTGAGGCATCGTTAAATCTTGGAGCAGCCTTGCCCCTGTGCTGCTCCATTGTGTCTTCTTGCTCCTTGCTCAAGCAAAATCCATTGGAGCAATGGCCCTTTAAATCTAGACCCTGCAGCTGACAGCAGGTCATGTGGGTGCGCAGTCCGCCCACTGCGCAGCTTTCGGACGACAAATCTGGAAACTAGATTAATGGCCACCAACTAAGTTGTGATCACGTGGGGAACAGTAAGCTTTTATTATTCGGGTTACCCGCGCGGGCGTTCACCCCTCTCCCCCGCACTGCCATCCCGCCGGCCTTTTAAAATCGTGCCCATTAACTCAAACTGAACTGCACCTGCCTTTAGCATGCCCGCCTATGTCCCCCTGCAGTGTTTCATAATCATTTTGGTATATAAATTTCTGCTTTTCTCTTCTGTCTCAGCTAGCTTGCCTTAACACTGAGTCCATGGATAAGACTCACTCAGACCACTTTCATCCCTCTCTTGCTTTTGTGCCAAATTCATATCCCTCTATTCCTTTTTAAATCAAAAATCTGTCTGTTCCTTTATTGAATATCCATATTTATTATACCAAATAGCATTCTATTCTAATTACTCCTTTAATTGGCTAGCATCTTTTATTGACATCTTTATGAAAACCGGAGGCAGAACTAAATCTCAGGTTTTATGGAGCCATTTGCACCAACACGTGATCTGAGGTACTTGTACGAGCAAATAATATCAGGGATAGAAGTCGCTAGAGCTCCATCTTTATCTCTTGCGAGTTAGTCCAGCTGTCTGATTAGACCTGCTACACTGCTACATTTCATACCCTGATGTGAATCAACATCTTCCACCCTGTTCAATGGTTCCTGAAATCACCGCTGCCAGACATGCAAGATGTCTTCCTCTGCACATCCTTCTTTTCTCTTATTCTGCTTCACTGGTTCTAATCAAGAGATCTTTCGCATTCTTTCTCCCTTGACCCATTACAGATAATAAACAGTTTCTTCTTGTTTGTTTCCATGTTCCATTTCTGCTCCCTCCTCACCAGGACTCTTGCCTGTTACGTTTCAAGTTACTTCTGAATTCTTGCCACTCTCTTCAAGCTGTTTTGCTATCTTCTTTTTCCATAGGTTCCCCCTTGTTATGTTAGAGTGCTATTTTTGTAATTGTGGCTGCTGTGATACTTATTACTTCAAGTGACACAGGGTCATTTGACATTACTTTGACGAATTCTGGATGAAAAATAATGCCTACAGGTTTGCCAACTTTTGTGATTTTGTTGACACTTATCTGATTTTGCACTATTGATTTATCGTGTAATTCACAAGGAAAGAATAGAGATAGCTTCCTCTCTCCCTCCCTTCTATCACTGTGAATCGTGCACCTTTTAAAAAAAAAAATTGGGTAAAATCTAAGGGGCAGAAATCGCTCCCGAAGTAACAGTGAGCTCAACAGCACTCTCTGTTGTTTGTGGTGAAATGGAGGAGCAAGTTCCAGTGTTTGCACATGGGCAATGAAACGCGGAAATCCGGAACTTGCTCTTATTGGTTCGCCAGCGATATGACAGCTTCAAATTAAAGGTATATTGCATGCTGCAATCAGGGAAATCATTGAAAAAGTGCAAATTTGCTTATTTGCCCAGTTGCGAAGTAACTAATTACACCACTTACAACACCAGGTTATAGTCCAACAGTTTTATTTGAAAATCACAAGCTTTCGGAGCTTACCTCCTTCGTCAGGTGAGTGAGTGAACCCTTCACTCACTCACCTGACGAAGGAGGTAAGCTCCGAAAGCTTGTGATTTTCAAATAAAACTGTTGGACTATAACCTGGTGTTGTAAGATTCCTTACATTTGTCCACCCCAGTCCATCACCGGCATCTCCACATCATAATTACACCACAAAACAGGTACGCTTAAAAGTACAGGTCTAAACTAAGTTTTAACAGTAAGTCTTCCTGACTGCCAAACAACTAAAAATTAACTTTTAAAAATGTGGAGTCTATTATTTTAATAGTTTTTGGAAATTAAAAAAAAGTTTTAAAATATTAATTTTTTTCCCCTCTATCACGTCTATTTAATTCAATTATTTCTTGCCCTCTCCTTTTCTCGCTGTCTACAACTGTTTTTACATTGATTTTAATGTTGTACTTTTCACTTCCTGGTTTTCACATTCCGAGCCTGCAGAGATAGTGAACGCAGCTGGTCAGAAATGCTGCGTTCTGATTGGTCCAATATGGTGGGCGGCGATTGGGTGCCTAACGCCTGTTTCAGTCCCCTCTGCCGAAATGGTTTGTGAATGACTGCAGTATGCACTGTGCACACTGCAGTCGATACACCTGGCGCTCAGCATTGAACACAAAGGTCCTTAAAGGGACTGCTGGAGGCTGCCACTTTCAAGGTCATTTCACCTTTTTGACTTGTGAAGCCGATAGGAGCAGAAGCGCTCCTCCTGGCTCCACATTAAAACTCATGCCTCTGCCGGCTACTGCTCTCTCCCCTCCTGATTGAATCCATCCCCCCACTATCAGGCTCTCCTATGCCCCTTAGCCGTCGTTTGAGCCGGCTGATCTGGCTTCCCCAACCCACCCCCCCCACCCCATATCCAGCGAGTTGCCTCTGGGGCCGCAGCTTGCCGGCACCATCCTAGTGAGACTGGCGGACCTATTTGCCCTGGTCCTGCCACCGGCCTCATTTGGCGCATGCAGCCTGCGCTGCACCGGGTTCGTGCCCCGAATCAGACCCATTTCAATTTCTCGGCCGATCTTTCTTTTGCTTCTATCCCATGAATTGTGTGGTTTAGAACAATAGTGTAAAATCAATCAATTGTTAACAAGGCTGTGAATGTTGGTAACATGTAATCCTCTGAATAACCTAAGGGGCAAGTGGAACCAATTCCATTCACTCATAGTCATGGTGTAACAGCCACATTATTATCTTAACTATTAAGCCCATGTAACTAGGTTTGGCTGTTTACCTAGTGATAATTGAGTTAGCAACAGACTATTATAACCTTTTTTTTAATATATTGATTCTCGTGATAATGGCATTGCTGGCAAGGTCTGCAATTATCCCTAGTTACCCTTGAGAAGGTGGTGGTCAAAGCTCTGCAGCCCTGCCACATCCAGTCGCGAATGGTGATGGAAAATTAAGCAACTAGTGGGAGGTTGAGGTTTCATGAACATCCCCATCCACAACAAGTGCAAAAGACAAGACTGAAGCGTTCGCAACCATCTTCAGCCAGAAGTGAGGAGTGGATGATCCTTCTCGGTCCCCTGCTGAGGTCCCCACCATCACAGATGCCAGTCTTCAGCCAATTTGATTCACTCCATGTGACATCAAGAAATGGCTGAGAGGACTGGACACAGAAAAGGCTACACATTCCAACAACTATCCTGGCTGTAGTGTTGATGACCTGTGCTCCACAACTAGCCACAGCCCTAGCTAAGTTGTTCCAGTACAGCTACAACACTGGCATCCACCCGACAATGTGAAGAATTGCCCAGGTATATTCTGCCCATAAAAAGCAGGACAATTCGAACCCGGTCAATTACTGTCCCATTAGCCTACTCCCAGTCATCCACAAAGTGATTGAAGGAGTCGTCAACAGTGCTACCAAGTGGCACTTACTCACTAATAACCTGTTCATCAATGTTCAGTTTGAGTTCTGGCAGAACCATTCGGCTTCAGACTTCATTACAGCCTTGGTCCAAAATGGACAAAAGAGCTGAATTCCAGAGGTGAGGTGAGAGTGACTGTCCTTGACCTCAAGGCAGCATTTGACCGAGTGTGGCACCAAGGAGCCCAAGTAAAACTAAAGTCAATGGGGATCAGGGGGAAAACTCCCCAGTGGCTGGAGTCAAATGTGGCACAAAAGAAGATGCATGGTTGTGGTCATTGGAGGCCAACCATCTCAGCCCCAGAGTATCATGACAGGAGTTCCTCAGGGCAGAGTCCTAGGCCCAACTATCTTCATCTGCTTCATCAATGATCTTCCCTCCATCATAAGGTCAGAAGTGGGAATGTTCACTGATGATTGCACAATGTTCAGCTTCAGTCGCAATTCCTTAGATAATGAAGCAGTCCATGCCTGCATGCAGCAAGATCTGGACAGCATCCAGGCATGGGCTGATGAGTGGCAAGTAACATTCGTGCCACACAAGTGTCAGGAAATTACCATCTCCAACAAGAGAGAGTCTAACCACCTCCCCATGATCTTTAATGGTATTACCATCAGCTCACCTTTGGATTCCCCAAAGACTCTCCACCATCTACAAGGCACAAGTTAGGAACGTGATGGAATACTTTCCACTTGTCTGGTTGGATGCAACTGCACAAACATTCAAGAGGCATGACACCAGCCAGGACAAAGCAGTTCACTTGATCAACACTCCATCCACCAGCTTGAACATCCACTCCCTCCATCATTGCGTATCATGGTGGCAGTGTGTCCTATCTACAGGATGCACTGCAGCAACTCATCAAGGCATCTTCAGCAGCACCTCCCAAACCCGCGACCTCTACCACCCTAGAAGGACAAGGGCAGCAGGTGAAAGGGAACACCATCAACTCCAAGTTTCCCTCCTAAGCACACACCATCCTGACTTGGACATATATCACCATTCTTTCATTGTCGTGGGGTCAAAATCCTGCAACTCCCTACCTAACAGAATCATGGGAGCACCTTCGCCACACAGACTGCAGCGGTTCAAGAAGAAGTCTCACCACCACGTTCTCAAGGGCGATTAGGGATTGGCAATAAATGCCGGCCTTGCCAGCGATGCCCACATCCCGAGAATGGGTGAAAAACAACTTCTTAAGCCCCACTGCAGAACTGCCATATTTGGCCATAGAATGCAACTCTACCCTACAGAGAATGCTGCATCTGCTGAAACTCAACCCTCTTGATTTTACGGCATATTGTGCGATGGAGAGAATTTAAGCTTCTCATCTATTTATTTCATTCAACGTTCAGTAAGGTTAAAACATTTTGTGATAGAATTTCAATGGAGTTCACCCGATCTCCTGCTGTAACTTCGGCGAGATATTGGCAGGAACCCTGCAGAAACGGTAGGATTTCCACCAAACTTCCACCAATTTAAATTCCAGACATCTCAGTTTAGCATAACAAGGCAATTGGTGTTAATCTTCTGCTCCTTTCCACAATCCACCCTCCACACACCTCCGCTTTCCCATTATTTCTTGACTCATGCTGGGGTATGGGCCAAGATTGCTTGTTACCTCTGGTACGTTGAATTGAGAGTAAAATGGGCACCCCTAGGGTCCAATATGGTGGGTGGCGCTCATTGATTATGCAAATCAGATGCCTAACCCCTGTTTCAGGCCCCATCGCCAAATTGGTCTATGAATGACCATACATATGAATCTAGGCAATGGGTGTTGCCGAGGTATTCACACATGGGTGCTTTTATAGCCAAATCTGATCCTGTCTTCATTCAGTGTTGATATGTGGATCTCCAGCAGGAGAAATCGGAAAGTGGTCATGAGCTTCAAAGCCTGGTTGATTTTATTCCCTTTCCAGCCCAGCAGCAGTGAAGCAAATTGTCGCATCCATTACTGTCACTCTGGCTGAGATCAGCACAGACCTAGGATTGAACCTGGGATCTCCTGCTCTTGTTTGGCTCAATAAATAAGCCCTTGTATAGGATGAGACAGAAGATTGCCATCACTGCTTCATTTAAGACAAATTATTGAAAATATGAAAATTTGGTCAAATGTATATGCAGTGACAGCAAAGAGTTATTCCCACCTGGGCCACCTCAAAAAAGAGTCCCAGTTCTATTACTCTGCAGCATTAAAGACTATGGCTAGGAATTTCCTTGGAGCTGTTCCCACTCCGCCGCTATAACTTTTCTGGAAGACTGGCTTAAACCCCGTTTCCACTCACAAATGGGGTTCCGCTGCACCTCCGGTGAGGTTATGGCAACGGAGTGGGACTAGCTCTGAAGAAATTCTCGGCCTATATTGTGCAATGTGTCCAGCAGAGGAAGCCTTGTCTTGGAGGATATGCCTCAATCATTTGGGAAGTTCCTGAGATGGAAAGGATAAACCAGATAGAACATGTTCTGGTGAAGGAAACAGAGGAAGTGATCTTATGAAAAGATTGGTGTCTCTTCAATTTTATTTGAATCTACACATACTTAACACATCACCCTTCATACGACAACACTCCCATCCAGTTAACCTGCAGCACCATATGGGACATGGGATCCAAAGGAGAGTGGCAAGTTGGATCCAAAATTGGCACAGTGGTAGGAAGCAAAGGGTAATGGTCGATGGGGGTTTTTGTGACTGGAAGGCTGTTTCCAATGGGGTTCTGCAGGGCTCAGTACCAGGTCCCTTGCTTTTTGTGATATATATTAATGATTTGGACTTAAATGTAGGGGGCATGATTAAGAAGTTTGATGATGATACAAAAATTGGCCACGTGGTTGATAGTGAGGAGGAAAGCTGTAGACTGCATGAAGATATCAATGGACTGGTCAGGTGGGCAGAAAAGTGGCAAATGGAATTCAATCCGGAGAAGTGTGAGGTAGTGCATTTGGGGAGGACAAACAAGACAAGGGAATACACAATAAATGACAGGATGCTGAGAGGTGTAGAGGAACAAAGGGACCTTGGAGTGCATGTCCACAGATCCCCGAAGGTAGCAGGACAGGTAGATAAGGTGGTTAAAAAGACATACAGGATACTTTCCTTTAATAGCCAAGGCATAGAATACAAGAGCAGGGAGGTTATGCTAGAACTGTATAAAACATTGGTTAGGCCACAGCTTGAGTACTGTGTACAGTTCTGGTCACCACATTACAGGAAAGATGTGATTGCACTAGAGAGGGTACAGAGGAGATTTACGAGGATGTTGCCAGGGCTGGGAAATTTTAGCTGTGAGAAAAGATTGGATAGGCCGGGGTTGTTTTCTTTGGAACAAAGGAGTCTGAGGGGAGATTTAATTGAGGTATATAAAATTATGAGGGGCCGAGATAGAGTGGATGGGGAGGACCTATTTCACCTGGCAGAGGGGTCAGTGACCAGGGGGTATTGATTTAAGGAAACTGGTAGAATGATTAGAGGGGAGCTGAGGAGAAATTTTTACACCCAGAGGGTTGTGGGGGTCTAGAACTCACTACTTGAAAGAATGGTAGAGGCAGAAACCCTCAATTGATTTAAAAAGTACTTGGATGTGCATTTGAAGTGCCGTAAACTACAGGGCTACGGACCAAGTGCTGGAAAGTGGGATTAAGCTGGGTCGCTCTTTTTCGGCCTGGCACGGATATGATGGGCTGAATGGCCTCCTTCTGTGCTATAACTTTCTATGATTCTATGATTCTATCAATGCTAAGTAAATGCACAGCAAAGAAAGGCTCATTTTAGTTAAGTGTGCAGAGTAATGGTCATCTACATCTTGGCATGATACACATTACACAGTATGTGACTGATTGTACTGTTCTGTGTCCATTATGTATGAATAAACTTTTAGTAGAGAACAGTAGGAGGACACTTAAAGCTGCAGGACACACCATTTAGATCTTTTTTTCTCTTTCGTAGCCATTAAGAAAAAAATGTCTGTGAAAAAAAAATGAAATAAATTTGGTGCCACTTTGAAGATATTGGGCTGATTTTCTTCTGTCTAGCACCCTGTTTGTACCTATTTCTGGGGTGTTAGATAGAGGGTAAAGGGTGGGGGGGAGCGGAGACCCCTCCTGCCTGGTCTCCAACCCACTTGAGCTTGTCGTGCATTTCCAGTCATGGACACAAAGGATCAGGCCTGAAATGAGTGCTCTGATACAAATTAAATTTAAGAAAGCTGGAAGTGACGTAATACTGATCCCTGCAACGATTTCTCCCCTAACACTGGTCGCAGTCCATGTGCTGATAGCGTCCATGTAAACTGGGCGTTCTCAGCTGCTGAGCTGTGTCTAAAAAGCACAGACATGTAAAGAGACAGGGACCAATTTGGACAGTGCCTGGTCAGTTGACTTTTGGGTGGTTAGGTGACCAAAATGGAAAAGTTTGTCAGCACAATAGGGCTATATCGTGTCCAGGAACATTTATGAACTGGGGAGTTTCACACAATTTTTGGCTCCCGCCACCCACTTAGCATATTGATGTTCCATTCAGAATACCACTGTTCATGTGTTACTTGGATGAAAAGGAGAACTAGGGGGAGTCCAGAACAAGGGGGCATAACCTTGAAATTAGAGCTAGGCCATTCAAGGGTGATGTCAGGAAGCACTCCTTCACAAAAAAGGGTAGTGGAAATCTGGAACTCTCTCCCCCAAAAAGCTGATGAGGCTGGGGGTCAATTGAAAATTTCTTGACTGAGATTGATACACTTTTGTTAGGGAAAGATATTAAGAAATATGGAACCAAGGTGGGTAAGAATATAAGAACAAAAGAAGTAGGAGCAAGAGTAGGTCATCTGGTCCCTCGAGCCTGCTCTGCCATTCAATAAGATCATGGCTGATCTTCTACCTCAACTCCACTTTCCCACCCTATCCCCATATCCCTTGATTAGGATAAGATAACAGGTTCAAATTAGTAGAATCTAAAATTAAGACTGATGTCAAGAAATTCTTCTTCACAAAAAGAGTGGTCAATGTGTGGAATAAACTTTCAGGAAGATTAATGGAGGCAAAATCTTCTTTTAAAACAAATGGATGCTCAAATGGGGGGACTTTAGTATCTCTCTGGGTGGATTAACTTTGATGGCCCAAATAGTCGTCCTCATCCATAAATATCTTGTGAAGTGAGGGTACATTGGAAGCTCTTCTTCTAAAAATGTGTCCTGTTCCATATTAAATCACAAGGCTGATAATATGAACCCAGGTTTTTCTAAAGCAACTGAGCAAAGAAACAAAGCTCCTTGAATAAAATCTAGATGGAGTTAAGATACAGATCAGCCATGATCTAATTGAATGGTGGAACCGGCTCGAGGGGCTGAATGGCCTACTTCTGTTCCTATGTTTCTATGTTCCTAGAACCAGGGAAATTGGTCACCACTGCAGGAGGAGGGGACTTACCCGCTGCTGCGCTGCCAACTGAATATATTGGAAGCAAAAAATTGTTCTGGGCCTCAAGGAGGAGCAATGGCTTTGAAGGCTTCAATTCAGCAGGAGGCAGAGACAGAGCTGTGTTGCAGTAGGACATCTAGCCTACTTCCAGAGTGGCCATGGCGATGACAGTAGCAGTGAAGATGATACCGCCTTGAATTCTTCGCTTCAGGTTCTTTCTAGTGGGCCAGTGGGTACATCAATAAAATCCTTAATCTCTCCCTTCCAGGTCATTCCTCCAGCATGGCCCCCATCTTCACTTCCTTAAGTGCAGACTTGAGCGTATCTGGTGCATAAATGGCTTAGCCATCCATCACCAGATCTGGCTGGACCACATCAAGCATTATTGGGCCTCACTCTCCTCTGCTAAAACTGCCCACTGCTCCAGGGACATCCTGGAGAGCAAATATAACCACCAGCTTCTTTTCTCCACTGCCAAACCCTTCCTTAAATGCCTTTGCCCTGCCCCCTCCACCCTCATCTTCAATGACAAGTGTGAGGAGCTTGCATACTCTTATGTCACTCGGATTGGGACCTTCTTTTCAGCTGCCTCTGCTGCTTCCCCCCCCCCCCCCCCCCCACCCTCCCACCTTGCTAAACATCTCTGCAGGAATTGCCTCTGCCCTAAACCTGAACTCACGTCTTTCTTCAGTTTCTCTCTTATCTCGCCTCATGCCTTCTCCGAGCATCACCTTGTCCATAAAACTCACCTCTTGCTCCTTTAACCCTACTCCCACCAAACCTCTAACCTCCAAATTTCCCTTCCTGTCCCCATGCTAGCTGACATTGTAAATGGTTCCCTCTCCTCAGGTACTGTTCCCCTCCCTTTCAAAACTGCTGTGATCATCCTTCCTCAAAGAACTCACCATCGACTCCCCTGTTCTTACAAACTACCACTTCCCTTTCGTCTCCAAAGTCCATGAACGCGTTGTCTCCTCCCAAATCCGTGCCCATCTTTCCTGCAACTCCATGTTTGAATTTCTTTAATCAGATTTCTGCATCTGCCACAGCACGAAAATGGCCCTGCTCAAAGTCCCAAATAGAAGTCTCTGTGACTGTGACCGTGGTGCATTTTCCCTCCTGGTCCTCCTCAACCTCTCTGCAGCCTTTGACATGATTGACTAGACCATCCTTCTCTAACGCCTCTCCTCCATTGTCCAGATCATTGGGACTGTCCTCATTTGATTCCACTCTTACCTATCCATCCTTAGGCAGAGCATCAGCACAATTGGCTTCTCTTCTCTTCCACTCATCGGGAGAGATGTAAAACGGGCTGCCGATTCGCAATCACCTGTTTTACACTATCGCACAAAGTCAAAATCTACCTCGTAGAAAGAGAGTATTATTTAGATAATCAATGTTATAAAGACGCCCTCTCTTCGAATCTGATATAACTATTAGACCTGTGATAAATAGGCAGAGAGCAAGGGAATTTCAAAGTTTTAACTTGATTGTTAAAAATGGATGAGATATTAAACTAAGGTCCCCTTTCTCTGCCTGTTCCTGTGGTTCAGGTGGATGTTAAAAATCCCACTGTACTATTTCAGGAAGTTGTCCTGTTCATTTGGCCAACATTCCTCCCTCAACCAGCACCCCCAACAAAACAGATTAACTGGCCGTTCATCTCTTTACCATTTATGGGATGTCGCTGGTGAACAACGACTGCTGTGTTTGCTGACATAACTATAGTCCCTGTGCTTCAAAAGTTATTAATTACACAAAGACATTTGGACGTTTCGCTGTAATAAGGCATTATGTAAATGCGATTCTCTGAAGTTTGAAGTTTGTGAATTTGTCTCAGCATAGTAACTGTGAGGCTATTATATACAGAGATGGATAGGGCCACTGTACCATTGAGAGCAAATTTCAGAAAAAAATTTACTGATTGATCACTGATAAATAAAGGATTTCTGCTTTGATTATCAATGGTTTGATTTTATTTTCTCCTTTATATCATTTATAAATGCTCACAGTTTAGTCCAGCTATAAAAAAGGATACTATCTCTTTAATTGCAAATTAGGGTCCACCATTTGTATTTTCTAGACATTACTTCAGAGAGCCAGGAGCACCGAGACAAACCCATACATATGTTAAATTCTCATCAGTAATAAAGATTAAGTAGAAGTTAATGGCATCCAAGTCATGCTTGTGAAGTTAATCTCCTTTTGAAAATTTAAAATTAGATTTCGAGGATCGAAACAAACAGGGGGCGAGACTTTTTCGTAATATTTTAATCAAATTGTCATGACTGACTGCATACAATTAAGAATCCTGTCAGTCACTATTACCGGCCCTTTTGTTTGTCAGCTGTTTGGAATGACGGAGTGAGGTATCGTGGCTAGGGATTAAAATGTGACCTTTCTCAGCACCTGTTCCCTGACCCAGGGTCTGCGGCTGCCTGTCAGATGGCCATTTTTGGCAGTGATGAGAGTGGGACAAAGGTGCAGTCAAGCTGAAGATCCTCCCCACCCTCCCCCCACCAAAAAAAAAGTAGCAGCTGCATTATGTCTCACAGTTGGGGTTTAATCTTGAAGTCTCAACCAGGCTGTATACACAGACTTTTTTTTCACTGAGTCTTCAAGCTTCCTTTACCCAATCAAAAAGAAAACCATTGAACTTTGGATTCATTATTAGTTTATCATTAATCACAATTCATCTCAAAGACGTTTTGACTAAAAATCAAATGCCAATCAATTCCCATTACTCGAATACCTGTTAAGTAAATATTTTTGAAGGGACGCTAAAAGCAATCCAACAGTTTATTGTTCACGCACTCATGTTAATCTGCAGGAGTGAATGGTAATCTCACTGCCAAGCAACGTTCTAATTCAGTGCAGTGAAATTAAAACGATGATCACTGCGATGAATTATAATGAGAGTTCACTATAGGCAAAGTAAAAATAATTACTGTCGTGAAATGTAAATTATATTCACTGCGGTGAAAGTACTTGCATTAGTGAAACTAACACTTTAATCGCTGCAGTTAAAACAAAATTATTAACTGCAGAGAAATTTTTTAAAAACTATTTATCTCTGCAAAATTAAAATGATTGCAGTGAAAAGAAAGCGACACAGTAAATGATTCATTTAATGGTTTGATCCATTGCATCCATTCAAGAACACAGTTAAATCCAGTGAGAACGAACCAAGTCTAATATTATTCCATTCATGGTGTACTGCTGCCTGCTTTTAACTAAAGCAGGTGCAACTTGCAAATGCTTCAGTTGCACATGGGACAACTTTAATAAGGCAATAATGCAACTTGGTACCCAGCCCGTGCCAGTTTACAGCAGGACCCGGATAATATCCAGACTTGGTCTGACAAGTGGCAGGTAACATTTATGCCACATAAGTGCTAAGTAATGATCATTTTGAACAAGAGAAAGTCCAGCCTTCTCACCTGGGGTCACTATTGACTCGAAGCCGAATTGGACCAGACATGTTATCGCCATAGCTATAAGAGCAGAACGGAGGTTTGGTACTCTGTGACGATTGGCCTCTGACTCTGCACCCCCCCTCCCACACACTTTAAAGCCTCTCCATTATTTACAAAGCTCATGTCAGGAGTGTGATGGAATACTCACCACCTGCCTGGATGGTTGCAGCCACAACAACACTCATTAAGCATGACACCATCCAGGACAGAGCAATTTACTTGATTGGTGCCTCTGCCACTGGACTCAATATCCACCCCCTCCACCACTGTTATACTGCAATATCTCTCTGGCCTGTCCAGGCATCTAAAGTGCAGTTACAAGATGCCAATACTCTGCCTGTGATGACCCTGGTAGATGCATGGGCACTTTCTGACTGTTTTTCTCATAGAAGTATCATTAGCCAGGGCTGCAGAGGTTAGCCTTGTCTTCCAGAACCTATCCTTCAACATTTGGCGATTGTTTCAATTACTTGATATTGATTTTGAAATTCCAGATTGGACATTTTATTTTGCTAGTGAGTGTTTTGCAAAGCCCAATCCCACAAATCAGCAGTTTGTATCAACGATACACCAAGCAAAAAAAGAGAATTCTTTCATGGAGGGGAAATTCATCGGAAAAATCAATGCAGAGTGATTTTGAATAGCTGGTACGAGTTAGTCTAAACCTGATCTTGCCAGAGGTTGGGTCATCTTTTTCAAGGACTGGTGAGTGGTTTTGGGAGGCTGAAAGAAGGCAAACAATGGAAAATACATTTTAAAAAGGGGCAAAAACAAAATGTAAATATAAACAGTTTAGTAAACGGTATTATAAACCTACAGCACACATCGGAAGGCAATACCTTTCAGAGGGCTCGAGCTTGGAAGTGCAGGGTTGGTGGTGTCACATCTCACATGTCAAAAGTCTGTAGGACAAAAAAAAAATCAGGATTGGATCAAATAGCCATTATATAATAAATAACCAATCAAATACCCTGTTACTGCTTGTTAATAAATCAACGTTAGCAAAATGCAACAAGAGGAATGAGTAACCAGCAGAAAACCAAACAAATACCTCCCTCAATATTTTGTCAAAGCTATCATTCATCAACCAGTAAAGACCACAAAACCAACAAATCAAATTGCTCAAATATTTTTTCAGCAACCATGTTGTTTCCTGAGCCGGCCAAGTAAACACGTTAATTTATGACATAAGAAACATATAAAAACTGAAATGCTTATACACAAAAATGTATCCAATATGTTGTCTCCATTGTATTATATTGTTAATCCCTGCAACAATATTGTTTTCCAAATATCTATCCTTATGTCAGATGCATGGGACTTGAGTTTTAATGCTTCCCTGACTCTGTTTTGTTTCTGTGCACTGTAAAGACATTTTTTTCTGAAAATTTAGCTTGTGGTTAATATCACAGTGCTTTCAATGTATAATGTATGATAGCCACAGAGAGGTCAAAGGGCAGGATATTGAGGACAGCAGCTATTAAAGGGCTTGTGCTTCTCCTTAAAGTTGTCCTGCTACAGGAAAGAGGGAAAATACCTGGAGCAAGGCAACAGTGCATTCACCTGAGTAGGCGGACAGGGCCCTGTTTTAATGGTTTATCTGAAATTGCATTAAAATGTTAGTCTAGGTTATTTGCTTAAATCTCTGAGCAGAGCTTAAACCCACAATCTTCTGACTCACAGGCAAGAATATTACCACTGAGTCAAACCAACACTTGCTCAGTGGTACTACTCTCGCTAACATGGGCATGCTTGTACTTTCCAAATGCACAGGCATGCCGATGATATACCAGGCTACTCTGCTTTGCTACCACAACAGTGCATTTCTCTGTCACCGCCACATGTGGCAAGCAACACACACCAAGCACAATGCACTCACAGGTACTTGCATGCAGCATGTTCACACATACACATAAGGTGGCTGTTCATCAGGGAATTTGGGTGACACACTTCTTTAATTTTCCTTGTTCAAACAAATGCTCCTTTTCTATCTGTCATCCTTATGTTCAAATCCCTCCATAGCCTCACCTCTCCTTATCTCTATAACCTCCTCCAGCCATACAACCCTCTGAGATCTCTCCACTCCTCCAATTCTGGCCTCTTGCACATCCCCGATTTCCTTCGCTCCATCATTGGCAGCCATGCCTTCAGCTGCCTAGGCCTTAAGCTCTGGAATTCCATCTGAAAACCTCCCCATCATTCTACATTTCTCTCCCCCTTTAAGTCGCTCCTTAAAATCTACCTCTTTGACCAAGCTTTTGGTCACCTATCTTAATATCTCTTTATGTGGCTCGGTGTCAAATTTTGTCTGATAACGCTCCTGTGCAGCGCCTTGGGACGTTTCACTTTGTTAAAGATGATAGATAAATGCAAGTTGTTATTGTTGTTGGTAATATAACGCCACACATAACTGGTGCTAGTGTATGGAGTCCCTAGATAGAAGAGGAGTCATCTAATCTGTAATTGTTGACTTCTTCCAAAGGGAGTGCTCTGGAGATCTTGAGTGCTAAGGCAATAAAGGAAGTGAGGGAGGAAGATGTCAGACATTTCCAGAAGCTCATGCCTAGTGTCATCCTTTGCCTTTCATTCTTTATATCCTTACTCACTCATTCACTATCTCACACACTGACATGCACTGCAACATGTCTTGCTATTTAAGCTGTTTTAAAGGTTGCATACTGCTAGCATTGCTTTCAGTCTAACAATAATGTTTTGGAGAACAAGTAGTGATCAGAAATGCCAAGGAGACCAAGGATGCATATCATCAGATTTATCCTGAGTGGATGATGAAGATGGAACCAAAGGCACAAACTTTTTGTGAGAAATGTAAAAGATAGTTTTGGTTTTGCTAACTATGAGCTGAAGAAAATTTTAAATCTTCTAGCCCCTGATGTCAGTCAAGTAGACGGATAGTATTATTAACAGCTTTAGAGTCAATGGTGCTTTAGGAGAGGTGGAGTTAGGTGTAATTGACATACATATGGAAGCTGATCTTTTGATTCTGCATGATGTGCTGGAGAGATAGTATGTAAGTGATGGACAGAAGGACACCAAGGTTGGAGATGATAGTGTGGGCTTGGGGAAAAACAGTTTTTAAAGATTCAGTGATTGTATTGGGAGCGAATAGGAGCGAAACTATGAGACGTGAGGCTGCAGACATGGACTATGGAAGAGAGGTGGTTAAGGAGAATGGAATGATAAACAGTGTCAAAGGTGAAGAGGGTTGAGAAGGAAGATTAGGGACATCGAGCCACGGACACATTCACAGTCTGTCATAGGTAACTTTGACTAGGGTGGTCTTGTATGTGGGTCAGGCAATCAGATTGGAGGAACTTGAACGGGGAGTGGTGAGGGAGGTGAGCATATGTTTGGCATGGCAGAGGCCTTGAAGACAAAGAGCAAGTTATGTATGAGGTGGTGGTTTGAAAAAATAGAGATATCAAGAGCGAACTTTGTAAAAAAGTAGAATAATGATGATGATGGTTTTAAAAGGGGTGAGGACAGTGCCAGAGAATAGGAAATGGTTCATGGTGTTGGTAAGCGTAGGAAGGGAGCAAAAACATAAAATATTGCAGATGCTGGGAATCAAAAACAGAAAAACATGTGAAATCCTTAGCAGATCTGTCAACATCCTTGCACAAAAGGAAAAATGTTAACGTTTCAGGTATATAACCCTTAAGAACTGGAAGATATTATTAGAAGGAACAGAGCAAGGGAAGGTGGGTGAATATCACAAACACAAGTAAAGAAAAAGAATGGCCTGTAAAGTGACTAGGTGGCAAACAGGAAATGATTAAATGACGGAAATGATAATAGCGTAAGGTGAAAAGAGACATTATGAGGGAAATTAGAGAAATAAAAGACATATACGAGACCCAGGGAATGTGTGAACAGAGGAGCATGAAAACCTGGCAAAGTGGAGGAGATTCCAATGGCCTAGGATTCTGGTGGAAGAAAAAGGCAGGTTGACAACACCATGGGAGTAGTCAGGAGTTGGGTTACATGGAAGTTAGGGGAGCAGGTGGTGGTTTTATGGAGAAGTTGAGTTTGATCAGGTTTGAGAGACGAGATGGGTGAAACTGCAGAGAGAGCAGGGTCTGAGTTGGAAGGAAGGGTAGGAGCAGGGAATGCAGGGAATAGGTGGGGATGAAGATACAGAGGAGGCAGAAGCAGCAAAAAGGATGGCTTACATTCTGGAAACAAAGAAATTCATAAACTCTGGAAGTGCACAGAGGGCTGGAGGGAAGAGTGAAGCCTAAGGTAAAGATGACTGGACTATTGTGTGATTGGCTACATTTTCCTCATTTTAGTTTAAAACATTACATTTAAAAATATATAGGAAGCCATCGTTGCTGATATTACATGGGAAGAAAACTCAAATTTTGACAGTTTGCAGGGAAGATGTGTAAAGGTTACTGAAAAGCAACATATGTTTGGGCTATGTCAATAACTGCTCTCTTAAAATGGGAGACCTCAGTCAATTTGGGTGAACAAATCTTTATGTTTGAAGTAAACATTAATTATCTGTTTGGCTTCAGTCTGCACATTTACACGTAATTATAAAGTGTGTAGTTACTTTTGTTCTGATATGATTGGCCTTAATAACAACATGTTTGTCTCTTGTCATGTGAAATCTGGCAGGAAAGACTAAGAAAGACCAACAGAGGTTTCACCAAGGTCCTTGCAACTGGCCTGCTAGTGGACCTCTGGTCACTAATCCTGGATAACATATGTTCATTTTAGTATTTATACATGTGTGAATGAATTAAAGGATAGGGTGAAAAATTATGTTTACCTGCCATGCTACTCACTAAGGGTCATGCCAATTGCCAATTGGGAATGTCCCAATCTGATTCTTAGATTTTGCAATATCTTTTCATTTAAAATATTTCAATAGATCAATGATCCAAATATTGTTGAATTCCATGAATCCAAAGACCTTCCAAAAAAAATCCAACTTCTAAACTAGAATTGTAGTTAAATGTATTTCCTCTGATATTGAGGCCACCTTCTCAATGCATTAATTGAGCAATTCCACTTTGCTGGAGGGCAATTTAAGACAAGTGGCCTTAACACAGAGACAAGTCTCTTCCTCTACCTTTTATAACATTGTTACTATTTTATTATTAATCATTGTTAATATGAATTTGAAAAAGATAAACATATATAATGGATGAAGAACCTGCAACAAGGTTTTTAATATTTAAAATGAGCAAGCAGCATAAAAAAAGAAATGAATAATCTCATAGTTCAAGTGGTAATTAATGTACTCGAGAAGATTTTGAATATTGTACTGCAGTGTTTAAAATGTTGATGACTTGTATTTGAGAGCTGCAATGGAACAGGACACATTCTGCATATCAGTGTACTTCCAGGCAACTCTCAGACTATGAAGATTGCACTCACAGAATGGGATATGATGCTTTTGTTTGTTCAAGGTCCCACAATAGTATATATCTCCAGGCCTTGGTACAATTTCTCTACCACCTTTCATACGATACAACTATGGGTTATGATATCACGGTGAGAAAAGAACAGATCACGCAGTTCATCATAGACCTTAAATACAAGAGTGTGCGCCCTGTCCCACTGATTCCTTTATGCTGCCACTCTTAACATCAGCAACAAAAATCAATTTCCTCCGATTCACTTACCTCATAAAACACCACCTTTCCAGTATGACACCTGCACTCAATGAACAAAAAGAAAATGTTTCACTCATTTTTACTTTTCAGTTAGTATATTTAGACAGTGTAGAAATGGAGAAAAATACAACAGGGTTTCTCATGAAATTGATCTTGGTGGTTACTAACAGTATAAGAGGAGTTAGGTAAATTATTCAGGGGGTCAACAGGCGTGCCCCAAATTTCCTGCAGTCTTAAGTATGGTTTGGCAACTGGAGCTAAGAAAGTGATGGTTAATATTGTGTTTAAATTCTGTATGCTGGGTAGAGAACTGGGTGACACTGTGAGTTAATGCACTGCTTTCACTAATGTAAGCTAAGTTCAAATCCAAGACTATGCTGATAAGATGAAAGTCTCCTTTGGTAGCTGAAAAACTATCCATAAATTGGTAATCTCATTCATTAGTAAACAGAATAGCCACATTTTTGATGGCCTAAGTACAAAAGCAATCGAAGTCAATGAGGCAGGGAAGCAGCTGTATCCTTGTGCTTTATGTACCTGAGCACTTATGCACAATGGGCCCAATAGCTTTTCCAGGATCTTGTCCTTGTCTATGATTTGATGGAGTGCAGTGCTATACTCAAAAAAGCTATTTTATAGTTGAACTTGGATTTTAGATGGTCTCTCAGCATGTATGGGGTGGAGGAGGGAAAGAATGACTCTGGCTGCTAAATCATAGGCACCCTTTCTGAACTTACTCTGTTGCTAAATACAGTGACCAGACCAATTCTTCCCCACACTATTCTACAAATAACTTTGCCTTATTCAAAAAAGTGTGACTCATCACTCTATACTTCACAAAAGGTGGAATATGGATTTAAATCAACTGTTGGCGACAGATCTACCTACCTTCCACCAGCCCTTGGAGGGTATCTGAAAATTGTGCAGTTTGGACCTCATCTTAGATTTGTACCTTTGACAAGTTGAAGGCAGGGTTTCTTCATTTGAGGACTTTTGAATGGAACAGTCGCCAATGTCTTTGAAGGTGGCAGGACAAGTTGATAAAGCTGTTAAAAAGGCATACGGGATCTTGGGCTTTATAAATAGAGGCATAGAGTACATAAGCAAGGAAGTTATGCTAAACCTTCATATGTCACTGGTTAGGTCTCTGCTGAAGTATTCTGTCCAATTCTGGGCACCACTCTTCAGGAAGAATGTAAAAGCCTTGGAAATGCTGCAGAAGAGATTTACGAGAATTGTACCAGGGATGAGGGATTTCAGTTATGTGGAAAGACTAGATAAGCTAGGATTGTTCTCCTTAGAGCAGAGAAGGTTAAGGAGAGATTTAATAGAGGTGTTCAAAATTATGAAGGATTTTGATGGAGTAAATAAAGGGAAACTGTTTCCACTGGCAGGAGGGTCGGTAAACAGAGGACACAGATTTAAAGTGATTGGTAAAAGAACCAGAGAGGAGATGAGGAGAACATTTTTTATGCAATGAGTTGTTATGATCTGGAATGCACTGACTAAAAGGATGGTGGAAGATGATTCAATAGTAACTTTCAAAGGAGAATTGGATAAATACTTGAAAAGAAAACATTTGGAGGGCTAGGGGAAAGAATAGGGGAGTGAGACTAATTGGATAGCTCTTTCAAAGAGCCGATATAGGCAAGATGAGCTGAATGGCCTTCTTCAGTGCTGTATGATTCTATGTCCATTTGGATGCCTGCATTGTCTCCTGTACTGAAGCATTCCGTCTTTTGTCTAATACCGCAGCATATCTTTCATGAAACTACGGTTGAGAGCTGATGGCAATGTTTAGCTGTTTGGATGGGATATGTGGCTGTGCAGCACAAAATGTAATCTGCTTGGTCTGAGCCCCAAAGTCTGGATCTTTTGTCTAGTAGATTGGATGCCAGTCTGAGTAACAATTTCCTGCTTGAGACCTTTCCAATTGGCCCAATTACACAGCCAAATCCTGCACTTGGTATTGCTTTCAATATAATAATGGCTAATTGGATAGAGACCAAGTGGTCGTCAGATATGCCAACAGGGGTTTTGTTAAGTGCTTCTGAGTGATCAGGGAAGCCGGTGAATGTTAGATCTAAGTAGGCATTACCTCTCGTTGGAGAGCGAGCCAGCTGGGAGAGACCATTAGCAACAGTGAAGGAGAATGCAGTATGGCCTTGGTGGTTTGAATTTTGCTTTCCAGCCAATCCTCATGGTGGCAATTAAAATAACAGATCAAAAGAATGGTGCATCTATGAGTAGTTGGTCCAATTTTGTTGATGGCATTCAACAGATAGGCAAAAACGAAATCAGCAGCAGATGCTGGAGTAAACAAATATAGCCAAGGGACCCTCTCCTCATGAGGTGTTTATGTCTGAAGAATAATGGCCCAGAAATTGCTTGGAGCAGCGAACCAACAGTGTTCGTCGCTCCATATGTTTATACTAACCCACTAACTTACTGGGTGCACTTCCTTTAATAGAGAGCGGAGAAGAGCCCAGCGTTATCCAACGAAGCTAGGACCCATGGGAGAAGCGAGAGGTTCGATCTCTCCCCTCAACCAATCAGATTGCCACATTTTTGACAAGCTGCGAACATTTTCTGCAAGCTGGAACGTAAAATCCAGGAAGTGAAAGGTACAACACTAAAATCAATTGTAGAAACAGTTTCAGACAGCGAGAAAAAGAAAGGGTAAGAAATAATCAAAGAGGCAAATGGGAAAAGTAAAAAAAAAATTAAAAACTATTAAAATAAGGAGTAATGAGAGTCAACATTTTTAAAAGTTAATTTTTAGTTGTTTTGCAGTCATTAAGACATACGTTTAAACTTTGTTTAGACCTGGTATTTTTAAGCGTACCCGTTTTGTGGCGATATTAGTTATTTTCTAGCTGGGCAAAAGAGCGAGTTAGCACTGGTCCATTGATTCCACTGATTCTAGCCAGTGATATCCCTTTAATTCCAAGCTGCCATGTCACCAGCGAACCAGGAGGACCAAGCTCTGGACTTTCATGTTTGACTACACATGTGCGAACATCGGAACTTGCTCATCCATTTCACCAATAACAACGCTGTTGAGCTCATCGTTCTTTTTTAAGCAATTTCTGGGCCATTGATTTCAAATTTTGCCTGTGAGAGGTTCCAAGTTCATGCTTAAAATATAAGGAACCTCTGCAAGCATCTATACCATGTGTAAGAGAGATAAAAGCCAGGAATTGAGGCCATTGCTGTTATGATCTGCTCCATTAAGAATGGTTCACAGCTGGCAGAAGCTGAAATGCCAGAGGAGGCTGTAGGTTAGCCTGAATACCGCAAATGTTTGGAAGGTGAATTTATGAGCCATAGGCATAAGTAAATGTTGGCTTGCCAGCAGTCATATGGGTATACTTTCCTCCATTCATTAATGCAGGGAATACAGTAAATCCTCTACCTGTTCCTGTGACCAACCCTGATGGACCTGCATCAGTGCTAGGCTTCTATATTGCTGTGGAGGAGTTCTCTACTGTCACTTTTACAGCATGATATGATCTTTGCAGATTAGAAGGAACAAGAGAGGAAAGTTCAGAGGAATGATGACTATAATAGAGAACAAAATGAAAGTTTGTGACAGTGAGAAGACAGCCAGAGACTAGTGGTGAGAAAGGAATTGTCCATCAGATCACATTTTCTACACTGTCCAGGAGTGTGAGAGAGGTGCTAAAAGAGTAGTTCCCCCAGTATGGGAGCAGTATTTAGTTATGAATGGACTTCAGCTTGCTAATGACCTAAGAGTTGATGGGGTAAGAAGTGTTTGGCATAAAAAAGGAAACTGAGCTTCCTGGAAGCAGCTTTAGCAGTGGACGAGTTCCATGACATTAGAGGAGATTGTAAGGCCAAACATTTTGATAGATGTAGGACTAAGTGTGGATTCATAAGAAATGGCAGCTGTTGTGTAGGCTTATGAGACATGAAGAATTGAAAGAAACAAAAGCCGCATCATTTTTAGTGTAATCTTACAATTTGAGTGATGGTGGTGGGGGGTAAAATTTGGGGCAGAACAAGGTCCTGCTGGATCTCCACCCCCTTCTGTCCACAATCTCAAAGTCCAGTGGGGGGGTGGGGGGGGGACACGGGTATTTTTTGGGTCCACCCCCCCCTTCCATAGTGATATCACTGAAAGAGGCGGGACTGAAGGGATGAGATCATTGACGAGAAATCCTGTTGCTTTCGCCTGTTTGGAAGCCAACATAAAGCACAGAAACATAACTGGAACCCACAAAATCATTTCCCAACACCAATTGATCTCAAAGCGATCGATTGATGTTAGGAAAGGGAAAACAGAGCACTCCTGGATGTTGTAAAGTACTTCCTCTATTTTCAGTCACAATGCCACCCCCCCCCAACCTTTGATGGAGCAGCTCCAATATTCCTGGCCTATCCACAGGACAAAAGCCTAAAAAGTGCCATGAATGGTGCAGGCACCTATCCCCTGTGTCGATGGCCCTGACCCTGGGATGTGGGACTGGATCAATGACTGGGTCAACTGACTAGCAGGTGCAAGCCCTGCCCCGCTGCACTTTCTGCCAAAGAGTGGCCTGCCAGGAATTTCGGGGCTAAGATTTTCATTGTTACATTAGAGGGTATGGAGGAGATCATATTGTAGTGAGTCAGACATTTGGACTGAAAGTGGACTGGAGGCTATGAGAACTGAGGACATATGATCTGAAGAGCAAAACAGTGGATACGGTTGCATGATGAAAGGAAGATATCATTGATATGAAGAAGGAACGGAGTGGGAGAGTGGACAGAGCCCCAAGGAATCGCTGAGTTAGTAGAAAAAAAGATGAACCGTAGCACAGATAGAGGGATTTGAGAGAAACTAGTTAGCCATAAATATAGATCAAAACGGACTCGTCCTAGGAGGTCGCGATAGGGGTTACAGACATTGTGAGGAGGGCTCTGCTGTCTATCACTCTGATTGTTATTTTTAGGTAGCCGTCATCCTCTATTCCTGTCTTTATTCCACCCTTGAATCTCTGGTGGGGGGGTGCGGCCATTGTCATCCAAATGTTGATGGGAGGCCATATGATGATCACTTGTTTAGACATGCAAAGCACTTAGACTAGCAAAAGCTTTGGAATGTCCAAGGCATTAATGAATCAGCAAAGTATTCATGAGCAGAGTTCCAGAATTGTGTACAATTTGTAAGAAGATTACCAGTGGGACAGCCATGCCCCATTCTTCAATCCACACTCCCATGAAATCAGGATCCACACTGGGAGTACAATTTTCCCAGTGGTGCCAAATAGAAGGAGGGCTGTTTCATACAGTCTGGTTTGTTGCAGGGTCTTCATGACAAATAGATATGAGTCTATGATCAACAGAGCCCAGCTGTGAGAAAACAGCTTGGATTGTGGGGACAGAGAAATGTACAGGATCAGAAAAGGCCATTGCAGTCCATCTGTCTGATCCCAATCTCTAGAAATGTCAGGTCCCATGATACCCTTCCATCAAATTCTCTTGAATTTGCTGGTACAATCAGCCCCTACTGACTCCCTTGAATGTTCATTTTATACATTCACCACTGGCTGTGTAAAGTAGTTAAAGCTGAACTGTCTTTGTTAGCTTCCCTCCTCTAAGTTTGAGGTGATGCCTGCCTGTTGTAGAATCTGTGACTACGTTAAACATATTGATGTTTATCTTGTCCATTAGGTACATTATAAAAGTTAGGTTTTGGAATGAGGAAAGCGTTTAGAAGATTGGCTTTCTTATCAAGGATACGGGTAGGCTGATTGACCAATTCCTGCAAAGTTAAAAAATAAAGGGGCTAACGAACCCCTGGCCATAAATACCATGAATTCACCCACCCAGGACCATGATTGCAGACTCCACCAGTGTATGAGGGTTAGGGGAGGTCCCTGTATTTAAATTGCAACGCAGGGTGTCTGCACCAATAGGGGGTGCATCTCAGGTGTGCATGAGCCAGGAAAGGCTGGGAATTCCAGTGTGCACTGGCTGCTCCAGGGATGGGTGGGGGTGACACGACCCCCTTGGCAACATCTTAATAGTGCCTCATTGGTCCCATTTATAAGGTCAAAAAATCCACAGATCTTACCTGAATCTTCCAGGGGTCCAGGCCAAATCTCAGTAATGGATCCCCAAGATGGGCCCCATAATTGCCATTGGTGATACTGGTGCGCTTTGTTTTCATGGACATGCCAGCTACCAATCCCCTCTCTGGTGTTTCTCATACTGGGGATGCAGCAACTCCTGAACTAGGAGTCCCTTTCCCCGCTCCCTGCCCCTTACACCAATGGCCTTGTTTGGAATGGGTGGAGGCTCAAATCTCTCCATCCTCCCCAGGTGGGAACTCCAACGTTAGGCTGGGACCCAACGTATCTGCGTCCTGGCCTCACTTGCAACCCTGCTGCCACATTCCTGCTAGATGGCTGAGGTTCATCGGTACCGAAGTTCCATTCTATTGTTCCCTTACTTTGAGCATTTTTAGTGGATCCTGAGATTACAAACCTGGGGTATATTTTCCTCCAATCATTAATTTTAGTGGAAAAAAATAGATGCGAGTATAAAACAGGAAACACTCTATTACACACACATCTATTTGCTAAGTTACAATAGAGGATAGTATAACAAAATGCTATTTTGATTAAATCTCCAACTTCTTCCAGTTCTGACGAAAAGTCATCGACCTGAAATGTTAACTCTGCTTCTCTTGCTGGGTATTTCCAGCATTTTCTGTTTTTATTTGCTATTACGAGCCTTACTTTTGGCTCCGATGAGAGCTCCGTGATAGTCAGAAAGTGACTCAAATCTCTATAGTTTAGAGATGGCTGTTGACATTCCTCTGTCTGCTATCTTAGAGGTGGTGTTAATCCATTTAAAATAAATGGACCAATACTTGTATTAAGATAGCACACATATTGTCATATGAATGCATTTACTGTTCATTGGTTAATATCACAAATAGTCTTCTAGATTCACAAGATGAACTCTAGATAAGAAATGCTACTTTGTCGATCACCCTGAGTTTGAAATAATAAGGTTTTGCCTGCTTTGATGTTTTTTAACCCATTCATATTCAAATTTTACAACCTGGCTCATGTACCAGATCCTCCCTGACATATTTCAGAACTAGCAGCTCCATTTGATTCTCTGAAGAGTAGATGAAATCGTTCCTTGTAATTAAGCCAAGCTGGGATTCACATGGATCAAACGTTGATGACGCTGAAGCTGGTGTAAATGAAGGTACAGCTCGAAAAAAACTTGCTCCACTATATCGAATCTAAACAGTCCTCGGTGCATTTGTAATTCGACACTAAGTGATAGCTCTTCAAAAGCCTACAATTGCCCCTGTTAACTTTTATAAAAAATTAGTTTACTCGATAATAAGGGTAATTTTCCTTTAAGTGAAGTGTAGCCCATAAACCATTCACACCACTGCAAATTTTTCTAATTGTTCGTCAATCTGAGGTTAGGTGGAGCAAAAATCATACTCTTGTTATTTTAAGCTGTTCAAAAGTACCATGCTATTGTAAATATTTTTAATGATTTTAAGTGATTATTACAGGCTACTTTAAATGGATCCTGTTTAGGGCACACCACTGATTATTGTGTAAAAACGTGGAAGATCAGGAGTCCCTTCATGCACATATATATATATATATAAAAGCATCAGTTGGTTCGTCTCTTGTTGCTGTGTCAGAAGATTGAGTTTCAAGCACATACTCTAGGCTAATGCTTCAATGAAGTATTGAGGGAGTGCTGCATTGTCAGAGAAAATGTTAAACCTGAGACCCCCACCTGCCTGTTCAGGTGGATGGAAAAGATCTGATGGAACTATTCATGAAGCAGGCAGTTCTGCAAATGTTTTGACTAACATTCCTTTGTCAACCAACATCATTAAAAAAATTCAAAGAACTAATCTTTGAATATGAAATGCTTTGGGATGGCCTGAGGTGCTTTGTAAATGAATGATCTTCCCTCTTTATATATCTATAATCTATCTATTAACTTAAAAAATCGCAGTTTGAAGATTTCTTTTCTTTCAGTTCTTTTGTTCAAGAGGAGTGCTGATATAGGGATCAAATCACAGAATTTAGAGATTCTGTCAAGGCCTTGGAGAGGATGCAAAGGAGATTTACTAGAATGGTATCAGGGATGCGGGACTTCAGTTATGTGGAGAGACGAGAGAAGTTGGCAAATTGTTCTCCTTAGAGTAGAAAGGTTTAAGGGGAGATTTGATAGAGGTGTTCAAAATCACGAAGGGTTTTGATAGAATAAATAAGGAGAAACTCTTTCCAGTGGCAGAAGTGTCGGTAAGCAAAGGACACAGATTTAAAGTAATTGGCAAAAAAAAAGAGGCAACATGAGGAAAAAAATTTTTACGCAGCAAGTTGTTATGATCTGGAATGCGCAGCCTGAAAGGGTGGTGGAAGCATATTCAATAGTAACTTTCAAAAGGGAATTGGATAAATACTTGAAGGGGAAACATTTGCAAGGCTATGGGGAAAGAGCAGGGGAGTGGGACTAATTGGATAGCTCTTTCAAAGAGCCTTCACAGGCAGCATGGGCCGAATGGCCTCCTTCTGTATCATTCTGTGATTCTATGGAGAAAGCATATCTTCTCCTCCTCAACCTCTACTAAAATAGAATGCTGCTTAATCACAATAAGAGCTACAGCCAACCCAGCAGTACAAATACACTTCTGACAAGCACCTTAAATCTGCATCAAACATGAAAGGGTCTGATTCTATATCATGTGTGGTGAAAACACAATCTCCATGACGACTGTGCCTGTGCTCAAGGAAGTGGTATTTATTGCAGTGTTGTGCTTAGGTATTATGGACTGCAAACTGCATTCAAATAATATGATAACCTGGCTCTTGTTATATGTGCCTGAAGCTGCCATTTTATTACTTGCACTAGGAAGGAATGGCTGCATTGAGTATAGAAAGTGCTTGAATATTTTTTTCCTGGAGTTATTTTCTTTTACAGATGTTTTACAAAAACTTTCTAAATAGGTTTTCTGGCAATAGATTATTGTAATTTCATGAGTCCTGACTGGAATATTGTTTCTTTGGCACCTTGAGCATGAAAGTGCGATGTTTTAACAGTGGATTTTTAAATTGAGAATCAAAGCGAAAAGCTGAGGCCAGGCGCACAGTGCAGGACACTGCCAACATTGAAAAGAATGGGAGAAAAGAAGAGATAAATCAAGAAGGAACGATTATGTGATGCCAAGCCTCAGTTTTAAAAGGTTGTAAGAGGAAGGGGAGATCAAAGGAGGTAAAGAGTTCCACTGATTTGTAGCCGGGGAAAGAATGAATTAAAGTGGAAGATGCTGCGATGAGCCTGGATTACACAGAATCAGAGAATGCTACACTATAGAAACTGGCCATTCAGCCCATCAAGTCTGTGCCAGTGGTTTTGTCTAGTTTAATCCCACCCTTCCGCTCACTCCCCTAACTTCGAATTTCAACGCATTGAGGATGTTCGCACGATTGATATAATAACAAAACCACCTCGAAGAGTCAGTGACACCAGGCATTAATGTAACTTTCCATGCTGCAGAGTGGTAGAAACTAATGTGCCGCTGCACAGATTGGGCTTGCGTCGATGATTCCCCACAAGGCGTGCTCCCAATCTCGGCCTGCGTCATCAGGGAGAGGAACCAAATGGAGGCTAGGTTCTTCTGTATGGAACGGAAGGGACAGCGGGAAGGTGAGTGTCTCACGTGACACCTTCCAGATGATTACAGAGTGCCAATAGCGGAGGCCTCTGAGCAGGCTGCCTGCGCACTGAGGCATGGAGGCAAAAGTAGAGAAAATAAGTAAAGAAATGAAGGATGATGTTAAAATATAAAAATAAATCCCCAAACTCTATGGAACAAATCCGTTTGTGGTATTTAGCACTCGCACAAAACTAAGTAAAATAGAAGGTTGTATCCAATATCCCAGTTTTAAATTATGCACACTTCTAGATTTTTCTTTTTCTATTATTTGAATTATTTTCCATTAAATACTATTTTAGACAATAACCTATATTAAATTGTATTTATCATGTTCCACAGTATATGTACTCTGCCAACTAATTCTTATTAGATTATAGCAATAATTTAATTATGAGGATCAGTAAAATCCTTGCAATAAAGAATCTTTCCCCATGAAATCCAAAGGCTAGAGTTCCTTTTTTTTCCCTGAAATGGTTTCCCTTTCAGTCTGCTCCCGTTTTTTGAAAAATGGCTCTTCTTATCTCTGGCCTGCGTGTGTTCTGCAATATGCTTTCGATCAATCAGATTAGCATAGCTAAACTATGTGCAGGCTTGCTTTGCTGCCCAGGTGCAGCTGCATTTGCATATAGAAGCACAGTCTGGTCCCCAGGGTCGAATACTGACTCTGGTGCTTGATGAGCACACAGAGCAGAGCACAGGATTGAAATTGGAATAAAAAATACAATGACTGGCCTGGAGAGGTTCAATTACACAGCCAGCAAATCCCCTGCAATCTATAGACCATATTTTAGAATGTTCTCCGGCAGTGAAGGATATCTATTGTTCTGTCATGTGCACTGATGATTGTTTTACATTGCAGCTTATATTAAATAACCTATTTCACATTTTTTTTGGGCTAACTTTGTCACCCTGATCTTTGTCTCCTTATTCCCATTTCACTTCCCAAGATTTATCCTTCTGCTTCGAGTGTGATTTGATTCTTCAATGACTTTCCACTATCAATGAATTTTTTTAAAATCTAATTATAAATATAGAGAATTTACACGGCATTATATATAATGCAATTTGAAATATAGTTTGTTATATTGTATAATTTCTGCTGCGTTGTGTTGCCTATATTGCTAACACAAACCCATAGTTCTCATTGTAGCTATGAAGTGTTTTATGGATATTAATTTTCAATGTACTATGCTGTACATGTGCAACTAATATACATTCATACACATAAAGCTGATATCCTCTTATCACATTCTTTGTAAGTCTTACATGTCCTCCTGCTCCCAAAAATGGCAAGCCTTAAACTTTCATTTGTAAAAATAACACTAATCCTCCCTAATAATTTCACCTTAAAATAGCAAATCACGAGAGTTTAGATGTTTAAATTCTTTTGGTCTCTCCACAATCTTGTGCCTATCCTTCTGCTCCACAAGAGCATCAGAGGCTAAAGATTTGGAGCTGTGTGCTTCTTTGCTTTCTCAGCTGAAGGACAGGCATCAAATGCAAACAGTCATGTACAAGAGAGAGGAGGGAAAGTTGGGTGCACAGTGATTGATAGTGCCAATGGCCAATCACGTGAGACATTGATCCAACTCTTAGCTCCAATCATTAGACTCATAGAATGGTTACGGCACAGAAGGCAGTGAAAATCGGAAAATTCGGCACATGAAAGGCAAACACACTATGTGATTTGTTTCAAAGTGTTTGCAATTTTCTAGTGAGACATGGTACACTGACTACCACACGTATTCTTTTTAAAAAGAGACATTTGGGACTACACAAATTAAAGAAACAATAAACTTTATTGAATTAAGAACAGAAAATGCTGGAAACACTCAACAGGTTAGGCAGCAATAAACTTTATTGAATGGTAGCTGACTATTTCACCCTGCTGCCTTTAGCTACTGAGTTCTTTCAGGGTCCACTGGAAGCCACCGAGCTAAAGCTTTATATATTACCCATCAAATGCTCAAAAATATACTTATATTCGTTTGAAGAGGACAAGAAATGCTTTCGATCGAAAATACTTTCTCTAATAAATCAAAAACATAAAGATTTTTTTCAAGGAGAAATTTTACATTTATTGACTCTCAGCAACTTGTCAGAGATAACAACAATTTATAAAATGACCTGAAATTGGCAGGGGGTGGGGGGGTGGTGGTGGTGGTAGGATGGTAGGAGGGTTTGTGGTCTCTCGCTATAACTTTGTAGCGGGATCAGCAGAACCCCCAGAGAAACAACATAAACAGAAGTTTTCAGTCTTTTCTCTGGAAATTCTGCCAATCTCCCACTGATGATACGTGGAATATTGGGAGAACCCAACCCCCCCCCCCTCCCCCACCTTTGAATTTTAGGGCCTAGGTCTTTAAAGTAGCAAAATATCCCACTCCACTGACAGTCGGGAGTCAAAGCCAAGCTCAAGGGGAATTAGGTGAGATGGCTGCAGACACTTTTGAAGGAGTAGGCTTGAAGGAGGCTTTTTAAGGTGAGGAGATATGTAGCAAAGTCGACGGGTATAGGGAGATAGCTCCACAATGTGAGGGTGAGATGGCTGAAAGCTCTGCAACCAATGGTAAAACAGAGGGAGAGGAGAATGTGCAGTCGACCAGAGCTGGAAGAGCAGAGGATAGGAGCACAGTATAAAGCTGGAGGAGGTTGTACAGGCCATGGAAGGATTTGTAAACAAGAATGGTTATTTTGAAGTTGATGCACTAAGGAATGGGCAGTCAATAGTGGGAGTAGTGGAAGAGTTGAGCACAGAATTGGGTAGCAATGGCACATTCGAGAACGTTAAAGAGGATGGACGGCAGGATATGAGGCTACAGAGAGGCCGGACAGGCTAGTAGTAATCTTTTTAAGAAGTGGGATGGTTACATCAGTATTGAGAGGTGGCTGATATCCAATGTGGAAGCAGGGAGGGAACTTGAAGGAAATAGTTGGTAGCAAAGGAGCTTGAGATTATTGTTGCCCTCTTGCATGTAATAAAATTATTTGACTGCAGAGGCAATATTTCTTCAGGTGCTCAAGCTAGAGCTGGCAATGGACAACCAGGTTGAATGTGTATTAATGGATATTCTGATGAACGATCCAATTGTGATGAACAGCATCAATTTAAAATGTTAACCTTTTTTTCTGTGAGATGGTGATGGACTTGCCGTGCATTTCCAGCATCTTCTGTTTTATTTCTGATTTCCAGCATTTTTCTTTTCATCTCTGCCATATTGATGGTCCAGCAGTAACCAGCTGTCATCATATTAAATATCAATGTATTTCTTGGTCCTAGATGCTAATTGTGCTCTCTAATGGGAGCTAAAATTTTTAGTACCAGCTGCATCATCAAGTCACCAACACGAATGGTCTGTGAAATTTAGTAAATATGAAATTCCTCCTTGAAGAGAGAAATATTTATGAAGATTAGAATACTTATGGGATGAGCACATTAGATTCGAAGTGTTCTTTCTCAAAGCATTTTTCTCCTTCAAATTTAAATAAATATCTGTACTCAGTTGTGATAGCTCAATCATTTGAGTGCCAGATTTTGGGCCTTATGACCTTAGCTGTGAATCCTGGCAGGGTTCACTTAGCCTTTAATTTTTTTCAGATGTGGAAGAAACCAGAAGACTGTGGAGACTGAGCAGTGCTTGCCACAGTGCTGCAGTGTCTCTTGGCTATGAGAATGAGAATCACTGAGCGGCTTCAGGGCATTCTCAAGGGGGAGGGTGAGCAGGCAGAGGTCGTGGTCCACATTGGGACCAACGACATAGGTAGGAAGGGAGATGAGGTCCTGCATCAAGAATTTAGGGAGCTAGGTAGCAGATTAAAGAGCAGGACCTCAAAGGTTGTAATCTCTGGATTACTCCCAGTGCCACGGGCTAGTGAGTATAGAAATAGGAGGATAGAACAGATGAATGCGTGGCTAAAGAGTTGGTGCAGGAGGGAGGGTTTCAGTTTCCTGGATCACTGGGCCTGCTTCTGGGGAAGGTGGGACTTGTACAAGTCGGACGGGTTGCATCTGAACCAGAGCAGGACAAATATCCTTGCGGGGAGGTTTGCTAGCACTGTTGGGGGGGGGTTTAAACTAACTTGGCAGGGGGATGGGATACAGAGTGGAGCTACAATAGGGGGTGATGTGCAGCCAAATATTGAGAAAAAAACAAGTCAGCTTGGAAGACAGGGCAAATATGTAAGAGCAAGGCTGGATGGCATCTATTTTAATGCAAGGAGTCTTGCAAATAAGGTGGATGAACTGAGGGTGTTGATAAACACATGGGAGTATGACATTGTTGCTGTCACAGAGACATGGTTGAGGGAGGGGCAAGACTGGCAGCTCAATATTCCGGGGTACAGAATCTTCAGGCGAGACAGAGGGGGAGGTATAAGAGGAGGGGGGGGGTCGCAATATTAATTAAAGAATCAATTACTGCCATAAGGAGGGATGATATATTAGCAGGTTCCTCAAATGAGGCCATATGGGTGGAGCTTAAAAACAAAAAGGGGGCAAGCACTTTGATGGGAGTGTACTATAGACCCCCAAACAGTCAGGGGGAGATAGAGGAACAGATATGTAGGCAAATCTCAGAAAATTGTGCAAATAATAGGGTAATAATAGTGGGGGATTTCAACTTCCCCAATATTAACTGGGATACTCAGAGTGTAAAAGGCTTAGAGGGTACAAAATTCTTAACGTGCATCCAGGAGAGCTTTTTGAGCCAGCATGTAGAAAGTCCGACAAGAGAGGGGGCGGTACTGGACCTAATTCTAGGGAATGAGTCCGGCCAAGTGGAAGAAGTGCTAGTAGGTGAGAACTTTGGTGACAGTGACCATAATTCAGTGAGATTTAAGGTGGTCATGGAAAAGGACAGGGAGGGGCCGGAAATAAAGGTTCTAAATTGGGGGAAGGCCGATTTTAATAGGATAAGGCAGGATCTGGCCAAAATGGACTGGGATCAGCTGCTTGTAGGAAAATCCGCATCGGAGCAATGGGAGTCTTTCAGAAGGGAGATTGAGACCATACAATGGCAACATGTTCCCGTAAAGGTCAAGGGTGGTTCCAAGAACTCCAGGGAACCTTGGATGTCAGGGGATATACGAGAATGGATTAGGAAAAAAAGGAGGGCTTTTGGCAGATACAAAAGGCTAGAGATGGAGGAAGCCCTAGAGGAGTACAAAAAGTGCAGGGGGATACTTAAAAAAGAAATTAGGAGATCAAGGAGGGGCCATGAATTAACACTGGCGAGCAAAATAAAGGAAAATCCTAAGATGTTTTATGAGTATATTAAGGGTAAGAGGATGACTAGGGAAAAAATAGGGCCCATTAGGGACAAAAATGGCAATCTGTGTGTGGAGCCGGCAGATGTAGGAGGGGTTCTAAATGAATTTTTTGCATCTGTTTTCACTATGGAGAAGGACGATGTAGACATAGAAATACGGCAGGGGGACTGTGATATACTCGAACATATTAACATCGAGCGGGAGGAGGTATTGGCGGTTTTAGCAGGCCTAAAAATGGATAAATCCCCAGGCCCGGACGAAATGTATCCCAGGCTACTGTGTGAGGCAAAGGAGGAGATTGCGGGGGCTCTAACACATATATTCAGAACCTCTCTGGCCACAGGGGATGTGCCAGAGGACTGGAGAACCGCTAATGTAATACCATTATTCAAGAAGGGGAGTAGGGAAAAACCGGGGAACTACAGGCCAGTGAGCCTAACATCAGTGGTAGGAAAATTATTGGAAAAAATTCTGAAGGACAAAATTAGTCTCCACTTGGAGAAGCAAGGATTAATCAGGGATAGTCAACATGGCTTTGTCAAGGGAAGATCATGTCTGACTAATTTGATTGAATTTTTTGAGGGGGTGACTAGGCGTGTGGATGAGGGTAACGCAGTGGATGTGGTATACATGGATTTCAGTAAGGCCTTCGATAAAGTCCCGCACAGGAGACTGGTCAAGAAGGTACGAGCCCATGGAGTCCAGGGTGCCTTGGCACTTTGGATACAAAACTGGCTTAGTGGCAGAAGGCAGAGGGTGATGGTCGAAGGTTGTTTTTGTGACTGGAAGCCTGTGGCCAGTGGGGTACCACAGGGATCTGTGCTGGGGCCCTTGCTGTTTGTGGTCTACATTAACGACTTGGATATGAATGTAAAAGGTATGATCAGTAAGTTTGCTGATGATACAAAAATTGGTAGGGTGGTAAATAGCGAGGAGGATAGCCTCAGTCTGCAGGACGATATAGATGGGTTGGTCAGATGGGCGGAACAGTGGCAAATGGAATTTAACCCGGAAAAGTGCAAGGTGATGCACTTTGGAGGGACTAACAAGGCAAGGGACTACACAATGAATGGGAGGACCCTAGGCAAGACAGAGGGTCAGAGGGATCTTGGTGTGCAAGTTCACAGATCCCTGAAGGCGGCGGAACAGGTAGATAAGGTGGTAAAGAAGGCATATGGGATACTTGCCTTTATTAGCCGAGGCATAGAATATAAGAGCAAGGAGGTTATGATGGAGCTGTATAAAACACTGGTTAGGCCACAGCTGGAGTACTGTGTGCAGTTCTGGTCGCCGCACTACAGGAAGGATGTGATCGCTTTGGAGAGGGTGCAGAGGAGTTTCACCAGGATGTTACCAGGGCTGGAGCGCTTCAGCTATGAAGAGAGACTGGGAAGATTGGGTTTGTTTTCCTTGGAGCAGAGGAGGCTGAGGGGGGACATGATTGAGGTGTACAAAATTATGAGGGTCATAGAAAGGATGGATACTAAGGAGCTTTTTCCCTTCGTTGAGGGTTCTATAACAAGGGGGCATAGATTCAAGGTAAAAGGCGGGAGGTTCAGAGGGGATTTGAGAAAGAACTTTTTCACCCAGAGGGTGGTTGGAGTCTGGAACTCACTGCCTGAAAGGGTTGTGGAGGCAGGAACCCTCACAACATTCAAGAAGCATTTGGATGAGCACTTGAAATGCCATAGCATACAAGGCTACGGACCAAATGCTGGAATATGGGATTAGATTAGACTGGGCTTGATGGCCGGCGCGGACACGATGGGCCGAAGGGCCTCTATCCGTGCTGTATAACTCTATGACTCTATGACTCAGTAGTGCCCCCAAGTAGGCATCTCCTAATCGACCTCCATGGGCAATCTTTCTTTGTCTTTCTGTCTATATGGTCATACTAGAGAAGTTGTAAAGAAGGACAGTGTCATCCTTTGATCAGTTACTGTCCTCATGTTAGACCTAACATGGTGTGACATAGTGGTGTTGCGATATTGTCATAGATTCACCTAGAGATAGCAAGGAGACGCTGTCCAAATACTTTATTTTTATGCGTGTGCGTCTTTGTGTTTATTGTATCCAGAATGAGAAAAGGCCATCAGGCCCAATGGCTCATCCCTGTCTTTTGACTGATTTCATGCCTGTGTGTCAGCTACCTCTTCCCCCCACCCCCCGGAGAGGCAAAAACCCAAACACCTGAACACAGTTCTCCGACCCCATACGGATGGCCAGGCAAGCATCGGTTCCAGATCCATGCATTACTTTCCAGAATAATTTACTCTTGTTGAAGGCCTTTTTGAAGGACTGTAAGGGATTGGTCTCCATCACCTCCTCTGTAATCCTGGTCCTCAGGGAGTCAATCACTTTCTGGGAAAAGTAAAACTTCCAGATGTTCAGCTTAAGTCTCCTTCTCTGCAGAGAGTGCAAAACCCAGGCATCAAAGCCTGTTTTCATAGCTCAGTGATCTGAGGCCAAAGATCATCCTTGTTCCTCTTCTCACCACGTTCTCCAGGGTTGAAATGTCCTTCCTGAGGTGGGGGAGCCAAAACTGGCCTCTGTACTCTAATTTAGGGTGTAACAAAGCCTTGTCATCCTAATTTTGCCAATGCTGCTGAAAACCCTGTTTGCTTTGGCTGTCGTCGCCTAACACTGAGCTCAAACCTTGAGGGAGAAGTCAGTGGCCACTCCCAAATCTTTCTCCCTCTCATTTACCTTTAACCAACACATACTTGTGTTGTAGTCTATGCCTTTATTATGAGTACTTATGTGCATAAACAGCAACAACAATCAATTCATCACCAAAAACTCAGGTAAAGGAAAAATTCTAAATTCCCAACTGACGATAAAAAGTTCTATACACCTGCCTTATGATATTACTTTATTTTCATCGGTGCATTAATTTTTGTTGTTGTTTTCACCTGATTTTTTTTTTACATTGCAAGACTTTCATTTCAACTCTGCTTCTTGTAATAGTTTTAAGCCAGCTGCTGGTTTACCTACAGCAGCTAACGTGGTCAGAATGGGAATTGTTTTGGGTGTTGAAAAACAATTCTAAATTCCCATAGTAAGCAGGCATTTCTGCTATAATAAACTTATTGGAGGTGAATTTCGGCGGAGTTTATCCCACTCATTTGTTTAAACCATGGAAGAGTAGGAATAGACTGGATATTAGGTGGTTCTTCTTTTCCCAGAGGATTGTGAGCCTTTGGAATATATTGCCGGCTCGTGTGGTAGGTGCTGACTCTCTGCACACCTTCAAGAGGGAGCTGGACCAGTTCTTGACTGGGGCAGAGATCGCATCATATAGAAGGTAAGTGTCTTTATAGATAACACTGGAACCATGTGATCTCCTGGACTGGTTTCGATTGTAAGGGGGTGGAGGGGTCGGAGAGGAATTTTCCAGAGTATTTTTCCCTTATTGGCTCTGGGTTTTTTCTCTGTTTTTTTTGCCTCTCCCTGGAGATTACAGGGCTGTGGGGGTAAGACATTTGGGGCTAGAGGGAAGAAGTGTTTAGTCATGATGGTCTGGCCATCATGGTGTAGGGCAGGCTTGATGGACCAGCTGGTCTTTTTTTTTCGTTCACGGGATGTGGACGTCGCTGGCGAGGCCAGCATTTATTGCCCATCCCCAATTGCCCTCGAGAAGGTGGTAGTGAGCCGCCTTCTTGAACCGCTGCAGTCCGTGTGGTGACGGTTCTCCCACAGTGCTGTTAGGAAGGGAGTTCCAGGATTTTGACCCAGCGACAATGAAGGAACGGCGATATATTTCCAAGTCGGGATGATGTGTGACTTGGAGGGGAATATGCAGGTGGTGTTGTTCCCATGTGCCTGCTGCTCTTGTCCTTCTAGGTGGTAGAGGTCACGGGTTTGGGAGGTGCTGTCGAAGAAGCCTTGGCGAGTTGCTGCAGTGCATCCTGTGGATGGTACACACTGCAGCCACTGTGCGCCGGTGGTGAAGGGAGTGAATGTTTAGGGTGGTGGATGGGGTGCCAATCAAGCGGGCTGCTTTATCTTGGATGGTGTCGAGCTTCTTGAGTGTTGTTGGAGCTGCACTCATCCAAGCAAGTATGTTTGTTTGTTCGTATCTGGAATAACTTTGGTGAAAGATCTAGACACCCCAGACAAACGGTGTAGGTTCCATTTATACTTTTTCCCCATGAGTCAGGAAATAAAGAAATTAATAACAAAAATGCTTCTTCTCTTCTGCCCAATGGTTTTTTCTGTGACTTGTCTTTCATTTCAGGACAAATGTAATAAGAGTCGTAACATTGGTTAATGAGTGACAATCAGTCAAATAAAGTATTTAGATAAAATGATTAGAATTTTCTCTTCAAGGGAGTCTCACCAGGGCCAATTCCATGATCCCGCACTCAGTGGGAGTACAATACAGGAAATTGCAAGCATGTATTCATTTTGGTGGTGGGGGATATCATGGGTTGTGCCCTCGCAGTGTGCTCCCTGTGAGCATGGCTCCCAGTTGAGAGTGTGGGATCATAGAATAGCCTTTACCATCTCTGCCCATTTTAAAGGGATATTAGCAGATATCCCATGCCTCTGCCCACAGAAAGTCAGTGTATTAGTGGTGCTTTAGGTATAGATATGGGGATCTACAACTTCTGGGGTTTATGAAGCTCGATCGAATGGTAGAAGGCAAGTCAGGAGTGGGATGGAATGCTCTCCACTTGCCTGGATGGCTGCAGCTTCAACAATACTCAAGAAGCTTGACACCATCCAGGACAAAGCAATCCCCTTGATCGGCAGTTCATCCACCACCTTAAACAGCCACTCCCTCCACCATCGGCGTACTGTAGGTCCAGTGTGTACCATCTACAGAATGCAGTGCAGCAATTCGCCAAGGCTTCTTCGACAACACTTCCCAAATCATGAACTCCACTACCTAGAAGGACAAGGGCAGCAGGCACATGGGAACAACACCACCTGCACATTCCCCTCCAAGTCACACACCATCCCGACTTGGACATATATTGCCGTTCCTTCATGGTCGCTGGGTCAAAATCCTGGAACCCCCTACCAAACAGCCCTGTGGGAACTCCTTCATCACACGGACTGCAGTGGTTCAAATAGAAGGCCCACCTCCGTCTTCTCAAGGATGGGCAATAAATGCCGGCCTTGCTAGAGATGCCTTGTATCCCCAGAATGAATGTTTTTAAAGTGTGCAGCTGCTGGCATGATTGTGTAACACAGAATGGTGATGCCCAAATAAGGAGTGTGCCACATACAAAGCATTGGACTGGAAATTGCTCTCACATCGGCGTGGCAAATTCCGCAGCAGCCCCTACGAATAAAATGAATTAATTAATTTACTTCGGATCCGTGGCGTAGAATTGCTTGAATTAAAATATTGGAAAGAAATCGTGACAACAGCCCAGCCTTGAATAGTGTGGGCTGATGCCCATGGGAAATGGCTGTGAAAATGGAAGCTCCGCCCACAAGCAGGCAAGTAAAACTCAACCATTTAAAGTGAACCTCTCTATGTTAGTGTAAATAAAAATTTAACATATCTTATTATAAAAAGCCAAGGAAATGATTTAATCTAATGAAACATACAGAAGTTAAAAGTAAAAAAAAAGTTTCAAATTTTAATTTAAATTTTTTTCAATGATCAAAAAATATTAAAATAAGACTAATTTGACAGTCCACATTTTAAAAATTTAATTTTTTGTTTTCTCGCAGTCATTAACAGTCACCATGCTTTCAAAAAGTAGTGTAGGGCTGGTATTTTCCAGCGTACCTTTTGGTGACGTAAGTATCTTCATTCCAGCTGGGCTGATAAGTAAGTTTAGGAATGTTTCCTGATTGTGTTTGATTGTAGCGTAGGTGGCCCTTTAATTCGTAACAGTCAATCCGCTGGCGAACCAACGAGAGCAAGTTCACGATTTCGGGGTTTTACTGCACACGTGCGCATTCGCGAACTTACTCCATCGATTCGCTGGTGGTCGGAGAGGACGGCGCTGTGTCCTCGGGTGAGTAATTTGTGGCCCAATATCTTGTAGATATCTCTAAGACCCACTTTTTTTCTGCATCTTTCTGTTGATTGAATATTTTTAGTTTAAACAGCAGATCTCATCATCTGCATGAACTGCACATGAGGGATTATGGAGTTCCATAGTGTCTTGGTGTGTACAAAATATGAACAGATGAAGGACACAGTTCACCAAAGTACCTTATGTTAATTTTGCTCCCTCACATTGTCTGACAGAGTAATTCCTTCACGCAAGGTCCCTTGCTGTTGTCACCAACACACATGGCTGCACAGAAATATTCATAAAAGTGAACAGAAAAAAAAGGCTGTCAGCGTTAATCAGATTTTTTTGTCGTGAATCTAGGTGTTTAATTTGAAAAGGAGTCCCGATCACGTGACCCTCGTTTCAAACACTCATGACAACGAACACAGTGGCCCATATCTAGCCTGCGTGTTGCAGAGACGCTTTGCCTTGCAATAGGTAATATATTTCAATGAATCAGTCTAAAGAGTGTTTCTTGCAGCTTTCTTCCAGCAACCTCTGTTACAAAGCCGCAGCCAATTTTTTGAGCAGCTTAACACTTTGTGAGAATTTGCCCATGGAGGTGAAATATTATGGCTGCTATCAACCTCAGTTACAGAAGTGCAGATACTCAGACAGGATTCTAACCCAACTCTAGTGGCCTTCCGCACCTCACTTAAAATGGTTTAAATATTTATTTGGAGAAACGTTTGCGTTCGTCCTCTGAGTTAGTTTGCGGTGAAGATTTTCATTTTGACCCTGTCTGCCTCTAATTTATACTTTCATGAGTTCCCCACAATGTCATAGAGTGGAAAATGTACCAGTTTCTAGTTGGTTTGCCCCTGATTTTCACCCTAACAAGAAAAAAAAGGATCAGTCCAGTGTTCTGACTAACACAGTTCTATATTTTTGATTGATACTTTTCAATTAAATTTCTCTCTTGCTCAGACAGTTGTAATGCTATTTTTCTCCCTGATAACACGCAACATTACAGGAACAACAGCACCGGTGACCCTGCTTAGCTGTAGGAGTAAATAGCTTCCTTGTACAATGCGATTGTGGTGACAGCTTCTTGCTGGGGAAATCAGTTCTGTGAAGGGACAGGCCAATGATAAGCCATCTGGATTTGAAATTCTATTTCTCAGTATCAGAATTAGATCTGGACTTTATAAATCCTTGCTGCCATCTCATTGCTGCTTTTTATACGCAACACGATTACAGTGTGACAACTCGTAGTAACACTAGACCCCTTCTTGACAACAATTGGATTATTGCTTACACGTGGCTCAACTATTAGCTATTAAAACTCTTCCAAAAAGCAATGTTGGTTAAAAATGAAATCTAGTATGCACTGACAGTAGCTGATCTAAACTTTTATTGTTGTATTGTTTTTATACTTGATTTATTTTTGCTTTTATTGCTGCAAAGGAGGTCCTGTCACCAATCAGTTTCCTTCAGCCAGGAGGCAAGATGGTCTGGGGCACAGACACCTCCATGACTAAAGTTAATGCTGCTGTTCAGCTGGTCCATAAAAAGAAAAGAAAGGCTTACATTTATAGAGCACCTTTCACAACCTCAGTGTGTTCCAAAGCACTTTACAGCCAATGAAGTACATTTGGAGTGTAGTCACTGTTGTAATGTAGGAAACGCAGCAGCTAATTTGCACACAGCAAGGTCCCACAAACAGCAATGTGATAATGACCAGATAATCTGTTTGATGAAGGATAAATACTGAGCAGGGCACCTCGGAGAATTCCCCTGCTCTTCTTTGAAATAGTACAATGGGATTGTTTACGTCCATCTGAGAGGGCGGACAGGGCCACGGTTTAATGTTTTATCTGAAAGACGGCACCTCTGACAGTGCAGCACTCCCTCAGTTCTATACTGGAACGTCAGCCTAGATTTTGTGCTCAAGTTCCTGGAATGGGACCTATGACCTTCTGACTCAGAGGCGTTAGGCTGTTCTTGTGATTGTTTCAACAATTACAGCTGTGTAGGATTAAAGTTGATTACAGATGATGTTGTGGAATGTGTTAAGGTGTCTGTTTAAGTGGGTGTTTGAGATGGTAAAGGTAGACCTTAATTGACATACAGGATAAACAGAAACATTGCCATTAAATAAAGTTCGTAATCAATGAATTTGATATGTTGCTTGATTTTATAAACACAATGCTTCTAGGATGCAATGAAACAACATAATCTTTCCTTTCTTCATATCGTAAATAATATTCCTCTTCTTTGTGCCATTTCATGAACAAAGTACTTATTGTCCAGTGGCTCCAGTGATAGAGCACCAGAATTATAACCCAGTCATAGGGATGGGACATAGTGGGAGTTAATTGTACTCCTATCACATTGTGTTCTGCCAGCAGCTTATTTTCTCAACTTCCCTGCTGATGAGTCCATTTGATATGAAGATAAATTAACCACTGTTGGATTACTGTTGGTGACATCAGACGATAAACACTTAACACACCAGCATGTTATTCCTCTGCCTGCTATTTTACCGGAGGTGTTAGCCCATTTGAGTGGATTAAGGCCTCTGTTAAGATAGCGGACACAGGAGTGTCATATGAACACATTAAACATTCATCCACTGTCATTGCCAATAGTAATTTACAAGTTTAGGTGACCAGCACTGTGGTTTAAGTATAAGGAGCTTTTCTTTATTCATTTCCCAGTATTCGAGTGCTGAGTGACACTAGAATGTAACTCATGCCAGCATCAGTCAGCAAACCAGTCATCATTGAATGGAAAACTGGAACGATAAAATCTTGTTTCAGGTACGCTTATCATTCATATATTCTCTGCCTCAAGCCAGCAAAATTATAGCTTATTGTATCCTTCATCATGTTACATACCATCCTGTGGTAATATTAGAGGAGGAAGATGAGACTCAGAAGGCATTGGTCCTCTGGAGGATGCTATTGTTGAAAGAACAGACTAGGCCGACTGTGGTAATTAGTCACTGTTATCATGACAAATGTTAATGCCTAATGTATTCAAACAAATGAAATTGTCCTCATTGGAGGAGTGAACTGTCTTTAAAACCCATTAATGTGCTTACCACTGTGTAATGCCCTCACTATCCATATTGCACATACTCACACAAATTACTCCACGGTCAGTTGATGAATCTATCTTTGCTGTTATAGAAACCCAAATATCGTTGACTGCATTGATCCACCTCTAGTCTTTCTTAGAATGTCTCAGAAAGATTCTGATAGAGAAAAAAAACAAAAAGCGGCAGATGCTCGAAATTTGACACAAAAACAGAAAATGCTGGAAACGCCCAACAGGTCAGGCAACATTTGCGGAGAGAACAGATATGTTAACATTCCGGGTGTCAGGCACAGATGGAGTTAAATTGTTGGTTAAATTTGTTTTTTGTTCTGGATTTGGTGTTGGTGTTTATATTTGTAATGAAGTGAGGGATAGACCCTTAGGGCTAGACTGAAGGAAGATAATCGGAGGGTTGTAGTAAGGATGGTGGTGTTAAAGATTGCAGGACTATTGGTGCATTGGGGATGGGAGGGATGGTTCATGTGAAACTCTGTTGGATGAGCTGCTCTCTGAGAGCTCTGGCAGCTAGGGCCAATGGAGGTCAATGCTACTCCTGCTTTTCCTCCTCTTCATATCCCTCTTCCTCCTTCTCCTACTCCGGCTGCACTTCTTGCTGCCCAGATGATGGTAAGGGCTGGTCCCTCATGTTGGAAAAGTTAAGCAGCTTGCAGCAGATGACCACAAATCTAGATACCCGCTCAGGGGTGTACTGCAACGCTCCTCCCGAATGGTCCAGGCAGCAGAAGCATTGCTTGAACATGTTGACTGTCTGCATGATGGCGTTTCGAGTGGCAGCATGGCTCTCATTGTTGGCCTCCTCTGAAGCTGTGCACAGGTTCCCAACAGGGATCAGGAGCCAAATCTGAATGGGATAGTCCTTGTCCCCCAGCAGCCAGCTTGCAACCTGACAGCCTAGATAGAATAAAGGTGGCACAGAGGACTAACGCAGGATGAATGCATCATGACTGCTGCTAGGAAACCGGGCACAGACCCACATGATGTGCTGCCTGTGGTCGCAAACAAGCTGAACATTGAGGGAGTGGAATCCCTTTCTATTCAGAAAGATGTCAGGGTGGTGATGGGGAGCACACAACATAATGTAGGTGCAGCCTATTACCCCTCATACCCTGGGGAAACCTGCAAACCATGTGAAGCCTACTGCTCTCTCGTCCTTCTTTGCCCTGTCACTGGGGCAAGAGATGTAGGTGTTCCTCCTGGTGTAGAGAGCCTTGGTGAACTCCCTGGTACAACCTTCGACTGCAAACTGTGAGAGATTGCTGCTTTCACCTGCTACAGCCTAGGGGGAACCTGTTACATAAACGTTAAGGGCCATGATGACCTTGACTGCCACAGGCAGTGCTGTCCATGCCCTGGTTCGAGGCTCGAGTTGTGGCTGCAGTAGGTGGCATAGCTTCAGTGTTTTAATAATTTTGTTTTTCTTAAAAATTACAGCCTGATATTAAAAGAAATCAGAAATACTGTGCCCTAATTCTAGGTAATGTAAATAAGAACTATACCAATTATGTATTTATCTCATTGTTCTTCATAGGACCTTGCTGTGTGCAAATTGGCAGCTGCGTTTGCCTACAAAACAATGGTGACTACATCTCAAAACAAGCAATCTGTTGGATGTGATGTGCTCTGGAATGTCCTGAGGAGCTATGTAAACGCAAATCTATATAAATCTTTCATTATTGAAATTTTTAATAATGGTCTTTGTTATGGGCTGTTAGAAGAAATAAAAGAGGGAGGGAAATAGCTCAGGAGTTTTCTTTTCCCCTTGTTTGCAATTTTATTGCAAAATTGATATCAGTAACAGATATAGTAAGGGTCACAAACAACAGCTATAGAGTCCTTCATTTGTAGATGTGGAAACAAAATAATCTGAGTGGTGTTATGATAGATGATTCCCTGAGATAATAGGCCTTTGCACGTTACAAAGTTGACAATGCGGCCTCCTGACACAGGGGGTAATGACAATATAATCATTTCTTCACATATCTGGGATAACATTTTAGGTCATTAAATATATTTAATATTCAAGCTAGCTGTTTAGTTTCTATTGATCTGATACTTCATGCCGTGTATTTTTTTAGGGATGATATGTCTATAATCCATCACGATACACATCCTTCCATGCAGGCATCACACAGACACATATACATATAAGATACACTTATATATACTAATGAGTCCTTCAGAGCTGTTAAAATAATACAGGGCAAATTAACAAGGCAGGAAATGTGTCCATCTGGAAGAGAGTTTTTGGAAACTGAGCATGTGCAGCTTTTAATTTCCTAGAAACATAGAAAATAGGAGCAGGAGCAGGTCATTCAGCCCTTCGAGCCTGCTCCGCCATTCAATATTAAACAATTTTACAACACCAAGTTATAGTCCAACAAATTTATTTTAAATTTCACAAGCTTTCGGAGGCTTCCTCCTTCCTCAGGTGAATGGTGTCTCCACACCATTTACCTGAGGAAGGAGGAAGCCTCCGAAAGCTTGTGAAATTTAAAATAAATTTGTTGGACTATAACTTGGTGTTGTAAAATTGTTTACAATTGTCAACCCCAGTCCATCACCGGCATCTCCACATCATGGCCATTCAATATGATCATGGCTGATCCTCTATCTCAATACTATATTCCCGCTCTCTCCCCATACCCCTTGATGCCTTAATAGATTATCCATTACAGATAGAAAAAGTCACTGATTGTGTGCATGTGATTTCACGATGTGTCCCATTAATCTTTAATGTCTGGAAACTCCAGGAAAATCCCGGAGAGTTGGCAACCCTATGTGATCCTGGTGGGCAAGCTTTATGCAGGGAGCACTAAAGCAGAAAACCTATCCTTATAAGCTAATGGATGGAAATTGCTGTTGGTGCACTATCCAAGGTTAAAGGTAAGTTATTAAAAGTTTTTGGGTAAATTTCTGACTGCCCGTTAACCCCTCCCCCCACCCCCCCCCGGATCACTGTTTTTAGCCATGTGTGTAAATCTCCCTCCCGCACAGCAGGCTGTCCAATGGAACACTGGAAATCATTAACATGTAGAGCAGCAGTTCATTGGATTAAACAGGCATTTAAACCCCTGCACTGATACGGGGATGAGCAGGTGAAGGACTTCCTCAACTGCATTCCTGTAGAATGAAGATGGTGAACGCCAATATTTGAGGTTCTTATTCATGAAGTTTGGGAACGGGGAGCAGTCCTATATGGGACAGACGAGCATCCTCCTCAAAAACGACTTGTTCAGCTACCTTGGCAGCAGATTGGTGACAGAGTAAATGCTGGGTGCAGTACCCAATGGACTTGGATACAGGTCAGGAAGACGATGGTTGACCTGATGAAAGCTACTAAGATATGGCTTTCAGTGCCAAATACCTAACCCAAATAGATTTGCTACAATGTGTACCATTATAACTTGAAAACCATTTGGTGCTGAACTATCCCAGACATTACAAACCCTTGACCCCATTTGAGGAGGCTCACCCTGGACATCATTGAGTCTTGACAGCATTGAGGGATTGGGGATGGTGCAGTTGGAGCCCTCTCCAAGTTCAGTACAATGATGGTGTTGTTGGGGTAAATTGTACAATAGCATAAGCATACAGTAGACTTGGCTGAATCAGCTGCAGGGCCATCTCCTGAAATGCCACAAGAAGGTAGACAGCACTACCAACTGAATTTAAATCCCTCCATGGCCTCGCCCCTCTCTATCTCTGTAACCTCCTCCAGCCCTACAACCCTCCGAGATCTCTGCGCTATTCCAATTCTGGCCTCCTGCGCATCCCTGATGCTCCACCATTGGCGGCCGTGCGTTCAGCTGCCTAAGCCCTAAGCTCTGGAATTCCCTCCCTAAACCTCTCCGCCTCTCTACCTCACTCTTCTCCTTTATGATGCTCCTTAAAATCTATCTTTTTCACCTGTCCTAATATCTCCTTATGTGCCCTGTGCCAAATTTTGTTTGATAACGCTCCAGTGGAGAGCCTTGGGACATTTTACTATGTTAAAGGCACTATATAAATGCAAGTTGTTGTAACGAACATACCAACATACGAATTAAGAGCTGGAGTAGGCCATTCGGCCCCTCGAGTCTGCTTTGCCATTTGATAAGATCATGGCTGATCTGATTGTGACCTCAATCCTACTTTGCCGTCTACCTACTGTAACCTTTGACTCCCTTGTTAATCAGGAATCTATCTAACTCAGCCTTAGAAATATTCAATGACCCTGCCTCCACCGCTCTCTGGGGAAGGGAGTTCCACAGACTCACGGCCCTCTGAGAGAAAAAGTTTCTCCTCATCTCCATCTTAAATGGGAGACTGCTTATTTTTAAACTGTGGCTCCTAGTTCCAATCTCTCCCAGAAGGGGAAACATCCTCTCAGCATCTACTCCTCAAGTCCCCTCAGGATCTTATATGTTTCAATATGATCACCTCTCATTCTTCTAAACTCCAATGTATACAGGCCCAACTTGTCCAACCTTTCCTCATAAGATAACCCCCTCATCCCAGGAATCAGTCGAGTGAGCCTTCTCTAAACCGCCTCCAAAGCAATTATGTCATTTCTAAAATAAGGAGACCAAAACTGCACACAGTATTCCAGATGTGGTCTCACCAATGCCCTGTACAACTATAGCAAAACATCTCTACTTTTATATTCCATTCCCCTTGTAATAAATGACAACATTCCATTTGCCTTCCTAATCACTTGCTGTAGCTGCATACTAACTTTGTGTGATTCATGTACTAGGACACCCAGATCCCTCTGTACCTCAGAGTTCTGCAATCTCTCTCCATTTAAATAATATCCTGCTTTTCGATTCCTCCTCCTGTTGTTTGTTTGTTTGTTTGTTTGTTGTTGTTGTTGTTGTTGTTGTTGTTGTTGACCGGAAGTCATCCAACACACGTATTTCTTCCACAGAAGAAGATATTTGCTAGGGGATAAACGGCATACACAATGCCCCAGCATGATGGGAAAAGGCACTAACATCACTTACACGACACATACTAGGGTTGCCAACCCTCCAGGACTTTTCCCAGAGTCTCCAGAAATTAAAGATTAATCTCCCAGACACTGCTGCGTGCAACCCAGGAGAAAAATGATAGGGGCATTAAAAATATTGTGTGTTTGTTTCATTTTCTTTGAAGCCATTTATGCTATTTCTCCAGCGTTTCTACTGATCTTCCACTAAAGTTACGGCAGGAGATGGGGAAACTCCTGTGATAATTCTACCCCAGGATCTCGAGCTTGGAGCTACCAGGGTTCAGCACGTATCTAGCAATCTCCCTGGTTATGAGGTAATTATTCACACCCAGACAGAAGGGGGTAGAAATTGGTCAAGGCTCATTTCGGGTCCGTAACCAGCAACGCGTCGACAGTGAGTGCCCCAACCGGGAGGCCCAAAATTGTTCCTCAGACTTCATTATCATAATTTGGGTGAACTGCCTCCACAGGCAGATTGGCCCTTTTCTAAAGATGAATGTCGGGTTGTTTGCCTCGCTGGAAGCAGCCCAAAGGTGTCCCAAGGGGTGGAGCGCCGTTGGGGAGAGTTCCTCCTGGCTCCACAGCAATGATTTCTGAATTATTTCAAAGGAAATAGTCATTGGCGGCCACTGGGGCTGTTGAGGAATCCCAAGAGGAGCAGGCCCGGCTCCTGCTCAGCTCATTGCCAACCAGCTTCGACAATGGGACCTAAAACAGGTGTTAGGCCCCTCATTTGTATATGTAAGGGTCCTAACATCTGTTTTATGCGGCCACGAGGGAGGCCTGAAAAACGGGCCCAAATGATTTAGCAGTAGCCTGAGAAGCACAAAATTTCAGTGGGCCATCCCACTACTAATTTGCCATCGTGGCGCCCATTTTATGCCTGTGAAATGATGCTGAATTTAGGCTCAAGATCTTAGTAAAGAGATGGACGGTCCTGACAACATGTACAGTAATAAAGAAATAATCTTATTTTGTTGGAAAGAAATAAAATTTCTGTGTGGATTGTTCGGTATCCATTAATTGCGCAATGACAAAAGGTCTAAATCTCACTATGATTGGGCAGCGAATCTAGAATTCCAGCAATGTAACTCAAAATTCTTTTACAATAAAGATTAAACAAAGTAGCTACACTTACCTGAACATGAACGAGTTTGTGCACAGGAAGACATTTTGTTATGATTGAACCTTTCCATCACTGTGGGGTTAATGTTAACCCCTAAGAATGGGTGGGCATTGAAGATACTACATTTTTGGAGCGGGACCGTATCCCGGCTCCAACACGCCCACTTCCAGGTTTGACCCAGACATGTTTGGATGCGTGCCGCATCTAACACCCGGAAGTTCCATGGCACTTAAAGCCAGCGGGATGATATTTAAAGAGCCAATTTAGGCATTTAAACCACTTAAAGCAATTAACTTTTTGTGTATTACACAAGCCATTTTAACTTCTCCTGAGCGTGTCTCCCATGGCCTCTGAAAAATAGCATGGAAACAATGAGTTGCAGCCGACCCTCATTTGGACCTTTAAACCAGTGAATAAAAGCTGAGTTTTTGCAGCAGGGCAATCAGTTCTCTCAGACAAACCTTTGACTGGGAGTTCTTTGTGTTTAGACTGAGATTTCTTTGTTCACACTCAGAATTCTTGTGTTCAGACATATTTACATACATTTTGGATCCCCTCAAACTGACAACATCAGGATGGTGGGTGCAATGGATTTATTCAATAGTACATCAGAGGAGGAGGCACATCACCATCCGTGGCAGGCAAAGCATGTAGTTCTGGGAGTTGCAAGTGCACAAGACAGAAGTGTGCAACAAGGACCGATAGAAGAGCAAAGAAGGGAACAACGCAGGGGCCTATGTCGCAGGAGGCACTACCCACGAAAGAGAGTCTACGGGCAGAGGCTGAGCTTCCTGGACCTCTTTGAGGAACAGTGTCTACGAAGGCTCAGATTGAGTCACCAGGAGGTCACAGACATCTGCATGCTTCTTCATGCAGAGCTGCTCCTGGATCGGCCTGGTGGCCACACAGTTAAAGTCAACACTGCCCTCGATTTCTTCATCTCCGGAGCCTTCCAGGGCACCACATCACCAGGATCTCTCAGTCGTTTGCACATAAGTATATATGACAGATCACGGGTGGCTTGTTTGCCTGGGCATCCTACTATGTCAACTTTCCCCGCGACAAAATCAGCCACCAATGAGGCACAGCAGCGATACAATGACAGTCACATCACCACCAGGTCTGACATTGAACAAGCCATAGGAATGCTGAAGATGTGCTTCAGGTGCCTGGATTGATCTGGGGGAGCCCTTCAGTACTCACCAGCGAGGGTGTGTAGAAAAGTAGTGGTGTGTTGTGTTCTGCATAATATCACTCAACAGAGAGGGTTACAGGTGGAGGAGCTTGAATGCGGTCATGAAGCATCATCATCGGCTGGCAATATTGAAGAAAGTGATGAGGAGGAGGAGGAAGAGGATGAAGATGGGCAACCCATCGGCAGAGCAGTGCCGCACATGGCTGCTCGTGATGACAGGGAGTCATTCATATCTAACAGGTTCTCATAAGGAGATCTGCAAACTAAAGATAGTGAACTACTCAGACTGCCTGGAACAACCACCAACACCAACAACACCAGTGCCCCCCTCTCTGTTTGCACGAAAAAGTCTTTCAACACCCATTGTAAACACACCCAATGGGTGGCATCAAGTCTTGGCGTTCATGATGAAGTACATGGGAGGGCGCTTTCACAAAAGGGACTCAAGAATGGACAAGATGTAGCAGTGGGGATAACAATTATAACATTTAATGTGCATGTAACAAAAAACAAATATGAATGAAAAATATAACATTGCGTCAGACACCCTTGAGCGTACCCTTGGTGATTACAAAACCTTTGCCTTCCTCTTCCTAGCACTTCTAAGTGGTACATCCCCAATGGCTTCAGCAGAGGTAGTGGCAGGTTGCTCTGGTCCCTGCCCTGACTGCTGAGATGCTTTTGGCCTATGACCTCTGGGTTTGGGAGCCCGTGAGGGCCCTTCCAAAGACCTTTCACCTGCACCTGTGCAAGGGCAGACTTGGCCACCTGGAGAGGAGGCAGCATTGCGGGTACTAGTTGAGGGGGGGCAACGGGTGAGACATGGGAGCGCTTTGAGTGGAGTCCCCACTTCCGCATCCCCTTTCACTTCACCATCATCCCTCTCCTGGGCCAGGACCGCATCACTTCTACCACTCTGTGGGACAGCAGCTTGGAGCCGACCTGTGATGCGTTCTAAAGCCACAGCTAAAGTATCTGTCTGCCTGTTTAAGGTAGCAGGCATGTTGGCATCCAGAGTCCACATAGCCGTTGTCATAGCCTGAATGGACTCATTTGCGAGCCATGCTTGACGCTCAATGGAGGCTGCCATTCTTTCCATCACAGACATTCCTACACTTACCTATGCCACCAGTCCACTAATGCTGGAGGTGGACTCCTCCAGCCTCTCCGCCATCGTGGAGAGTGTGCATGGCACGTTTTTCAGTACATTGCGAAGGTGCAGCTGTCGCTCTATCATTCTCATTCTCAACGACGGCCCCGGGGTTCAGCATCTGCATCCAGCTGAACAGAGCTCGGAGAGGAGAGCGCCCTCTGATGCGGACTCTCCACAGCTGCTCCTGCCACCAGTGTCCGCTTGTGCTCACTTGTGAGTGGTGAATCACCAAGTAACAACCCAACTATCTGTCTAACAGGACCCACCTAAGTGCGAGTATCTGCACTGGTGGATGGCTGGATGTGATGTGACGGCATGCTCTCAGAGGAATGGAGCTTCTCTGAGGAATCACCCTCTTCCATGGCGCCTGCCTCCTCATCAATCCTGAAGAGAACATGAAGCAACATTAGTAATCATCACAAAAGTTAGTTTGCAATGAGCATACTGAGGTGTGCAAAAGGTCAAACATTGATAACATCAAAGTTCTGTCACCAGCCATCTGCGGGTTGCCAGTCTCGCCATCTCCGACGGCCAGGCATTCAACCCTTCAGCTGAGATCCAACGCCTCCTCCTCCGCATCTGTCAGGGGCACTATTTGTGGTGACCCCTCTCCGGTCCTACTTCTCTCCCATGCATTTTGCGCTCTCTTCTCCTACGTGGTCACCCGATGGATGCATTGCTTTGGATGAGGCTGACAATGAAAGAAATGCATCAGAGGGTGACTATCAGACAGATTCATCACATTGGATCAGGATTGGGGTGAGTGGTAGAGGTAGGTTCACAAATGGGGAGGTGAGGAAGTGCACAGAAAGTTGATAATGAGGCTTAAGTGGGTGTGAGGAATGAGATGATGGAATAGTCTTGGCAAGACAAGAGTGTTGGAGTGGCAATGTACACCACAGGATGTAGCCGAATCAGTAACTGTACTCACTTTTCCTGACCTGGTTAGGTCATTAAAGCGCTTCCTGCACTCTACCCATGACCTTGCCACCGTCCTCCTGCTGCTCACCTCCTCTGATACCTCCAGCCAGGCCTTCTTGGCGGCAGAAGCAGGGCGCTTCCTACTATCAGCTGGGTACAGTATCTCCCTCCTGCTCCGCACAACAGCCAATAGCAACTCAAGAGAAAAATCGTTAAAGCAGGGTGCTGCCTTACTATTTTGATGCTGCATCTCTGCACATTCCTCCTTTCTCCTTCAAAATCCATGGTTGCGATGGACCTTTAAATACACCAGTTCACAGCATGTCATTCGGGTGTGGAGTACGCTCGCTGCGCAGCTGGAGACGTGAAAACTGGAAGTTATATTAATTTAGTCGCGACTGCTCGAGCTGACTCACGGAAAATTTATCCGGGTTTCCCACGTGACTATTCATCCCCAGCTGAGCTCCCGTTGCCATGTTAAAATAATGCTCTGCATTTCTGTCCATCTGAACAATCACTCATACACATGATTACAAACATTTTAAAGGACTAAAAATTTATACTCTTAAATAAAAAGTCTACTTTGAGATCAGAGCTGATTACCCAAATAAAATTGTTACAAAGTATTAGAAAATTACAATGTAGATGCTGTGCCTGGAAATTAAATAATTAGGCAGTTAAAAAATGTTTATTGAAGCATGTATGGTGCAAATATTAATAATGATGTCTAAGGCTACAATGGAGATGATAAAAATGGAATATAATTATTTATTAATGTGAAATGGCTGCTTAGCATTGCTGATCATTTGCCTTTTTGTCCTTTGCAGAACCATGGACACCACACTTGGGAAAAGTTGAGTTTAAGGGGGAACAAAATTGGCATGAAAATGATCTAACAACTCAATTTTCTAGATGGTCGCATACAGTTGAATATGTACTGAACTCATATTCAACCAAAGTAATTGGCAAATAGATTTTTTTTCCCCCACAGCTTCAGGTGAGTGAATATGCAAAATGTTCCATTTTAGCAGCCTATTGATTCTGGACACTCTGCAGAGCACAGTAGTGATTCACGAGTGCTAGTCCATTATTGACTGACAGGATCTGATTTTTGCAATTCTCAATAGTTCTCAGATGGCCAAACTGCCATTTTGTTGGTTTTATAGAATCATAGAATCATACAGCACAGAAGCAGGCCATTCGGCTCAATGTGCCTATGCTGGTTCTCTGAAAGAGCTATCCAATTAGTCCCGTTCCCCTGCACTTTCCCCATAACCCTGCATTTTTTTCCTTTTCAAGTATTTATCCAATTCCCTTTTGAAAGTTACTATTGAATCTGCCTCCACCACCTTCCAGATTATAATTCACTGCGGAAAAAAAATTCTCCCCATCTGCCTCCTGGCTTTTTTGCCAATTATTTTAAATCTGTGTCATTTGGTTACCGACCCTCCTGCCACTGGAAACAGTTTCTCCCTATCTATCCTATCAAAACCCCTCATAATTTTGAACACATCTATTAAATCTCCCCTTATCCTTCTATGTTCTAAGGAGAGCAATCTTGGTTGGCCTTAGTTAAGGAAAATTGTACTTGTTTGTCATACAGGTAAAAGAGATGACTTAATATCCAAAGAATCTTTGAAAATATGTTCAGATAATGGAGAAGTGATTATTCATGCAGGTATTAGTTATTTGTTTTAAGAACGATTTCTCGTCAGCAATGCCAACACATGATCATATCGTCCTGAACTAAGAAGTTGGTAGGTATTGCGGATGTCAAAATGGGGGAGGGGGTAGGAAACAAAAGCTTGAAAAGACTGGAAAGTGTTCAGCTAGCCAGGGAAGAGGCTGACGAGGTAGGGAACAAAGATTAGGAAGTCGTAGGGAAGGCAAAAGAAGCAAAAGATGCTTAAGAAGCAAGACAAAGGATAAAAACCAGAGAAGAGGCCAAAGAGGTCAGAAATCACTAAATACAGCCAAATGGAGTTAAATAAAAATAAAAGGAATTTCTGGTGCAATGTCATGTGTTAGCCACACTGCTGGAAGTGATTACAATTGATAGGGATTCAAAGGGTTAAGGCTATCATTGTGTATTTTTGACAAAACAAAGCAAGGACCCTGAAAAAAAAAATCAATGATATCAATGCTGTTTGCAACCAGCTTAAAGCCGTGGTAAATCACCATATGCACTCATTGATTTCTCACGGCTGTGTGCTTCCAAATAGCATTAACATGCATGTGTGTTTTCTTTTGTCGAGCTTGGAATGCCTCCCAACAATGATTGACTTAAATGTACATTTGTTGGTGGGATCATTATTGACATTGATATCTTTACGAGAATTTCTGAATGCTGTCGTTATTAAACTGCAGTTATTTTTTTACAATCATTTTTTCTAAAATATTCCACAAAACTATTGCATAGCTATAACTGGGATACTGTTGATTGGGTTTAGAGCACAACTGAATCCAACCTATAAGCTGACTTGATGTTGTACAATGCACTTGCAAGCATAAAGAAATGACTGCACTGGCTGAAAGGGTGGTGGAAGCAGATTCAATAGTAACTTTCAAAAGGGAATTGGATAAATACTTGAAAAGGAAACATTTTCAGGGCTATGGGAAAAGAGCAGGGGAGTGGGACTAATTGGATAGCTCAATCAAAGAGCCAGCACAGACACAATGGGCCAAATGGCTTCCTTCTGTGCTGTATGATTCTATGATTCCGGCTTTAAACATATTGACCCTAATATTGTTCTCCCTAACATTTATTTGCCAGGCATTGCAAAGAGGAAAAGGGCACAAAGACCAGTTACAGATTTCCAGGGCTTCCCCAGATGGGCAGTCCTGGGCCTGCACCTAGAACAGGCGCAGGGCCTGGGCAGCCATAGTCATGATACTGGTGAGGGAATTCCTGGCCTTCCTGTCTCACAATCCTGTCATAGCACCAGAAGCTGGGAAGAAGTGACTGAGCAGACCATAAAGCTCTAGAGAAGAGGCTGAGCGGAGCATCAAGGGAGCCGTGCGAGAAATCAAAAAATCAAGAAAAGTCAAAAAGTGATGTCACAAGACAAGGAGGAGGGCCGGGGGTAAGTCAATGAGTATTTAATTCATTAGTTAGTGTTTTTAGTGGTTATTGTTCTTACTGGTTAGTGTCTTTAATTGTTGGTTAGTGTTTTTTAGTGGTTAGTGTTTTAGTGTTAGATAAACAGTAAATTGCCTTTAAGCTAAACAGACAGTTTTAAATAACTGTTAGCTAACATGGCAAGACAGCTGGGGCTCGTCGCATGCACATCCTGTGCCATGTGGGGACTCCAGAACACTTTGCGTGTCCTGGAAAACCACATGTGCAGGAAGCGCCGCCAACTGCTCGAGCGCAAGCTCAGAGTTTCTGAGCTCGAGGGGCGGCTGGCGCCACTACAGTGCATACGGGAAGCTGAGAGCTTCACGGAATAGCACGTTTCAGGAGGAGGTCACCCCGCAGCTACAGAGATTTCAGGCGGAGAGGGAGCAGATGACCACTAGACAAATTAGGAGGAACAAGCTGGCAGTGCAGGAGTCCCCTGGGATTGTGGCACTCACAAGCTGGTATTCGGTGTTGAATACCAGTGAGGGTGTTGACACCTCAAGGGATTGCAGTCAGGGGCAAATCAACGGTACCGTAGGAGGATAAAAGAAATGCAGTTGTTATAGGGGATTCGATAGTCAGAGGGATAGACAGGGGTTTCTTTGACTGCCTACGTGAGTCCCGCATGGTGTGTTGCTTCCCTGGTGCCAGGGTAAAGGACGTAAGAACATAAGAACATAAGAACAGGTGCAGAAAAGGTGCAGAATATTTTGAGGGGGGAAGGGGAACAGCCAGAAGTCATGGTCCATGTGGGAACCATTGACACAGGAGGAAAAGTGTCGAGGTCCTGCAGTTAGAGTTTCAGGAACTAGGGAGGAAGTTAAAAAGCAGGACCTCAAAGGTAGTAATCTCTGGATTACTCCAAGTGTCACGCACTAGTGAGTATAGGAATAGTGAGATATGACAGGTAAATGCATGGCTGGAAAAATGGTGCACAAGGGAGGGTTTCAGGTTCCTGGGGTATTGGGACCAGTTCTGGTGCAGGAGGGATCTGTTCAAGATGGACGGTTGGAACCTTAACAAAGCAGGGATCAATGTCCCTACGGGGTGGTTAACTAGTGCTATGGGGGAGGGTTTAAACTAATTTGGCTGGGGGATGGGCACCAGGATAAAACATTAGAGAGGAGAAACAAGGTGCACAGAGGACTGGGAGGGACAAATTGCACTAAAGTAAAGAAGATTTCAGAAATAGGAGGGATCAGAAAGGGGCAAATGTGAGGCAGACTAAGATGAGATTGGAGTGCATGTGCGTAAATGCATGTAGCGTGGTAAATAAGGTTGGTGAGTTGCAGCCTCAAGTTGCCAAATGGGACATTGATATAGTGGCAATAATAGAGACCTGGCTCAAAGTAGGGGAGGATTGGGTACTTAACATTCCTGGCTACCAGCTATTCAGGAAAGATAGGGAAGGAAAGAAAGGAGGGGGTGGGGTTGGCAGTATTGATCAAATAAACTGTAATAGCACTGGAAAGGGGTGATGTAGTTGTGGGGTCAGAATCTATTTGGTTAGAATTAAGGAACAATAGAGGAGCTATTACACTACTGGATGTATATTATAGGCTGCCAAATAGTGGGAAGGAGAGAGAGGAGCAAATTTGCAGACAAATTACAGAAAGATGCAAGAACTACAGAGTAGTGATAACGTGGGACTTCAATTATCCCAATATAGACTGGAACAGTAACAGTGTAAAGGGCAAAGTGGGGGAGGAATTCCTGAAATGTGTACAAGAGAACTTTCTGGAGCAGCGTGTTTCACTGCTCAGCCCAATGAGGAAGGAAACAGTGCTGGATTTAGTTCTGGGCATTGAAGTGGGGCAGGTGGAGCATGTTTCAGTGTGGGAGCATTTGGGGAACGTCAGTGTTGGGGAAACTTCTAGAGTCAATAATCCAGGACAAAATTAATTGGCACTTGGAAAAGTATGGGCTAATAAATGAAAGTCAGCACGGATTTGTTAAAGAAAAATCGTGTTTGACTAACTTATTTGAGTTCTTTAATGAAGTAATGGAAGGGTTGAAGAGGGTAGTGCGGTTGATGTTAGGTATATGGACTTTCAAAAGGCATTTGACAAAGTACCACATAAAATACTTGTTAACAAAATTAAAGCCCATGGAATTAAAGGGACAGTGGCAGCGAGGATACAAAATTGGCTAAGAAACAGAAAGCAGAGAGTAGTGGTGAACGATTGTTTTTCAGACTGGAGGGAAGGACACAGTGGTGTTCCCCAGGGGTCAGTATTGGGACCACTGCTCTTTTTGATATATATTAATGACCTGGACTTGGGTATTGAGGGTATAATTTCAAAATTTGCAGATGAAATAAAACTTGGAAATGTAGTAAACAATGTGGAGGATAGTCACAGACTTCAGGAGGACATAGACAGACTGGTGAAATGGGCAGACACATGGCAGATGAAATTTAATGCAGAGAAGTGTGAAGTGATATATTTTGGTAGGAAGAATGAGGAGAGGCAATATAAACTAAATGGTACAATTTTAAAGGGGGTGCAGTAACAGAGAGACCTGAGGGTGTACGTGCACAAATCTTTGAAGGTGGCAGGACAAGTTGAGAAGGCTGTTAAAAAAACATATGGGATCCTGGACTTTATTAATAGAGGCATTGAGTACAAAAGCAAGGAAGTTATGCTAAACCTTTATAAAACACTGGTTAGGCCTCAACTGGAGTATTGTGTTCAATTCTGGGCACCACACTTTAGGAAGGATTTCAAGGCCTTAGAGAGGGTACTAGAATGGTATCAGGGATGAGGGACCTAAGCAAGGTGGGGGAGATGAGAGGAGGAATATCAGGGCCGATGTAATTTAATTGTGACAATTGTTAAAGGCGATCATCGTGACATCAGGCAGCAAAAGTAGAAAGTCCATTGTGGTAAAGGTAACCGTTTATGCTCAATGTGTTAAGATATCATTGTAAACTCTTTACTCCACATCATGAACCTCACAGGGAAAGTAAACACTAAGGGGCAGGGTATCTTCCAGGTTGCAGGCAGACCGGTGCTTGAAGTGTATTTTTTAATCAGTCGCCACCCCTTTATAGAACCTGCCCGATTTTCATTCCATTGAAATCAATGAAATTAAAATCAGGTGGATTCTATAAAGGGCGGGTGATCAACTCCACCAGATTAATGCCCAGGCGGTGAAGATGAAAATCTATCCCATAGTTGAAACCTAAATTCTCCATGTAATTTTTAATTTTGTTAATTGTAAAACGATTTGCAAAATTAGAAAATGTGCTGTTAGGCAGAAAAATCCAAATGGTTGTGATTAAGGGCCATCATTGTGGTTTGTTAGTTGGACATTGATGCAACATACTGATGCACTAAAGGAAAACATCTTCATGTGAGCAGAACAAAGAACAGCCACACTATTGCATCTTGCAGGTCACAAGCCTAACATTTCTCCTCAATGAATTGATTCTGGTGAGTGTTGCATTATTTTCTAAAACATATTCTATTACTTCATATATCACAGTCTCACCTGTTCTCATTGCAGTTTATATGATATGCGTTGTAATAATATTTATGCAAGCTCTTCAAAGCATATGTATAGAATCACTTGCTTTTGCATAAATTAAATGCAGTCATCATTTTGAGGTTGAAAATTCATGCAGAGTTTTGTGCTATATATTTTTATATATATAGTCTTACATATAGTCCAACAACAATCAAGCAAAACCCTTGTTCTTGTATCTCCTCTGCTAATTCTTTCACATTTTCATCAAGCCACTGTGGTTTCTTATCGAGAAGGTTCCCACCCAGCGTGAAAACCTGGTTTAGCTTAAAAAGGCCTGGAAACTAAAAATGTGTAACAAAGTTCACGTAGGGAAATATGGGGTAATTTTAACTTTTGGCAATAGTGTAAACGGGATCATATCGGATCAGCTGCCCATTATATAACTCTACTGATTTTCATTTACGTTGTCACCAAAAAGTTAAAATTACCCTCTATAGTGTCTAATAAATGTGGTTGGGCAGGGGGAGGTAATCTCAATGGAAGTATGCTGGGCAGGACCATGACAGATAAGAGGATCAGATCAACCAAAGTTCATAGGAGATGTCTCTTTACTTCTCCACCTCATTTCCAAGAAGTGTAAGAGAAAAAGCTCAGTTCCATACACCAGAGGCTAGATCCACATATGGACATTCTTCAATATCGGTTCAACCACATGGACAAGGATGGAAGTACATTGCAAGTGTTTTCAGTAACATGGAGGCCAATTGTCACTGTCATCTCTGCAGTCAATGTGATGCTTATATTTGCGTTCACATTTGGTAACCATGCTACAGGGATGATATTATACATTGGGAAGGCATAGAGAAAAGCAACAAGTTTGATTCATAATAATACGATAATGAGCTACGAGCAAAGATTAAAGGGAGTCATGCTCTACAGTCCTGAAAGGAGATTAAGAGCGGACATCATCAAGGTGTATAAAATATTAAATGGTATGTATAAGATAAATTCAGAAACAAAAACATGAAAATCTGGAAACGCGTAGCAGGTCAGTCAGCATCTGTAGAGAGAATAGATAAATTGAAGTTTCAAGCTTGACCCTTCTTCCAAACTGAAAAATAAAAGATGAACAAGCATATGAATAGAATCAGATTAAAGGAAGAGGAAGAGAAAAAAATAGAAGGACAGAGAAGAAGAATTGCTGAAATGATTGTTGGATGTTGTAACAGTTCATCCTAGCCGGGCAATACAAAGAAGCGTCAAAGGAACTAACGATCTAAAAGAAACAAAAGTGAGAGTACCCAGGGAAAAGGCAAGAAGATGGGAGAGAGTCTGCAGATCAGGCCTGAAAATAAAACAGAAAGCGCTGGCAAAGTATAATGGGTCGAAGAACTTTGAAAAGATAAAAAACAAGACAACACCAGTTCAGAATATTGGTTTAAAGTACATGAGGCTGGTAGGATCAGAAGTAAATTTAAATAACTAAAAAGTAAAGTTTAAACAGATATTAGAAAAAGTACTGAAAGGGAAATAACTCGTCAAGCAATGTAATCGAAATAAAGACGATGGTGGCATGAGATTTGAAAAGTCTTTCTCCTTCCTATTACCTTTCATATTTCCACATCGTTCACCTGAGGAAGGAGGTAGCCTCCGAAAGCTTGTGAATTTAAAATAAAATTGCTGGACTATAACTTGGTGTTGTAAAATTGTTTACAATTGTCAACCCCAGTCCATCACCGGCATCTCCACATCATGACTTTCATATAGAGTCATCTAAGGCTTCTCTGAATGCCTGGCATTGTCTGCTAGTATTGTAGCTGATGTGAGATTCCATCCTAAGGGTAGCCATTAAGGATTTATTTCTGAAGTTTCTCAGATATTGATGTCCAAAATCTGCAAGTGAACAAAATGTAATTTGTTCCACTGAAATTTGACTTTTATATTATCATTAAAATGAAGGCTTTACAGTTACATATGTTAGTCATAATTTCAAACATAATGTTGCAATGATTTAATTTTTAGTATCTTAACACTTTAGCAACTGTTGTGCAAAAGTTATATTCTTGATATAATTTTTTTAAGCTTAAAAATTATACAATGAATACAACTTAATTTAATGTTAAATCTATTTTCATTTCAGATATTGCTTTACTTATCAAATTTCTCAAAAAGAAAGATTGTATTGATCAGTTCTATGTTCTATGTCCATTTTTCTTGGATAAGACAAGTTTTCATTCACATTTCATCTTGTTGGGTTACCCAGGTGTCCGACATATGCTAAAACCCATCACCATACTCAAGAATCTCCAAATCCAGATGCTATGAAATCTGCACAGGTAAAATTTCCACTTGTTTGATATGGAGTGCACACTCTCTCCCTGTAGGGATATGCTCACAGGTTGGTGAAAGGTGAATTGCAGAGACTCCAAATGTGTTCTGGGGTAAAGTTGGAGTTTACCCAACTAACGCAATGCAATTTACCAACATACAGCACTGATGAGCTTCCTGTTGCTTCTCCAGCTAAGACCACCCTACACATTAGAGCACTGACTTGCAGGGTCCAATGGAAAGGACTGCTTCCTCTATGGCCCATTAATGAGCCAGGCTAGCTGGTCAATCACCTACAGTGCCTTGGTGTACAGTAGACCTACCTGGCTCCAGTATTAGATCACCGAGTCTGCCACAGAAGGTTGACTTGGTTCCAATCTTCTATCATCTTTGAGTTGACCTGATCATAAAGAGACCACACTTTCTTCTCTTGCTTAAGGAGGTTAGTCACTAGTTGGTCAAAATATGGAGTTTTTAAACCTAGTCTAAGTGGGCCCAAAAACCTTAAACCATTCTGCTGCAGTCCCGCTGTAACTTCCAAAGGGGGTTGATAGGCAGTTAGCATTCTCTCTTTAGTGAGGGGTGGGTTATGGCCTGGCACCTCCCACTGAAGTGGTCAGACTTCTGCCAGAACTCCTGGGCTCCTGGAGCAGGCAGGTACCTGATCTGCACTCCTAGTGAAACTGGCACCCGGCGGGGGTTATATAAATGAAGGACCTCCTGCTGACCCCGCTAACGTTGGTGGTCACAGGCAGGCACACCGGCAATTACGCTGGGATGCAGCCCCCCCCCCCCCAACTGCAGATTTTCAGCACCAGGATGTTCAAACTCTGCTGTGGAGAAGGTTAAAAGCATGACAGAGAATTGTACAAACTCAAAAGCTGATTGGATCCATGCGCTAATAAGTGATTGAGCTACAGATTTTTGATACTATGTGGAATAGACTGGATGATTTGAACTATTGGGAAATCAACTAAAAAACCCTTTCACTGAAAATCTAGATGGGAAATCTCCTGATGCCCTGACCAGTCATTTCCATAGACCTCCTGGCAGTACTGATGACTGGCTATCATATATTTGCAATAAAAAGGAACTTAATCAATCTGCATGAAAACTGAATGGAAAGATCTGTTTGTAGTGTTTATGTTCCCGTATCTGTTCATTCACTTCTGTACAGTCAGTCATGCAACAATCTGAGCAAGACCTGAAAATATAAAGAGATCATCATATTTTAGCTCCAATATCAGAATGTTGTCAATTTAAGTCATTTACTTCTATTGCATTGAACTGTAGTTACTGAGTAACCAAATCATCATACTGATTTCCAACCAGAAAACCTTGCTTCACTTTTGGAACTGGCTGTAATCTGATAAAATGGCTACCAGGACACTTTGATTGTCTTCTGATCATCATGAATTTAAAACCATAGTCAATTAGTGATAAATTTTGTATCTGACTTTCTATCATTATATTTGCTTTTTTATTATGATATGACTGTGCTCTGATTATCTTATAACCACTGTAGTCAAGACTCCTTGAAAGTTCAGTGAGTCCTAAAATAAAATATGGACATAGACTCACAACTAGCTCAAGGAAAGAAAACAAAAGGTAGTTATAAGGAAAAGTTGACTGAAATGGGGTGACCCCCTCCTGTTCCTGATGTAAATAAAAGGCCTGAATTTACAATCTCAGTGCAGAGTATTAAATTCACCAAAAGTGTCAAGCTAGGGGGAGCAGCAATGGGGGTTCAGGGGGATTGCGGACTCTGGGGAGGCACCAAGATTTTACAAAGAAGGCTTGATAGGGTATATATCCAGAATCATTGATTTTTACAGCACAGACAAAAGCCATTCAACCCATTGCATCTATGCTGGGTTTCTGAAAGAGCTGTCCACTTAGTCTCTTTCCTCATTCCCTTTCAAATATTAATTCACTTCCCTCTTAAACGCTACTAGGGATTCTGCTGCCACCACTGTTTCTGGTAGGTCATTCCATGTCCTAACAATCTTCTTCATGAAAAATTCCTCCTAACCTCTTTGTTCTTTTTGTAATCTTAAATTTCTGCTTTGTAGTTATCAAATCTGATTAGTGGAAATCATTTTTACCGATTTATCTTATCAAAACCCCTCATAATTTTGAACGCCACCCATCAAATCTCCTCTTAAACTCATTTGTTCTAATGAAAAGAGTTTCATTAGAACAAATTTCTCTAGTCTCGCCTCAGAACTAAAGCCTCTCATCACCTTAGTGAATGTCACCTGAGCTGATCAGTGCCAAATGAAGTTCAAAATGGATAAATGTAAGGTGTTGCATTTTGGAAGTAAAAATAGAAGGCACATATATTCCATGGGTTGGAGAGAACTTCCCAAGGTACACGTTGAAAGAGACCAGGGTTGTTAGCCTACTCATCACTCGCCATGTCCAAATAGCGTGAGGTGGCAGCAACAAAATAAACAGAATGCCGGGTTATGCTGCCAAATCAATTGAATTCAAATACCCAGAAATCAGGCCTAACTTACATATTGCTTTGGTCAGGCCCCACTTATGCATTCTGGTTAGTGAGACGTTGAGAGACTACCCAGACCTTAAAGGTGATACAGAGGAGAGAAATGAGACCAATATTATAGGGATGAGCTGTGAGGAATGATTTGATAAGCTAGCGCTATTCATCTTCAAAAAGCATCATCTCGGAGGGCACCTTATAAAGCTGTGCAAGGTATTATTTAATATTTAGGATAGGGGAGAGTAAACCTGAAATTATATTTTCAGATAGGCCAAGGCAGCAGGACAAGTGGGCACAGGTTAATGGTTGTGAGAGATGCGTTAGAGGTAGGTGTCAGGAAATGTTTGTTTTCTTACACAGAAGGTGATCAACATATGAGCTGGGCCTTCTTCATTCAAACCTTTCTTGTGAGATGATTAGAAAATTCCCATGTTTATGTGAGTTAATACAAGTTAAAAGCTTACTGCTGATTAAAATGGGGAACTGATGCAATTGGAAGTAGCTGCCGGTAGATTCATTCTAGCAAACCCAATCTTTATACGAGCAAACCCTTACTTCATATTAGCAAAGCCATATTTGTATAACTGGACATGATCAGAAGAAATCCAAGATAGCTGGTAGTGGGATGTTGTATCTTCTCATCCTGATAATGTTAGAATCTGTTTATCATTGTCACCACAGTTTGCATAGAGCTTTGTGAAATCAGAATCTAAATATCCAATATGATAACTAGAAGCTCTTAAGTTTTCTTGGAGCTTTATCTAAAATATGTAGTTACTATGTATTGAAAAAACAAAACAAAACTAAAGAGCTATGTATTTTGTTATTTGATCTAATTATTTCTGTAATGAATAATTACACATTTTTATACATATACATTCACTTATTTAATACTATCATGCTACAGAAACAACACAAAGGTATCTGGTCATAGCCTCAATTTATTACTGAACATGTTTCTTTTTGTAATTGCATTTTAAAATAATCTTGTTAAAGTATTGCCAAATTTCAAATAAATGTAACTTTGCCTTCATTTAAAAATGAATAACCTTAATGTTACCGCATGTGGATTACTCATTCAAGATCAAAAGATCCTGAAACCCAATTTTGTAAAATGTTATTAATAAAAAATGTGCATATTTTTATAAAAGCTGCAAAGAGCATTCAAAAGCTGTAGCATCTAATTAACTTTTGTTACCTCATTATGGTTCCAAGCTCTTGCGGAGGTAAACTAACATTTGGAATGAGCTTTGTTTCTCGTTGGACTGGATATTTCAAATCATTCTTTTGAAGCTGTTATTGAGCAGTATCTGATCTGTACGTCTTTCATTCACAGAATACTGCACAACTGTGAACTTTTGGTGACTGCACATTAAAACACTTGTCAACATCATCACATCAGTTGAAGGGCCAACTTTTACGTTGCAGGCTGCCTCATGTGACTGTATTGGAGCATTAAGCAGTGCTCCACCAGCCTTCCTCTTTCAAGCTATTTACACAACCTCATTATCATTATGCATTGATGTATTCTCTAACAAAGTATTAGCTCAATCTGTTGAATAAACATTGGCGCTATGAAATCCTGAGGCAGGGGAGAAATAACGTACTTAAATACTTCCGCATATGTTGACATATTCCATTAAGACCTTGACAGATACTCTGATACAACGCGAGTCAGCTGTTTCCTTACTGTGCTATTGTATGCTAAAGGATCCTAAAAGGGCTGCTATTTTAGATTGAGTAATGCCAGCAGCTTCCACATGCTTCGAGACTCCCTCTATAGTGTAACCATGCTACCTCTTTGTGAGGGCCCACAGTTGTGGAGAAAAAAGTTGATGAATGTCATTTGTTGCAACACAAATTTTGATGCGTGTGAACGGCAGGAGAAAGTGCAATATCTCATTTTCAAATGTATCAGTATCTAGTCATGTCAGGTAAAGAGCCTTGTCCTTTGTCAATAATTCATCCATTTTGCCACCCCTTTCCCATGGTACTTGGTTTACACCTTATACCTTTTAGTGGCTTTCCTTGTGCTTTGTGCTCTTTCATATTCATCCTGCAGGATCCCATTTGCTAATTGGAAATAGCAGTGCATATTTAAATATAAGCGAGTGCAGTACTGGGCATAAAGCTACATTTTTCCCAAATTGATCCTAACTTAGAAACGGTAAGCACAAAACCTAGGTTTAACTTCCTGGTTTTAAAAGTATTTTATCCTCATTTAAAGTCACGTTAACACTTTCCAGAAATTACCTTTATGCAAATCCTGCCAATATTTTTCAAATTTCAATGTCTGTTTGCACTTCCGGATTGTTTTTTCCTTCATGTTGTCTTTCTATTCTCTATTTCACAATTGTTGTTTTCTGCTGCAGAATACAACTACAAGGCTGCTTGCCTTTAAGTCACTTAATTGCAAATTACGACTGGTGATTAATATAAAGGAGCCGAGGTTAAGTAAAAATGGAGCAATTGTTCTTAAAATCAATGCAAGCTATGCCCTGGCTATACTGTTGGCATTTTGTTTACATAGACGCGCTTGTAGGTTTATATCTGTAAGACGGTTCACAATTAACATCGATGTCGGCCACTGACTTAAACAACCATAGAAATCTGCAACCAATCCATTCCTCTGCAAGAAACCTTTGATATGAAATAGCCCTCAGTCATTGCATAATCTGTTCGTTGCAAAAGAATATCAGCATTTTTTAAAAAAACACAGCCTTTTCTGGTTAAGTACTGGAATGCCTAAGAGACTGCTTTAGGAGTTGTTAAGATCTCTATCCAGATAAATTATGCATGCAGCCCTTAGAAAGGAACCTACAATTTGCGTGTTAGCCCGAGTGCTCTTTAGTTAATAACTGGTGTGCTTGTTCGAAGAGGTGGGGCGCTTTCTCCTTTCAAATTCCATTTCTCCGAGTTCGGAGGTCATCCTGCAGTTGTGTTCCTTGAGATGATTAAAACACAAAGCCAAAGGAGAAAAAAAATGCTTTAAATGATCTCAGATCACATGAAAGAGGCGATTTGCCTAATGTGGATTTGTTAAATGTAATCTGCTTGCTTTGATTTGAAAAGGCAGTATTCTTGTTCTGAAGGGGCTATACTGTATTGCTATAACACTGCGTATACAGAATAATGAATAAGACCGTATTGCATTGCAAAAATGAACCTTGTTGATCTCCTAGAACTCATAACGGATGGAGTTGCACTTGCTTACATTGCAAAGCTTATATCCTCCAGTTCCATCGCTGTTTTCACAGCAGAAGGATCTGGGGAAATTCAGCATATTGAAATTGGTACTGATTTCCAACTGGCTGAACAGAAAGTTAGATTGAACATATTGTATTGTGAAACATGCATGGACAGAGTCGAGAGTTAAGAAAGAAGAAGAACTTGCATTTATATAGCACCTTTCACGATTGCCTGATTGCGCACAGCAAGCTCCCATAAACAGCAATATGATAATGATCAGACAATCTGTTTTAGTGATGTTGGCTGGTTGAGGGATAAATATTGGCCAGGACACCAGGGAGAACACCCTTGATCTTTTTTGAAATAGTGCCATGGAATCTTTTATGTCCACCTGAGAGGGCAGACAGGGCCTCGCTTTATTGTCTTATCTGAAAGACAGCACCTCCGACATTGCAGCACTCCCTCAATACTGCACTGGAGTGTTGGCCTAGATGTTGTGCTTAAGTTTCTGGAATGGGAGTTGAACCCACAACCTTCTGACTCAGAGATGAAAGTGCTACCACTGAGCCCTGGCTGACACTTTAAGTGCAGTGAACTTGTAGCTTATGATGTCTGAATTGCTCAGTAATATTAATTCCCTATCTATCATTATTCTATACTTCTTGTCCTTTAGTGTCTGCTTTTCCTTTCATATTTTTCTTACTGTTCACACTTGCTTGCACCAAGCACATTTATTTGTAGGGATCAGCATGAAAGTTTGGATTAGATAGGGAGCTGTTTTGGTGGTATTTCTTGCATACAGAGTTGAATCCTGTAATATATACAACAATTTCACCAAGAAATGTTAGAACTGGTTTGTCATTGCTTATAATAAATAAATGATACTTGAATTTATATAGCACCTTATGACTTGAAATGTGTCAAAGCACTTTGTACACAATTAATTACTTTGACGTGCCGGGACAGCTTTTCTGTGCCAACAATGTCCCACAAATAGGAATGAGATGATTGACTCCTTGATTTGCTTTTGGTGGTTTTGAGTGAGGAACAAATGTCCAGGACACGAGGTCAACTTCCTGATCTTTGAATAGCACCATGGGATCTTTGTCACCCACCTCAATCACTGGAATGGGCAGATGGGACTTCAGTTTAATGCTTCATCTGAAGGATCGTACCTCTGGCAAAGGAGCACTGCCACATGACTGCACTGGAGCGTCTGTTTAGATTATGCTTTGAACCCTATTATTGGGATTGAACCTATATTTCACTTACTAATTCAGACCCTAACGTGGGTCTCAAACCCATAGTTCACTCAATAATTAAATCATTGATTAGTGGTTAGGATCTGGTATGCACTGCCCGAGGGGGTGGTTGAGGCAGATTAAATCATGGCCTTCAAAAGGGAACTGGATAAGTACTTGAAAGGGAAAAATTTGCAGGGCTACGGTGATAGGGTGGGGGAGTGGGACTAGATGGATTGCTCTTGCATAGAGCCTACGCGGACCCGATGAGCCAAATGGCTTCCTTCCCTGCTGTAACATTTATATGAGTCTATGATTCGATCTTAATAAAATTAGAACAACATTTAACAGCAATATATCCAACACAATGCTGGTTTCCATATGAGACCTGGTAGTATATCAATTATATTTAATGTGTTGAATGTTAAAAAACAGATAATTGGAGGACATACTACACTTGCATCAGTAATTCTATACAATAGGAGTGAATGGGGAGTGGTCTAGGATTCATGGTTTCAGAGTTATGAATTTATACAAGAAAGGAATGACAAATGAGAAAAGACCAGTGAAATCTTCAAGCTCACACTTTCCAACTGAATGTGTATACTTTCTATTATCACGGACCCTCCATAACTTAATTTATTTATTTTAATCAACCACAAGCAAACCTTACAGGAAATCTCTTCAAGTCCTTGAGGTAACTGAATGAAAAACTCCAGGATATCAACTGAGTATTTATCAGGAGTTGATGACTTGCGATAATTGTTTTGCAAAAAAAAAAGGTCCATGTTGAAGGCTTCAGTACAATATTTTATTTCTTCACACAAAGGACATATGGACTGCGTATCATCATGAATATGTGGCTCACAAGTATGAAGTTCTTGTTGATGATCTTTCCTTGTGCTTTTATATGAAAAATATACTTTTCCAAACTCTCCAGAAATATCTTTGTTATAAAATTTGCAGCAGTCTTGTATTTTCAGCTCCTTCACTGATTGTACTGAGATACAGTCGCTATGGTAGCAGTTGCTATGTTAGCACCTCAGGCTAATCTAATACCCCATTTATAGCACCAAATGGGAGAGTAATGAATGGTTGATTCAACTTGCATTTGCCATTATAAGCATCGCAAATCAAAAATCCAACTTGAATCAAATTCACCTTTCTGATGGGTCTTTAAAGTCAGAGGGGCCACATTTTACACTTCATCTTCTCTCAGCATAAACAGTAGGGGTGATGAAGACAAAAACAGTGCAGTCAAGTAACCTGACCCTGCCAACTCCAAGTCTGTGCATTCCTCCTTGCGTCAGTGCAAAAATGGGTCTTACCATCACTCGCTGATGTTGTGATTCCCTATCAACAGAAACTACGTCTACATCAGAACGTTGTGTCTGTACATAGAGCATGTTGCAACATGGTTCCTTTAATATGAAATGGTGGGGTGGCAGGATGAGGGGTGCAGTCGAACTGTGACACCTTGTATCATTTTGGTGATATTAAAGTGGCTGCAATCAACTTCCGTCATATAAAAGCATAGCAAGCAACCTCTCTACAATATATTGTTCCATGTCTTCCTAACACATATATAGAAACAGGCCGTCTATTAAACTATTTAGTCCGGGTAAACTAGCAAGAAATAGCATGCACACAAAGATAGTAACAAGCCATCATAATCTACCTCTTGCAGATGGCCTGTCAAAATCAAACTTTATTCTTATCCCTATTTTAGTTGCTCCATTTGCAGTGAATGTGTAGTACAGTAAATTAGAACACTGTTCTTACAGCATGGCAGTCTGAGTTTAATAATACGAACATACGTACATACGAATTAAGAACAGGAGTAGGCCATTCGGCCCCTCGAGCCTGCTGTGCCATTTGATAAGATCATGGCTGATCTGATTGTGGCCTCAATCCTACTTTCCCGTCTACCTACTATAACCTTAGACCCCCTTGTTAATCAGGAATCTATCTAACTCAGCCTTAAAAATATTCAATGACCCTGCCTCCACCGCTCTCTGGGGAAGGGAGCTCCACGGACTCACGACCCTCTGAGAGAAAAAATTTCTCCTCGTCTCCATCTTACCATAGTCTGGGCAGAGGGAATGAAAGACTTCTCCCTTCCCTCGCATGGAGGTCTTAAGCAAAATGAATTTGGGGTGGCACAATCTGGTTCCCAATGGGTATGGTAAGATAAATCCTAATAATCTGGCACCTATTAGAATCATAGAATCATAGAACGGTTACAGCACGGAAGGAGGCATTCAGCCCATCGAGTCCGTGCCGGCTCTATGCAAGAGCAATCCAGCTAGTCCCACTCCCCCGCCCTATCCCCGTAGCCCTGACATTTTTTCCTTTCAAGTACTTATCCAGTTTGCTTTTGAAGGCCACGATTGAATCTGCCTCCATCACCCCCTCGGGCAGTGCATTCCAGATCCTAACCACTCGCTGCATAAAAAACTTTTTCCTCATGTCAACTTTAGTTCTTTTGCCAATCACCTTAAATCTACGTCCTCTGATTCTTGACCCTTCCGTCAATGGGAACAGTTTCTCTCTATCTATCCTGTCTAGACCCTTCATGATTTTAAACACCTCTATCAAATCTCTTCTCAACCTTCTCTGTTCCAAGGAGAACAACCAGAGGCTCTCCAGTCTATCCACAAATCTAAAGTCTCACATCCCTGGAATCATTCTCATAAATCTCTTCTGCACCCTCTCTAAGGCCTTCACATCTTTCCTAAAGTGCGGTGCCCAGAACTGGACACAATACTCCAGTTGTGGTCTTACCAGTGTTTCATAGCGGTTCATCATTTTATAATGGAACACCTCACTTCACGAGCCCATCAGTGGGAGATGAATTCATTACACTGGAACAGTGGTGGTTGTGTCTGAGCTGAGGAGTTCTTTTACAGTGAACTCTTAAGCTAATAGAATACTTTAAAAAATGTTGACAACAACTGGGTCTGTTCGTAAAACTCAATGTCCAAAGTGTTCAGTCTTCAGAATGTACACATCTAGTTCTACTGCCAAAATTATGAGTCATATCCAGTTAATTGCTTCACTGGGTGATGTCAAATGCTGAATACAACTTATACAATCAGTAGGGTGGCTTGAAGTAATGTAAGTTGGACAATAAAATGCAAGGTATTAGTTAGAATTTTAGGGATTGTTCCTCAAATTGCCGCTCGTGTGTAAACCTGGCGCTGCGGATTAACCACCCGTTAGAACCCGCCTGGTTTCCACTTCCACTGATTCCAATTAGTTTCACATCTTGGCGGCAAGTTGAAAATCTACCCCTTTGAATTGTGGGCAATAAAGCGTTAATGGCAAAGACTTTATTTTGCTGGATTTTTTTTTAAAAATTACTTTTAAGCGGACTAGCTTTGGGAAAAGGGAACAATTTTAATGTTCCGTTACTGTTTAATAGAGATACTGCAGGCTACTGGAGACCAAAGCGGCCTGAATAACACATTGACTGAGCCCCTTTGGCGCTCTGCTCCCTGCCCAGTGTTTCAGCTGAAGTCAGGGTCATTGGCATGCCAGCGGCATAGCACATTAAAAAGTAATCTCTAGAAAGTGGTTTTGCTTGTGTTTTCACAGTGATTAAATATGCAAAGAAATTTTCCTGATTATCGCCCGTTCGATGCTAAATCAGATGCGACCGTGGTGTCTTGGTGCAAAGCCTGTTATTGGATCAGATTCCAAAAAAACAAATCCCCTGAATTCTGCGGATCATCATTTTAAAAGGGGGCTTGTTAAGGCTCTGATTAAATTAAAACACCCCTTAAAGAATATTTAGATCCGGTTCACCAAGCAGAACAGCCTAATGGTTTTTAAATTAGGAGCTATGAATACTAGTGAGTTTCTGTTGTGGGTCGAGTGGGTATTAGCAAAGGCTTATGTTGTCACCTTCAAATATGAAATTAATTCCCTTTCTGGAATGTAAAGTTGAGCCAGTCTTTGGCCTAAAGGTGGTGGTGCTGTTACACAAAGCCCTTGCAAGATTAATCTTTTACTCTTCAAAAACGGTTTCAGCTGAAAGTAAAAACAAGGGAGGTCGGGAGATGTGGTTCAAGATGCAGCAACACTGTACTCAACATAATGTGATGGATAAACTAAGCAGGGTCCTCCAACTTTAAAATATTAGGTTATAGATCTTCCAGAGATCCAGCAAGTTCAGTCTACTTTCCGTACATTTAATTGCCATTCACTAAATTATTTAAAAAATAATCATTAGTAATGCGCCCATTTTGCTTTGCGAACATATATAAGGTGTGTTCAAACTGTATGAGCATTTGACTCTCCATAAAGTTAAAGGCTGAAGGGATTAAAGAAAGCGCTTTCATTTATAAAGCAGCTTTCACAACGTCACAGAATGCTTTACAGCCAATCAAGTGCCGTTGATGTGTAGTCACTGTTGTAACATTGGGAAATGCGGCAGCCAATTTGCACGGAGCAAGGTCCCACAAACAACAATGTTTTTTTTTTCATTTGTTCATGGGATGTGGGCGTCGCTGGCTAGGCCAGCATTTATTGCCCATCCCTAATTGCCCTTGAGAAGGTGGTGGCGAGCCGCCTTCTTGAACCGCTGCAGTCCGTGATAAATGTGATAAAAGACCATATAATGAGGGTAATTTTCACCTTCACTGCCTAGGCAGTAAACTGGCAGAGCGGATCGCCCGCCCGTTCTAGAACCTGCCCGATTTTCATTCCCGATTCAGAGGCGATAGTGCTACCATTGAGCCAAATACTAGCAAAATTGTTTGGGTATCATCATAGCTGCCGTCTATTATTGGTTTTCCAATCTGATTGATCACTGATAACCACATGATTGATAATACCACATGATTAACATGGACCAATCAGAAAGAAAGATGGACTCGACCAAATTCTCACAGAAGCAAAACTTTTCAAGAGCTTTTCTTGCTATTGCCTGATGCATCTGAAAAAAATGCATTAATGGATTAAATAATTAGAATCGCTGCATCAGGGGCCCATTTAAATCTCAAATTAATAAGAATTATAATCAACATTAGTATCTTTTTATTTTTTGCTGTCGTTTTCTGTCCATTTTCTTTCATTTTTAATGGTGAAACCTGATGGCATCTTTGGGAGGATAGCGATTTGAAAAGGATTACTAATGCGAGGGAGTTGAATTAACTCACAGTTGCTGCTGAATAGTCCCCAGTTTTATGATTGTATCTTTACTGATATCAGTTCTACTCCCTCGCAGGCAGACTCAGTAATTCATTTAAGCCAAACAAAAAAAATATAAAAATTGACAGATTAAAACAAAATGATGCTAATAATAATCATAATCCTTTGCAATTATTAGTGGAGTCAAAATCCTCCGGCAGATAATTCTAGCAAAAAAACTCAGCACGAGTACAAAATGGATTCCTATTTTCTCTGACTTTCTCACTAAAATTATCAACAGGATTAATTTCATTTGCTTAAACAAAAAGAACCATGATGGTGAGACTCCCTCCTTAAATAACACACTGTTTATCCCATTGTTTTAACCCCTAGATTGCCAGTCGGTCTGGACTGCAAGGGCTGGCCATTTTATAAGCTTAGAGGTCAAGCACCATGACACTGAAACAAACCCTAATATTACCATAATATTAACCCCGATTTTAACCTAACCTGCCCGGATCAAGCCCCCGATTTACACCCCGCTCGATCTTCGGCTGCATTGAAGTCAATAGCATAAAATCGGACATTCGACCCGAATACGGCCCATTTTCACCAAGTGCATTGGGTTAAAATCGGGGCGATTATCTCTTACGTGTCTGAAATAGCTTTATTACTGTAATAAAGTAAATTAATAAAATGATTACTTTAAAACTTTTAGCTTAATATTTTGTTTCTGCCTGCCCTCGTTTCCATTTCTTGTCTCCATCCTCCCTCTGCTTCTATTATTTTGATTTCCCTTTATTTCTAAGTATTTTAACTTTCCAATACTTTTTTTTCTAAAATAATTTTTAAAGTTGAAATATCTAACTATTTTTCTGAGCTTCCAGAGCCCCACCTCGTACAAACCTGACCTGTGATTGGCTGAAAGCCAGCTCCAAAGGTCGTTTCTCCAGCCAGTCAAAGCTGAGGACTAGAAAAAGTGACCTGGACACTTGGCTGATTTTTTTCAGGTTATTTTGAACACAAGATCAGACATTTTGGCCTCTCGATGAGCCAATACTGTCAGTGGCCTAGGGGAACAAATGGCACTAGTATCAAGGCATCCTAATGGTTGAAATTATGGAAGAATGGAAATGCTAGTGGCAGCATATATCCATCTCTAACTGCTGATAGTTTATAACAATTTTTTTTTGTTTTTACATATTTTGTTTAAAAACATAAAAATCTGTTTGAATTAGCCATTACCCTGCTGTTTGTGTGTCCTTATTGTGCATTGAGCTGGGTTTTTCAGATTGTCAGCAGACTAAGGGTTAAGTTTATTGGAAAAGAAATCTCAGAAACTGACTAAGGAGGTGCACCATTGTGAAACAATGGGAGTCACTACAGGTGGTAATAAACTAGCTTCCCCTTGTTATCTCAAGGGCAACATCTTCTCAGCTGCCAGTGGTTAATGAGGGAAGTCAGTGGGCTCTAACTGCTATCAGGCCAATTTATTTATCTGCTCCCAGAAATAACTGGAGGGATGGAACATTTGAAAATTCTTTCTCTCTATGACATTTTTGGTTGTCAAATCACACGGAGGGGTGATGTCCTCCATCTTCATATAAACCCCTCTGGGAAATAACAAGAATGCTGTACGCTCGTCCATATGCACAGACACAAGTAGATTTTCTGTGGCATTGCTCAGACTAAATCAGAGGAACTTGGCTTTGGATTCCTTCGTGCCTATTCTGTGTCCATGAGATTGTGGTGGAATATAATTCTGCTACTGCTGATGGCCCACGGCGCTTCATGAATGCCCAGTTTTGAGCTGCTGGATCTGTTCTTAATCGATCCCACTTAACATGGTGATAGTGCACACGACACGATGGAGGGTGTCCTCAGTGTGAAGTCTTGGTCTCCACAAGGATTGTGCGGTGATCACTCCTACCAATACTGTCATGGACAGACACCTCTGCGACAGTAGATCGGTGTGGACAAGATCAAGTAGGTTATTCCCTCGTGTGGTTCTCTCACCACCTGCTGCAAGCCATGTCTGGCAGCTATGTCGTTCAGGACTCGGACAACTCAGTCAGTGTGGTACTACCAAGCTACTCTTCATGATGGACATTGAAGTCCCCCATCCAGAGTATAATCTATGCCCTTGCTACCCTCAGTACTTCCTCCAGGTGATGTTAAACAAAGGGGACGTGGTGAATCATCAGCTAAAGGAGAGCGATAGGTGGTAATCAGCAGGAAGTTTCCTTGCTCATGTTTGGCTTGAAACCATGAGGCATCATAGGGTCCAGAGTCAATGTTAAGGACTTCCAGGGCCACTCCCACTCAATGGTATGTTACTGCGCCCCCACCTCTCGTAGATCTCTCCTGCCGGTGTGACAGGACATACTTGGGGATGGCGATGGAGGAGTCTGTGACATTGGCTGATAGGTCTGATTCTGTGAGCATGACTATGTCAGGCTGTTGCTTGACTAGTTTATGGGACCTCCAAACATGTCTCAAACACAAAAAAATGAATGACATCGAGTGAGCCATACCTTGGACCATTGGACTTCATTGAGGGCAGGCCTGATGCTGATGGTATCTAGTAGATCCTGCAGACCCTGAGAGATGTTGCCCTAAAGCTCTTGGAAGCCAGGTGCCATTGTTTTCTTGAAGCGGTCTCCCAACTTACTAGCAAGATAAAACTCTTATCAGATTACTTTAAGCTGAATCCTACGGTTTGGGTCTCATAACTTTAGAACATTAGAACCATAGGCTGATTCTGCATTCCCGTGTTCCCAAACGTGAGTGATGCTTACACGCAACACACTGTGGCCTTGAAGCTTGCGACTTTCTATCTATTAAAATGAACAAACTGAAAATTACAGGCTGTGGGCCTTTCGATTTCCCGCCATACACTCCGTGCAAGTGCCACTCCTCGCTGGGAGTGCAGTATCAGTCCTTATGTATGAGTTCTCTACATTGCATGTTCAAGCTATGTGTTTAATATATTATTCTGCCAGCAGTTCTGCATGCAATACACACATAATGAAGGACAGTACCCTCCCCACACACCTTGAAGACAAGTTTAGGACATGTACAAATATGAGGTTGAGCAATATGCACCTATTAGCAATGGATCTGAATAAGATGTTACAGTTATGGGCTTTTTTGGAGCCTAGTGAAAAACGTGAAGGTGTAAAGTTACGGCTGTGTGCATGCAGAAGTATCTGTGAATCATTGGCAGCACAGTATGTGGCTGGCGCTATAAACCAAGTGAATCACTTGCCTTCTTGTGCTCTAAATAAACTGCACTGAAAATGAAGTGTGAACAAGAAGCATGCCATAGTTAACAGAGCCCCGATACACTTGTACACCATCAGGACTTTGGAAACCTTTCGTATCAACATATGCTTTTTATGCAGATTTGGCTATAATAATACATAATAAAAGGGTGGTTACGTGTAGCGTAGTGATTATGTTACTGGACTAATAATCCAGAGAACATGAGTTCAATTCCCACCACAGCAGTTTAAGAATTTGAATTCAGTTTAAAATATATGGAAATATAAAAGCTGGTATCAGTAAAAGTGACTCTAAAGCTGTCTGATTGTCATAAAAAGCCAACTGGTTCACTAGTGTCCTTAAGGAAGGAGACCTGCCATCCTTACCTTGTCTGGCCTAAATTTGACTCCAGTCCCACCAATGTGATTGATTCTTAACTGTCCTCAGGAGTGGCTTAGCAAGCCATTCAGTTGTATCAAACTACTGCCAACAGTTCAAGAAGAAAGCCAACCATCACCTTCTCAGGGCAACTAGGGATGGGCAATAAATACTGGTCTTGCCAGCAACACCCTGCACCCTGAGATTGAATTTAAAGACAATAACTCTCAACTTTTAATAAGATAGAGGGGGAAATTTGCAGGAAAGGTGTCAGTTATCATCATTATTTAATAATCCTGAACATTTTAGACACTTATGAACATTGCTGCTTAATATAAATATAATTTGCACTTATTGCTGTTTTCCACAAATATTTTTGAGACAGTCACTTTCTTGATCACCTGTTTGGTGTAGTAGATTCCACTGGCATCAAACCTCTGAAGAAATTGCTCACCATCAGCTCAATCTGTTAGAGGTCTTGCTGCAAGTAAAAAATCAATTGAAGCATGGAGGCAGGTTATAGAAAGATTGCCTTTGTGAGAATGCTGTGGACGAAAGACGTTATCTCAAATATTAGAACACCAGTTGTGGCAGGTGGTTGACTAGCCAAACTTTCACAATGCCATTTTTTACAACAGAGCCTACAGATGAGTAGGAAAATTCACATAATATGCATTCGGGTGAGGTGAAGGGCACATGCATGCTTTGGCGAGGAATGAGGTCGCACTGCAGAGAAGGGTTGCATCACAAGGAAGAGTTAATTTTTTTTGATTCTCAGGATGTGGGCATCGCTGGCAAGGTTGGCATTTATTGCTCATCCCTAGTTGCCTTGAGAAGGTGGCGGTGGGCCTTCTCTCATTGCAGTCTGTGTGGTGATGAAGCTCTCATAATGCTGTTAGGTAGGGAGTTCCAGGATTTTGACCCAGCGACAATAAAGGAATGGTGATGTATGTCCAAGTCAGGATGGTTTATGACTTGGAGGGGAACCTGGAGGTGACGCTATTCTCATTCACCTCTGCCCTTGATGTTCTAGGTGATGGAGGTCACGGGTTTGGGAGGTGGCAACATCGCAGCTTGATGAAAGAATCTATATTGCTAAGTGTATTTCAGAAAATCATCCACTTGCTCTGTTGCAAGCAAAGAACCTGAATTTGTGTTCAGTAATTTTCTTTTAAAAAAAAACTTGCTGTGAGTCTATAATTGCTTCAAATAAATTGATCTATATTTTCACAGAGGACAGAAATATAAAAGCTGCTACAATGTTTGCAGACCACAAATAATTTATGGTGCAAAACAATTGTGATATTTTGAACAGGAGTCTGTTCATCTGGGTAAATTAAAAAATCAGTTACTGTAGTTCATCTTGAACATCAGCAGAAGGCAGAGTGGAGCAGAAGAAGCAAGCTTATATTGGATGGCTGTTGTTAGATGCAAATGTTATAGCTGAATTTAACAATAAATTCCTTTCAAACATCCACTTCTCTGAGAGCCTCTTATTGTTACTGTTACACAGCCATTCGTTTTGCGAATAATATTTTAAAAAAATTATTTCACCTTTACACGCTCAGTTGCTGATCAACAAGGAATCTGCAGAAGTAATAAACCTAAGTATTGTTCCAACATGAAAATAAGAGGACTGACAAAGGCTTGATGGCTGAGTTCAGTCTAAATTGAACTATAATGCATAGGGTGATGTACCCACTTCTATTTTTAATGACATTTTTCCTGTGTGGGCTGTATGTGCGGAGGAATAAAGTCATTTTCATTTTGTCCCTAATAATCCTTAACAAAACAAGTGTTATATAAGCCAAGTGCAATACACAGCTTCCTTTAACTTCACTCATTTCTAAACTCAGAAGAGCACACTTCTACATATTTTGTGGACATTATGGCCTGCGTGAGTGAGGTAACGGAAATATTTTGAATTGAAGACATTTTTGTGCTGTAGACTTTTGACCATTACAATTTGCACCGAGAACGTACCGACTCTATTCACTTTGGCCATTTAGCAGCCATTCAGCAAAACGGACTATCGGCCTTTTTTACCTGGCTGGACCCAAACACGAATCAGACAGCTGAAAGGCCATGTTCTCACTGTGCACCTAACCCCAACCATAAGTATACTTGAGAAATCAAATCTTACCTTTATAGCCCCAGACACAAAGGGCTCGATTTTACCGTCGGGTTTCCTGTGGGTTTCCAGCGGGGGGGGGGCCCGAAAATCCCGATATCCAGTCACGTGACCAGATCGCGCCACGATCCCGACCACTTCCGGGTTCCCCGATGACGTGCGGGGCTGCGTGCGCGGCCCCCGCTGGTGGGAATCCCGCAGGCAATTAAAGCCAGCGGGGTTCCACTTGAGTGTACTTACCTTGCTTGTTGAGGTCATTAAATGAGCTGAATCAGCTGTCAAAACACGAAGTGTGGGATTTTACCTTCAACGCAGAGTGTTTCACACACTGGGGGAAGCAGTCTCCCTCCAACCAGGCGTGTTGCAGCCAGCAGCCTGTGGCAGCTGCCAAGGTGCACTCCACGGGGGGGAGAGCCCTCACCCACGCAGGAGGCCACCACGTCACATAGGGCAACCCCTGCCCCCCACCACCCCCCGCCAAGCCAGAGGACAGACCGACGCGAAACCGCGGCCCCAGTCCGAGGAACCACCCACCTACCCTGCACAACCCCTCAGACCAACACCTGCCAGATGGGTGGTGCGTGGACACCCTCGGAGGACGAACAGCATGACCAGCACCAGCAGCCTCGCAGGCCACGCCGTCCGCCACAGAGACGTGGAGCCCCCCAACACGGTGCTGTTGCACGCCCACCTGCACAGCAGGAGGGAGGGCAACCGCAGAGAGAGATGCGTCGCAGAGGGCACTACCCTCGCCACAGGGTCCACAGGCCGAGGCGCAGCTCCCCGGACCTCTCCGAGCAGCAGTGCACACGGAGGCGCAGATTCACTCGACATGTAGTCGTGGAGATCTGCAGGCTCTTTCATGCCGAGCTGCTCCTGGCTGGCCCCAGCACCATCTGCTTACCTGTCGCTGTCAAAGTCACCACTGCCCTCCACAACTTCTCCTCCGCATCCTTCCAGGGTGCAGCCGGGTACACCGCCGATGTCTCTCAGTCGTCTGCGCGGAAGAGCCCTGCAAATACACCTGCACCTACTCTGCAGTAACACAATGGGTGGCATCAGTGGTGGGTCCTCATAGTGATACCCAGGAGCGGGCATTATTGGACACAACGGACAGGATTCGCAGAGACATGGTGCCAATATAATGTGTGATGTTTGTTGCTCTGAAATTCAATATAGGTAACACCCATGGCAAACCCTCAGATACCCTTGTGCATTCCCTTCATGCTCACGACACGTTTGCCTTACGCTGCCTACTGCACATATGTGATGCATGCCCTGTGGCTGCAGCACAGGTGGTGGCAGGTTGAGTGAGGCTGGCCATGAGGGAGATGCACGAGAGGGTGAGCATGCGATAGAGCCATGAGATTGTATGAGGATTGGGTTGCGTGTTAGTGGCGGGGTGAGTACTGGCGAGGTGAGTAGGTGCAGGTAAGATGAGGATGGGGTTTGAGTGGGTATGAGGGGTGATGTGACAGAGTAGTGTTGGCGGTGCCGAAGGAGATGTGGGGTGGGGGCAGTGTTGTGGCAGACGGAGTGTAGGGGAAAGACTACGTGTTCTCACTGTGGCTGACCTACTGCGGTCATTGGAGCGCCTCCTGCACTGTATGCAGGTGGGTGATATGTTGGTGGTGCAGGTGACCCCCTCTGCCACATCGAGACAGTCCTTCTTGGTGGCAGAGGCAGGCCGCTTCCTCCCGCCTGCCGGGTGGAAGATCTCTGTCCTCCCCCTCCTCCTCACCCCATCTGATGATACCTGGGGTGAGGCATCATTAAACTGGGAGCAGCCTTCCCCCTGGGCTGCTCCATGCTGTAATTTGTTCCATTGGTTGCAGCATCTGTCAGTGGAGGACTGCCCCTTTAACTAGAGAGCCTCCAGCTGACAGATCGTACTGCGCATGCGCAGCCCGCCCGACGCGCAGACCAGCAGCGCGGACCCCGGAGGAGCAGGTAAATGATTCCAATTAGTGGATTGCCTGCTACGATCGTGCGGGCAACCCACTAATTTCACCGGGCGCGGAGGCCACGCACCCGAAACCCAACCCGCCGGAAACCCGCAGGCCTGCTAAAATCAGGCCCAAACTCTCACCACCCAGTGTTCATACATAAAAAGTATGTTGTTTACTTAATCCATGGTCTTGGGATCGGTTCTCCAAGTTCTAATGAATGATATTTTCCAGCAGAACTCCCCAGTAAATGCTTCCAGACTTGGTGCACAATGGTATTGCACATTTATACCCTGTCTTGTGTTGATAACTATAATTTTTCCATATGTAGGTTGAGAGTTTACCAGGGAACTAGCAGGTCCGTTTACTCTTAAAAGGCTCAGAACTTCTTTTTAAAGCTAAGAGTTCATTCTGGCCCTGTGTGATTGAAGAATTGTTCAGATTGGCCCAGTGCATCATAAGCAAATAATTCCGCAGCAAAACAAAGAGTCCAGTTTCACCTCAGTCTTTCACTGCAGTTAGTTCCTTTCACAAGTTTCTCTTAAATTTCTTTTAAATTTCATTGCTGCAGTCCAAAATGCATTCATTGTGAGATGTGTGGGTAAGATAATCTGAGCTATGGATTTTTCCCATGGCAGCAAAGATGGCCGATCTGAATTGACTGAATACACAAATATAGATCTTATGAATTCATCCTTCTGGCATGGGCTTCACGCGCAGGGTGTGCACATTGGGAATTGGGGCACAGAGATCAAAGGTCCCCACAGGACTTTCCTTCCATTAATTTGCGCACTGGAGCATTAATTCATGCAATCTATCCTGTGTTGTCTATTTAATCACAGGCAACTGATTAAAATAACCTTGTTCCTAGACATAATTTCAATCAGATTTGCAAATTAGGAAACTACCTTTAAGATTTCAACCATCTTGAAAACTTACCCCTTCATCCTTAAACTGGAACTAGGTGAATTTAAACAGCTCCATGCAATACATTGACAGCATCAATGAAATGAATTCACGTGGACATTATCTCACTTTCCCATCTGAAGGAGAGAGCATAGTGCGTGGCAATAAAGGAGCTTTAAAAAGCAGAGTAGAACGAGTGAACAAAAACAAACAGAATTTTATTAATTTGTCAGAAAGAAGTTTGCTTCTGCTGTGTCTGGGTGCTCTGCTGAATGAATGAGTCAGGAATTAGCAAATCTTAGCACTGAGGCAAACCCAAGCTCGAGATGTCTGGAGCCAACAATTATTGTTTGGAATCCATGAGAGCCAGTTGTTGTCTCTAGTTGGGGTAGATCTTGACTTTGTGTAATAGTGTAAAATGGGTGATAGTGAGTCGGCAGCAATAGAAATAAAAATCGAGTGAGAGATGTAAAACAGGCTGCCGACTCGCTACCATCTGTTTTATAATATTGCACAAAGTCAAGATCTACCCCGCTGGGCTTTTCTAGCAACAAAACTACTCTTAAGGAGAAATTGCTATTGTGAGAGTTTTGCATTTCCACCATAACTATTTTACCCCTTACGTAAGGATAATTTTTTCTTTTTTTTTATCATTTGTTCTCGGGATGTAGCGACCCTGGCTCAGCTGCATTCTGAGAAGGTGGTGGTGGGTCCTCTCCTTGAGCTGCTGTAGTCCTCGAGGACTAGCCAGTAATGACACACCATGGATGAATAAAGACATAAGGGCAAAATTGAAACTAAAGAAAACGGCATACACTAAGTACATAGACAACAAAGGAGAGGATGACAAAAGGGAATATGAAAAGGTTAGGAAAGAAGTCAAAAAAACAATTAGGAAGGCAAAGAGAAACCACAAAGTTAAATTATCAAGGAATATAAAAAGAAATAGTAATGTATTCTACAGACACATAAATAACAAAAGAAAAATAAGGATAGGGAGAGGGCCACTAAGGGATACAAACAATAAACTCACAGGCAACGACAGCGTAATGGCAGAAATGTTAAATAATTACTCTGCCTCAGTATTTACCAGGAAGTCTAACATGATGGGCATGACATTAGAAGAAGAGATCAAAAAAGATGTAAAGCTATTTAAGATAGAAAGGGGGGAGATAATTGATAAACTAATCAAACTTAGAGAGGATAAAACCCCAGGCCCAGATGGATTGCATCCACGCATATTAAAAGAAGTTAGGGAAGAGATAACAGATAGAAAATTTTATTTTTCTAATAAATTTTTATATATACATATACAATGATATATAGAAAAAAGTATAGTGCCAGAGGGCTGGTGGACAGCTAATGTGATTCCTATATTTAAAAAGGTAGATAGAACCAGTCCAGGGAACTTTAGACCAATTAGCTTAACGTCGGTGGTAGGAAAGATAATGGAATCCATACTCAAAGATGTAATAAAGAAACAACTAGAAACCAAAGAAGTAACAGAAAGGGTAGCAAGGGTAGGGCAGTAGATGTAATATATTTGGATTTTCAAAAGGCCTTAGATAAGTAACATTGGCAAATGTTAAACCCTTGATCGAAAAAAGGGTGTAAGGATAAATCCAGCAATTACAGGCCAGTCAGTTTAAGCTCGGTGGTGGGGAGACTTTTAGAAACCATAATCCGGGACAGAATTAGCAGTCACTTGGACAAGTGTGGATTGATTAGGGAAAGTCAGCACAGATGTGTTAAAGTCAAATCGTGTTTAACTAACTTGATAGAGTTTTTTGATGAGGTAACAGAGAGGATTGATGAGGGCAAAGCGGTTGATGTTATGTATACCGACTTTCAAAAGGCGTTTGATAAAGTGCCGCATATTAGGCTTGTCATCAAGCTTGAAGCCCATGGAATAAAAGGGGCAATAGCAGCATGGATACAAAATTGGCTAAGCAACAGGAAGCAGAGAGTAAGTGGAGAATGGTTGTTTTTCGGATTGGAGGGAGGTGTACAGTGGTGTTCCCCAGGGGTCAGTGCTGGGACCACTGCTTTTCTTGATATATATTAATGACTTGGACTTGGGTGTACAGGCACAATTTCCAAATTTGCAGATGACACAAAACTTGGAAGTGTAGTGAACAATGAGGAGGATAGTGATAGACTTCAAGGGGATTTAGACAGGCTGGTGGAATGGTCGGACACGTGGCAGATTAAATTTAACGCAGAAAAATATGAAGTGATACATTTCGGTAGGAAGAATGAGGAGAGGCAATATAAACTAGAGGACACAATTCTAAAAGGGGTAAAGGAATAGAGAGATCTGGGGGTATATGTGCACAAATCGTTGTAAGTGGCAGGGCAGGTTGAGAAAGCGGTTAAAAAAGCATACGGGATATTGGGCTTTATAAATAGAGGCATAGGGTATAAAAGCAAGGAAGTCATAATGAACCTTTATAAAATATTGGTTCGACCACAACTGGAGTATTGTGTCCAGTTCTGGGCACCGCACTGTAGGAAAGATGTGAAGGCCTTAGAGAAGGGTGCAGAATGATTCCAGGGATGAGAGACTTTAGTTACATGGATAGACGGGAGAAGCTGCGGATGTTCTCCTTGGAACAGAGAAGATTGAGAGTAGATTTGATGGAGGTATTTAAAATCATGAAGCATTTAGACAGAAGAGATAGAGAGAAACTGTTCCCATTGGCTGAAGGGTCAAGAATCGGAGGACATAGATTTTAGGTGATTGGCAAAAGAACCAAAGGTGATATGAGGAAAAACTTTTTATGCAGCGAGTGGTTAGGATCTGGAATGCACTACCAGGGGTGTTGGTGGAGTAAGATTCAATCGTGGCTTTCAAAAGGGAACTGGATAAGTACTTGAAAGGAAAAAAAAATCAGGGCTACGGGGATAGGGCGGGGAAATGGGACTAGCTGGATTGGTCTTGCATAGAACCGGCACAGACTCCGTGCTGTAAACTCTCTATGATTCTATGATGAGGTACCACATAGTAGACTCATGACTAAGATCAGAGCATGGAGTCAGGGGACAAGTAGCACAATGGATAACAAGCTGGCTACAAAACAGAAAACAGAGAGAAGGGGTTAAAGGTAGTTACTCAAACTGGCAAAAGGTGAGAAGTGGTGTTCCATAAGGATCGGTGGTGGGACCACTGTTGTTCACCATTTACATAAACGATTTGGACTCGGGAATCAGAAGTACAATTTCAAAATTTGTAATCGACACTAATTTGGGGGTTAATACTGAGGAGGACTGCGACAAAATACAGGAAGACATTAATAAACTTCCAGAATGGGCGTGTAATTGGCAAATGAATTTCAATATCAATAAGTGTGAGGTGGTATATTTTGGTAGGAATAATAAGGAGGCCACATACTCTTTGGAAAATAAGAGTCTAAACAGGGTAGAGGAGCAGAGGGATTTAGGGGTACAGATACACAAATCACTAAAAGTAGCGAGGCAGGTTAATAAGACGATAAAAAAAGTAAACTAAGGACTGGGGTTCATTTCTAGAGGGATCGAATTGAAAACCAAAGAAATTATGTTAAACTTGTACAGAACCTTGGTTAGACCACACTTGGAGTACTGCAAACATTTCTGCTCTCCACACTTTAAAAAGGATATAGAGATACTGGAGAAGGTGAAAAAAGATTTACTAGGATGATACCAGAAAGGAGAGGTTATACCTATCAGGAAAAATTGAATAGGCTGGAGTTCTTTTCTCTAGAAAAGAGAAGACTGAGGGGTGACCTGATAGAGATCTTTAAGATTATGAAAGGGTTTGATAGGGTAGACGTAGAGAAGATGTTTTCACTTGCGGGGGATACCAGAACTAGGGGCCGTAAATATAATATAGTCACTAACAAATCCAATAGGGAATTCAGGAGAAACCTCTTCACCCAAAGAGTGGTAAGAATGTGGAACTCGCTACCACAAGGACTAGTTGAGGCGACTAGCATAGGTGCATTTAAAGGGAAGCTAGATAAACACATGATGGAGAACGGAATAGAAGGATATGTTGGTAGGGTTAGATGAAGAAGGTTGGGAGGAGGCTTATGTGGAGCATAAACACCAGCATGGACCTGTTGGGCTGAATGGCCTGTTTCTGTACTGTACGTTCTTTGTAATTCTTTGTGATGGTGCTCCTACAATGGTGTTAGCCAGGCAATTCCTGTATTTTGATTCAGCTTAGATTTGATTTTTCAGAAGTTGGCTAATAAGACCTCATTAAGTCAATATTTACTTTTGCCACATGACAATTTTTTTTTTACAACTTCAATTCTATTATTTTCAATGGGCTTGCAACTATATTGCAGCAAATTCAGATCTGTTATTCATTATTACATATTTTTACTGTTAATGACCTGGACCCATATTATCAGCAACAGATACAAGGGAGCTGAGACCTTACTAGCAAATTGCTGAAAATTGTTTGTAAAAAACTTACTTTTTATAAACCTGCCTTCTGTGCTCCCATCCACTGGACCATACCCATAGACCCTTTGGGTAACTTTTCCGGTGGCTTAGCTAGACAAAAATTACAAACACCATCCATTTCCATGTGTAATCATCCCATGCAGTGACAGGGTGAAGCTACCATGAGGGATTGGTGTCAAATGTGACCAAAGTAAGGTCATAGGAGATGTTTGTAAATTGGTGAATTTATTTAAATTTTGCCTTATCCCAAAATGCCTCAGTGTCCCTTGTCAACTTGTGTTCAATCCTTTGAAAATGCTGCTGCACTGGGGAAAAATACAAACATTTGTGAGTTGTAAATGCCCTTGTAATATTGCGAGTGTTTTGAAAATCAACCTTCTTGTTCTTAAATGGAGGGAGCTTGTGAAACAACCTAATTTAATCAGTTCTGTGTAATTACATAGACATTGTTATATACTAAATAAATTCAGGTGGTCAGATGGCTGCTGGATATCATTAGTGATCCTTTCTTCATTTCTAAACTATATAATTATATCAAATAGGAGAACAAAGGTAAATCTTCTTCCAATTTCTTTTCATGTTTTACTTTCACTTGGGGAGCAAGCATTTGACAAAATGGTAACAGAATAAAAAGGTAATGTCAGACACAGAAAAGTAAAACATGGTGATCAGCTTTTAAAATAGTTATAAACTCTTTCACTACTGGATGTCTTTTTCACATTCTTCTCTGTTTCTCGTGTTTTTGTTTGCTGCATTGATAATGCTCCCAACCCCAAATGGATTTGATGCTTAATGATAGGGAGACAGATATCGTCAAGAGAAAGACTCAATTGCATCTATATAGCACCTTATCACCTCATTCAGAAACATTTCAAAGAACTTCATGTACAATCAATTACTTTGAAGTGGAGTCACTATTCTTAAGCAGGCAAACATGGCAGCCATTTGCGCACAGTAAGATTGCATGAACAGCGATATGATAAATACCAGTTATTCTTTTCTTGGTGGTGTTATTTGAAGGACGACGATGAAGGAATGGTGATAAATGTCCAAGTAGGGATGATGTGTAACTTGGAGCTGAAGGCGTTCGCACAACATTGCTGCTCAGGTCCTTCTTGATGGCAGAGGTTGCAGGGGAGGGAGGTTCTGTCAAAGTAACCTTGGTGAGTTGGTGTAGTGCATCCTGTAGCTGGTACAAACTGCAGCTACAGTGCGCCAGTGGCAAACGGGGCAAATATTCAGTCCAGTGGCAGGAGCACTGATCAAGCAGATTGCTTTGTCCTGGATGATATCGAGCTTATTGGATGTTGTTATGGCTGCACTCATCCAGGCAAGTATGCTGTCACACTCCTGACTTGAACCTTGTAGGTGGTGGAGAGGCTTTGAGGAGTCAAGAGGTAAGCCACTCATTGCAAGTACCCAGCCTCTGCCCTAGTCAGTGACAATACTTTATGGTCCTCACCAACAGTTAATATGTCAATGTCAGTAATACAACAACACCAACACCACCACCAACAACAACAACTCACATTTATATATCCCCTTTAACATATTAAAACATCCCAAGGCACTTGACAGGAGTGTAATCAGACAAAATTAACGCTGAGCCAAAGAAAGAGACATTAGGACAGGAGGTGGGTTTCAAAAAGCATCTTAAAGGAGCAGATATAGGTGGAAAGGTTTAGGGAGGGAATTCCAGAGCTTAGGGCCTAGATGGCTGAAGGCACAGCCGCCAATAGACAGGTCACCTATGTACTCCATATTGTGACCACTCAATCTAGGCGTTCTGTATTGCTGCCACTTGAATTGCGCCTGTCTAGAACAGTTGGAACTTAGGATCAGGGCGGGAGTCAGAAGCTACAGAGTTGGGTAAGAATTAGCGTTGAAGGCTGCTGACTTGAGTGGCAGTCAAATTTAGAGACTGCATTTTGAGTTTGAGGGTATGGACTGAGTTAAGGGTGGAGGCTGCTGAGTTCAGTGTGTTGGATCAGGCCATCTGAGGAGATCATTTTTATTTTTATTGGCTAGTACAGAATACTGTTTAGGATTTTCATGAGGCTATGGCAATCACAACGTTTTGCACAGGGTCTTCAGTAGAATCATAGAATCATACAGCACAGAAGGAGGCCGTTCGGCCCATTGTGCCTGTGCCGGCTCTTTGAAAGAGCCAATCAATTAGTCCCACTCCTCTGCTCTTTCCCTATAGCCCTGCACAAGTATACAGTTATAGTACTGAGGCTGAGCAATTTTGGAGAATCACAGCAAAGCATAAATCAAACCAGACAGACATTTTCTAAAATGCTCAGTAACAATAAATAAGATCAAAATATTTTGCTGATGACTATCCAAACTCACAACATCTATGGACTGCTGCTGCATTTTTTCTGCTGCCAAATGAGATTCTGAATAAGGCAGGTACCTGTGAATTATAGCCGATTTGGCCAGTCCCATGGGTGACCATAATAGACAAGTTCTATTGCAGTTACATTTGGAAAACATGTGGTGCTGTTTTGAATTTTGGACACGGCCCAGAACACTCCGGCTGATACTGTTAAAATATCTCTCTCAAAATGAGGAACTCCAGCAGGAATTACTATCTACTGATCAGCTGGTCAAATTACTGGGTTCTAACAAATTGCCAACTGTTGCTGAATATTAAGCTCACTGCCTTTAAAATATTTCCTGAATAACTAAATATATTTGTGTTTTTCTTCTTGCCCGGAAGCAATAATGTAGTCTTTAAACTGTTATGGCCAGGATGAGGATTGTGATAAAATAGTGTCTGTTTGACCCAGTATTGATAATGGTTCAGGATATAATGTTTGAAATATTCTCTGAGGTTCATAGTGCTTTCTTGGCCAATTAAGAACCAGAATCATCACAGGGACGCTCAAATTCTGCAGACTGTACCATTCAGCAAACACAACGTCCACTCGCCTTCATCTGAGCTGACCCAGTGGCATGAATATATTTCCTGCCAGCCTTGAGAACAGCTCTAAGTGTCAGTAATAATCTGTCTTTCTATTGATTTTGGTTAGACTTATTGACAGGAGGAAAGATTAAGGCTTAATTAGTGACTGAAAGGATGAATTTTTAAAACTTGGTGCTTTAGGACAGGTTATGGAGATGGTTTGTGACTGTTATTGAACTTGAATGAAATGGATACTGTAGCTACGTTTGCTTCCTGTGATCTCCTGCAGGCTACAGTAGTCCAGGGTGGTCAGTTTGACACCAGGGAAGATAGAATTCCATTTAAAAGCTTGCAGAGCCAGCAAGTGATATGGAGAATGTTGAAATGGGGGTCAAAGCAAGGGCAAAGTTGAAATAATTGAAGTCACTTTTCTCAACCAGTAAAAGGGAGTCTTCAGTAATAGGTTACCAATTTTAGTCTCCACTTTCTACCTATAATAGACTCCATAATTCTCTAGCGTAACAAGTCCTGCAAACATGGATTTCCTTTTGTTACTACTTGACAAAATGGTACAGAAATGATATTATAAAATGCAAAGTTAAAAGAAATATCTTGGAAGGTGAAGTGATTGGCTGGAAAAGTAAATTAGACTATTGTTTCAATTCTGTAAACTGGAATTTACATATAAAAAAGATGGGATGATATTTTATTTCTGGAGACTTCTTTTGAAAGCCCCAAATTCATTTGATTCCGAAGTCCAGACACAGGATCACAGCACAAAACCTCTCTTAACTCAGTACAGGTTGGCACTAAAAGAGCCACCAGAAAGATGATTTGAATTGGAAATGTAATGCCGCATTGGTTCAGTGTTGAATTCTCTGATTTTAGAATCAAGGTATATTGCTGTTGGGGCAGTACAGAGGAAATTCTAATTACGACACAATCATGCCTTTTTTAAATCAAGCAAGCTCCCGGGTTCTCCAAAACTAAGTCCCTATGTGTATATTCCTCTCCTCCAACACAGATTGCTGCTGGTTTCCTCTGCTCCACCATCAGATGCCAGTCTTTTAGTCACTACACCCTACCATTTGGAATTCCCTCCCAAAACCACTTTGTCTTTCCACCTCCCTCCCGCCTTCAGTAGCTTCCTAAAGATCCTTCTTTTTGACTGTGCCTTTGGCTTTTCTTCACCCTACCACCCCAATGTTTCCTCCTTATCTCCAGCTTGATGTGCATCTGGTCCGCTTTGTCAAATTCTCTGAGATGTTTTCTTTAACATGATATTTGTAGATCATTGTTGTTGTTTTGAAAGGAGTCATGGGATAAAGGAAGTCTGGAATCAATCACACAGATTACCAATTGCCTTTTGATAGTAAATAGTTTAAATCAGAGAATTCAACACAAATCTAGGCTGGCACTCCAGCGCAGTAAAGAGGGAGTGTTGCACTGTCGGGTGTGCCATCTTTCAGATGATACATTGAGTCGAGGCCCCATCTGACCTCTCAGCTGGACATAAAAAAATCCCTCTTCAGTATTCGAAGAAGAGCAGGGGAGTTCTTCTTGGTGTCCTGGCCAATATCTATCTCTCAACCAATGTCACTAAAAATCAAATTATCTGGTCTTTTATCTCATGCTATTTGTGAGACCTTCCTGTGCGCAAATTGGCTGCCACATTTCCCTACATTACAACATACAAAGGTACTTAATTGGATGTAAAGCGCTTTGGGGGTGTCCTGAGGTCATGAAAAGCGCTATATAAATGCAAGTCTTTTCCTTTCTTTCTTTAATGGAGTTTCATTCTGTAATATGATTCATTTGTTTTTTTCACACTTCTCAACCAGTTGGATTACAAAAAAAAAACAAGTTCACAACTGTTTCTGAGTCACAAATTAGCCATTTACAACTTGAACAGAGTGCATTGGACCACCGACCCATGTTATAGCTGGATGCAAAAAGGAAATGTTCCAATTTCTGGAATTCGTGAGCTTCATGTTGTTGAGCGCAAAATTCAAAGCTCAAAGTTTCTTAAAATGGGGCAAGGAAATTCATTTTCAATATTGTCGTCTCACATGATCTCCATGGAAAGATCAAAGGATCAGGCAAAGAAATTCTTTGAGACATTGCTACCTCCCAATGGGATCAGAAACACAAGCACAAAATCAAATTATAGGACATATCTTAAATTGTAAATTAAATTTGGAATGGTAATTTTATCTATAATTAATAGGGTATGAACTTTGGTGCATGGATCTACAGTTCTGTTTAGTTCTGAAACACACATTTAATTAGTACCATAAAAATAAACAGGCAAAAATCTGTACATGGATTAAAATGGCTTTTAAATAAATTTGCTCTTAATTGACCGAGCTTAATTATTTATGATTGTCATTGCTGATGCTTTTTCAGGAACAATGTTGAGCATAATTTCACCCATTTTTTATTGTATAATAATGTATAGTAGCTATTTTTCTCTCCATATGGGTGACCCTGAGGTAATTGCATTTGCCAATTAGAACATGAATACAAATACAAAGTTAATGCTGTGTAGTGCAAAAAATGGTGTGCGCCATGCATTCTGTCCTGTCTAGGAACATGGCAGAAAACTGATGCATGGACTCTCACAGGGTGAAAATGGCAAGAAACCCCTGGATAAATGACCAGATATTTATTGTGGAAGCTTTCAGAAAGAAAATTTTGAATTTACCAAAACCTGCTGAGAGTCAAATCCTAGAAGGATGTGGGATGCCTAAACCTAATTGAAAAGAATGTGAAAGGCATTTCTTGTTATGTATTTTCCAATCCAAGATAGCCAATGGCACCCACCTGTGACTCTTTTATATATGTATGGGCAACGAGTTGTTTGTGTGTGGACTAATTTATAAATTTGATGTTGTAACTGAACAAACAATTGTATGTGAATTATTGAAGGATATCCGGAAGAGGTCTATAAGGCTGATTCCTGAACTTAGAGGGCTGAGTGAGGAGGAAAGATTGTCTATACTGAGACTTCACAAAAGAACTAAACAGAAGGTTTTGACTAAAATGTACTGAGGAGAAGGATCAAGGGGGACTTGATAGAGGCCTTTAAAATTTTCGGCAGCATAGAGAAATTAGATGCGGTAAAGATCTTCCATCAGGCAGAGGTTTCGAGGAATTGGGGACAGTTTCAAGTTAAAGGTGTCAAAAGAAAAAGGGAAATTTAGGCAACATTTTTTTTACTGACAGGGTGATAGAATTGTGGAATAGATTGCCAGCAGGGGTGATGGAACAGAAAGCCATGGCAGATTTCAAGAAGGGGATGGATGAATTTCTATCAGGGAAGAGGATACAGGGTTATTTGCTCCATAATCATAATGAGTAAACTGATGGATGGCTTAAAGGATAGGCTAGATGGTCTTCTCATGTCTAAATGATTACTATGTTACTATGTGTATTAATATGCACATATTTCACTCATGCAAATAACATAATAAATTTATTTATAATCACCATTTTTTGTGTTCCCTCTATTTTATATGTATTTCTGATTAGGTATACGACAACCGTAATTTTACAGAATGGGAATGATTGCTGATGTTACAAAAAGGAAAAACACTTAATGACGATTTACTGCATCCTGTAATTGCAATGTACTGATATGTGTGTAATATTTCTGATGTGTACTAGAAAGGAAAACGTGAAAGACTTGCATTTATGTAGTGCCTTATCATATCTCTCAGAAATGCCTCAAAGCACTTCACATACAATGTTAAATTGTTTTCATGGGTGAGTTATCCGGTATGAGCCAGATCAGTATGTGACTTGATTTGCTTTGGCATGAGAGATTGCTTCAACTGTAATGTGTGGCAAGCAGATTTTCCCAAGCCTTCCATTCATCCAGCTCCTCAATTAAAAGGATGATGGCAGTCATCAGAGAACAAATTTCGATGTTGCAGTGCTGCTGCTGGGTATAACGAAGACTTTGTCCCTGTGGTGCCAAGTCTGAGCTGGGGCTTAAAAACAATGGGTTTGCAGGCCCCCTCAAGTATGCAGAAACTGCATTATAGCCTCCACTTAATGAACTTAATTACTCTATTTTTTAATGGTTTTGGCAACCCATTTCCAACATTGGAAACAAGCATTGGAAACATGTAACCTCCATTCCCAATGGATGAACATAGTGACCCATGCATCAGGGAGTTTTAGGGCGTTGTTCTCTTGCCAGAAAAAAATTGTGGCATCCAGAATATCACCCCATAGACACATGTATTACAGAATAGGATACACACTGAGGAAGCATGGCTTCTGTATGATTAATTTTGACAGTCTTTCTCAATGAATTAGTTGCAGGCACATTTACCAAGCTAGACTACATTTAATTGATATTAGTATTTCTTTTTTTTGCTTGCTTTCTTTCATCCACAGGTGGGAGTGGGGGAAATCTGTAGAACAGCAACTGCGCTGATGGTAGATATATCTGGGGGGAGCAGTTTCCAGGTCTGCCTCTTCTAAAACTTTATCCATGGCAAGGGAGCCTACTATGGCAAGGAAAATGCAAGTGCTCATATTTATATACATTTGTAACCAATAGTTCAGGTCCAGAGGGGAAGTAACATCTGAAGCTGAGATGTCAAACTAAGGTTGAGTTTGATGGCACACAGGACAAAGGAAAGTGCTTAATAAACATATTTCCAATCAAATATACATTGGGCCAGGATTTTCTGTCAAAATAACAGTGAGATTAATGACGCTCGCTGTTATTTTAGCGTAATTAGTACAGCAACTTCAGGCGAGGAGCAGATGCGTTGTTAAATGTGAATATCCAAAAGTTGGTGTCTGAGTTGCGCCACTCTGCCGTTAGCTTCGCAAAAACGGCATTTCACCCTCAGCCGCCCCGTTTTTTAGGAACATGACCATGTATTTGCCCATTAATTGCCCATTAAACTCAACACAGAAAGTCAAGTCTTATTATTTCAAGTGTAAGTACCCTTTTAATGATGTGATAAGTGTTAATGACTGCCAATTAACCTCTCTGGCACTGAAAATTAACTATTACAAGTGTGGAGTCTCATTTGAATTTTTTGGGGGAGATTTTAAAATGTCAAATTTTTAATTTTTAATTTTTTAAATTACATTTCCTTTCTGTTTCACTTTTCTCTCTCGCTTAATCCAATCTTTCTTTCCCTCTCTTTATTTCTCTTTCTGTCGTAAATTGATATTGAATTCACCCCTTTAATCCAGACTCCTTCTCAGTCCTTCCTGTGTTTATTTCCCAATCATTAAATATCACTGGTTAAGGAGATACCCTGTTGCTTGCCCTGTTCACTCAGGTCCCGCATTCCCTCTTTCCCTCGCTGCGCCGTTACCAGCTCGAACTTTCAGCAACTTTGTGGGCAAACATTTTTTGAACTGAAGGGTGCAGGTGCAAGTCTAACTACTGGCAGACACCGTTAGATACCCTGCTACAGAAAATTCTGGCCCGATAAAGTTGACCGTATTTTGCAGTAGTTCAGCATTTTACTTTTTTACTAAGTCAATTTTCTTGCAAACTTGCAAGAAACTTTACTTGGTTGAAAAATAAATACCATTTTTCAAATCAAGTGATCACAAAATTTAAGATTGATATCAGGAAGTTCGTCTTCATTCAAAGAGTGATCACAAATGGAATGGATTTTCAGATACCCTAAATCGTAGAATAATTTTAGAACAAATTGGATGTTGAAATCTGGGAGACTCTAGGGTGATTCTGGATGAATAAATTAAGATGGGCCGAATGGCCTTACCCATCCATATAATTATGATCTTGTGAAACATAATACAGCTGCCTGTCTATATTTAATGTATGAAAATTCCACAGTAAGTAACAAATGTATTGAAACATATATTATACCACAATATTCTGGTATTTCATTATTATATAGCACCTTATCATATCTCTTAGATACATCTCAAAGTGCAGAAGTGTACATACTGTTATGTAGGTGAATAACCATTCTAGGTACTTGACATACTTATTTGGCATGTCAAAGGTCTGCTCAATCACATACTAAGTGGATTAGCACATGCGGTGTTGTTGTTCATTACCAGGCATACTCGGGTTTAGCGTCAGCTAGAATTTCAGACTAAAACCAATCACTGTTGCTTGAAAAAAAACCTAAAACGACAGAAATGTGGTATTTAGTTCAACGTTTGCTGAGATGGGTTCTATAGGTTTTTAGGCACTTGGGATGAAAATACATTTAACTATCGGCAAGTTCCCAAGAGATTTGTCATCCTTCGACCTTCTGTAAAGACAGAAATTGAAACCAAATGTTTCTTGACACAGCCTCAACAGATTCACAACCATATCATGATGAGCAACAGCCAGGATGCTTGGGGATTTTGAACTGTCATAAACTCACATCAGGGAAGGTTTCTTATGCTCGCTATTTGTAGCAAAATTACAGACAAATTCTTGGGAGCCGCATTATGATTTAGCTACAAACAGTGTGCAGAGGGAGTCTCTCTTCATTGTATCTGTTCTTGTCCATGGCAAACTGATATAATACTCTACTGTCTTGGCCAGTACAGCCATAATCTGGTTAATAAAGCTATGCATAGCAGGATAATTGTTGCCTTCAAAAGTGAGCAACGGGATGGCAGCATGCAAGAGAAGCATAACTCTTTATTAATAAGGTTCTTCTAACCAGAAAGACTCCCTAAATTCTCTTTCAGGTCCTGGCAAATATTAGCAATTGCAGACTTAACCTAACCTCTATTACCTATTCATTAGAAAGGCCTAGGAAACCAAGACAGGCAATTAAATCTGCAACAAATAAAAGTCCTTTCTCTAAAGTTTATCCTGATGCTTTAAAGGACTAGAACATAAGAACATAAGAAATAGGGGCAGGAGTAGGCCAATCGGCCCCTCGAGCCTGCTCCACCATTCAATAAGATCATGGCTGATCTGATCCTAACCTCAAATCTAGGGAAGAAATAGTCTTCCTGACTTCAATGGGTGCTCCATTGTTTGATATCCTCCTGTACATACCATGCCCTGGTGCACCGACTTAAGCTTAGGTAAAGGCTTATCTTAACATTACCTTTAATTTAGACCTTAAACCTAATGTGGACATTTCAGATACTTTGGCCATAGACTGGGAATGCCATCTAATTATTGCATTCATAGATGCAATTCATGGAATGGTTTGTTTTGGTTTTAAGTTCATAATGGAAAATTGGGCACAGCACAATTGTACTCAGGCCAGAGATTGAGAGCACCTCAGTACAGTACAAGAACTGCTTGCAGTGGCTAATGCCAAATATATTTAAAAGCTCTACTATTTTAATAACTGATAGAAAATGCATATGAAAGGATTAGCAAAAATTATTATATTCCTCATTTGATAGTTTGAAAAAGAAACTTCCAGCTATCACGATGCCTAGTATTGTATTTTATGCTATAATTCTTCTCATATGTTACGAAATACTGCCTCACTGGGCTCATCTGATGGGTTTAGTGCATACTCGCCTTTGAAAGGTTTGCCTCCTCATCAAACAGTCAATCACACCTAAATCCCACTGCCCTCTGACTTTGGAGCCCTGGATCATCCTCAGGCCATGTTCATCCTTGTACATGATCACAACCCACAACAAACACACAAACTATCGATCTGTGAGTTCCAGTCACAATTCAACAATACAAGCAAAGATTCCTTCTCATAATCTGCTCCACTGTACATTAATTGTCCATAAAAATGGTGCATGTTGGCTGCTGTTGGCCAAATACAATAGTGCGCTGTGCCACAGACTTGGGGAGATCTGAGTTAGAATTCCAGCCTCAGCTGACATTCATAGCTGGGCTTCATATAGACAGCGAGCCATTGATCCCTGCCAGCTCATTAGATAAAGCACCGAGCAGAAATGAGGACTGGGTGATGGAAGGAAGGGAAAAATCACCAGGGGCTCCTCCTCGGGTTGCATTCTGGCAACATTGCCAGCTGGCACTGGCAGAAGCTGTGAATTTGCCCAAAATCATCTGCGTGCTATTTGGAGATGGGTGTCCCGCGAATCTGCAGTGAAGAAAATGGGGGATAAAATGAAGACTACATAAAACGATGCGGCTTTGTGTGTTCAATATCCTGCATGGATGTACGCTGCCAATACACTGGCAAAGTCCATTTCATTCCAATTAAATATGTCAGGCGTCCAGTTAATAAACTGAAAACCAAATTTAAATTGCAATGTTTGTTTTTGTTTCATTGATTCCACATTCTTCTGTGGAACAGAGTCTAAAAAATATTACCAAGACAATATAGGGTCAGCCACACCTGCTTCCTTAATGAAAAAAATGATTAATTAATCATTCAGATTTCTGTCTAATTGATTGGTGTGGCACCACTCCTATGGCTGAAGTCTGGAATGCATTGTCAAGACATACAAATGACCTGGGCCATTCCTGACCTGGCAGTGTGCTCCATGTTGTTGCTAGATACACAAACACAGGGAGATTTTTCTATTCTTTATAGGACTGACATCCCTTACTTTGATAAGTACACAAAGAGAGAGAGAGAGAGAGAAAAATCAGATCAGCCATATATTGCCTTTTTTAATATATGCGAGATAGTCTGTATATCGTGTTAAACACATCACCTGTTTCATTATTACTGTTTATTAAAAGATATCTAAATGTGTCGTTTCTATTATGAGGGAATCAACTAGATTAATGATTAATTCTCATTTGCAGATCTGTGATAGGGTGGCAGGTGAGTCGTACTACAGTGCTAGAACTGGTAAATGATAGCATCTCCCTTGCACTGATCAAATTTAATTTGACCTCCAATTATATTACACTGTTGCAACTGAACTGTCAATTTTTGTCAGGCAATTAGAGGCTATAAGCTGTAAAGTTAAGTTTGATAGGCATTGTAATTGGATTGTCACTGTAAGCAGCTCTGTCTGCTTTCAGTCATATTTCATAAAAATGCATTCTGAAGATCCCTTTTTTCTTTGTGTACTCATCGGGGATAGTATGACAGCGCGGAAAGAAAAAAAAACCTTTCTTTTCAGTTGTCCTGATTAAATTAAAGTGACCATAATCGGAAAAGGAAGCTCATCACTCTGTGCATGCGCACGATGCTATTGCCAAGTTATAACCTCGTCTACTTGAGGGTATTGTTCTACTTTTAAACTCTCAAGTACCAATGTACTGTGCCATAGGCTTTGGGGATTGCAGTGGGACATGCCAAGGTGTGCCAAGTCAGTATGAAATAGAGCAGTAAAATGCAGTAAATGCCAACAATTTCCAAAATAATGAGTTCCTAATCTCAGCCGGGCTGTCAGGGGGAATATGAGTTGACCCATACCAGCATTGCCCAGCTCACAGTGGCTTTTTACAAGCTTACAATGGCACTGACCTGAAAGCCTGCTTCCTGCCTCTTCTCCCAGCCAGAGAATTCTTAGTGGGAATGAAGATATGAAAAAGGAAAAGAAAGATATAAAATATCTTGAATGTTATAGGTATAAAAATACCCCGCCCCCCCCCACCCTCACTCCATTTAATTCTATATGGAAGCTAGTCTATGAAATGTATAACTGTATGCTTTTAATTAAGCAATGATAGACATGTATGTACTGTGCTGCCAAATTGAGGATAGTGTGAATGACTGAGGTTAATTCAACAAGACACAGCACACATGCTTCCATTACAATTTAATCACGCTTTAAAAATGTTCATGTCTCTGCTCCAGGTATTCAACTTATTTTTTAATTAAAGTCTTTAAAAGTATAACCATGATGTTTAAACAGCTTCCTCATCTCCATGTCCATAGTTGAATTCAGCGTGGCATCACAAGACTATCATATATAGGCTATGTAAAGAGAAATTGTGAAGTATGTGGAAGTGGCCATGGCCAGCAGTCAGATATTATCAATATTGTCATGAGTGAGCTATTGTTAGCATCAAATATCACTGTTGGCTCTGACATATTCTATTCATACCGCTAACATAAAGTATTTTTAAATTATACTTTGATTAAAACATTTAATGGAGGCATCCCCCTTTTAAAATAGATAGGTTAACACCTCTATTAATACAGCAGGTAGAGAAAATTGGTATGAAAGCAGTCAGCCTTCGTATGATAATATTCTACACAGGTTTGGCTGTGAAGCTATTTTCATCGTTCCCATACCCGCTTGTGTGGTATAATACTATTGTAATAATACATGTCTTATGGATCTATCCTTGGCACTCTCCTCTTCCTCCTCTATATGCTGCCCCTAGGTGACATTGTCCAAAAATGGGCTCGATATTAGCACCCGCTATCGGGTGCGTTCCTGGCGGGGAGAGGGGGTCTCCGAAAATCGGGGAATCCCGGAGCGGGTCGGGAGCCCGGCTCCAACCCGCCCACTTCCGGGTTCCCCATAGATGCGCTGACGTGCGTGCGCAGCCCCCGCACGTGGGATTCCCGCAGGCAATTAAAGCCGGCGGGGTGCCACTTAACAGTATTTATTCTGGTATTTCAGGTTGTTAACAGACCTGATTAAGGAGATATTTCAGGAGGGGTGGGATTTTACAAACAACTGGGACTGTTTCCCGTACTGGGGGAAACACTCCCAGTTGAAATGGACGTGTTGCAGCCATCAGCCTGTGGTAGCTGCAAAGGTCCATTTGACAGGTGGGGGGGGGGGAGACCCTCACTCATTGCAGGAGGCCACTCTGTCACTTTGGACAAAGTTTGGCCTCCACCACCCTCCTCAGAACAATAAAATTCACCAACTTGCACACTTACCCCGGTGTCCAGACACATGTACCTACCTTGCGGACCCCCTCAAATGTACATCTTCCGGATGGGGGCCACCGTAGCTGCAGTCATGACCTCCTCAGAGGGTGAACACCATCACCAGCCTCGCTGGCCATGCCGTCCACCTCTGATACGTGGAGCTCCACAACACAGTGCTGTGACACATCCACCTGCACAGCAGGAGGGAGGGCAAAGGCAGAGAGAGATGCGTCGCAGAGGGCACTACCCTCGCCACAGGGTCCACAGACTGAGGCTCAGCTTTCTGGACCTCTCTGAGCAGCAGTGCACACAGAGGCTCAGAGTCACCCGACATGTAGTCATGGACATCTGCAGCCTCCTTCATGCCGAGCTGCTCCTGGCTGGCCTGAGCACCATCTTCTTACCTGTCGCTGTCAAAGTCACCACTGCCCTCAACAACTTCTCCTCCGCATCCTTCCAGGGTGCCATCGGGGACATCGCCGACGTCTCTCAGTCGTCTGCACAAAAGAGCCCTGCAAATACACCTACACCCACTGGCATCAGGTGTGGGTCTTCATTGTGATCCTCAGGAAAGGGCACTTTTGCACAAACCAGACAAGATTCGCAAAGACGTGGCAGTAGTGGTGCCAATATAATATGTGATGTGAGTTGCTCAGAAATTAAATATAAGTAAAAACCATGACAAACCCTCAAACACCCTTATGCATCCCCTTCATGCTTACGACACGTTTGCCTTACGCTGCCTCCTGCACATATGTGATGCATGCCCTGTGGCTGCAGCACAGGTTGTGGCAGGTTGAGTGAGGCTGACCGTGAAAGAGATGCATGAGAGGGTGAGTATGAGATAGAGCCATGAGATTGTATGAGGATTGGGTTGAGTGGTAGAGGCGGGATGAGTATTGGCGAGGTGAGTAAGTGCAGGTAAGATGAGGATGAGCTTTGAGTGGGTGTGAGGGGTGATGTGACAGAGTAGTGTTGGCAGTGCAGAAGGAGGTGTGGGGTGGGGGCGGTGATGTGGCAGATGGAGTGTAGGGGAATGAGTAAGTGTACTCACTTTGGCTGACCTACTTAGGTCATTGCAGTGCCTCCTGCACTGTGTGCAGGTGCGCGATATGTTGGTGGTGCAGGTGACCTCCTCTGCTACCTTGAGCCAGGCCTTCTTGGTGGCAGAGGCAAGCCGCTTCCTCCCACCCGCCGGGGGGAAGATCTCTGTCCTCCCCCTCCTCCTCACCTCATCCAATGATACCTGGAGTCAGGTATCATTAAACCTGGGAACAGCCTTCCCCCTGGGCTGCTCCATGCTGTAATTTTTCCTATTTCTTGCAGCATCAGTCAGTGGAGGACTGCCCCTTTAAATAGAGCTCCTCCATCTGACAGACCTTACTGCACATGCGCAGTCCGCCCGACGCGCAGCTCTGCAGTGGGGAACCCGGAAGACCAGGTAAGTGGATCCAATTAGCCTGCGATCGCGGGCAGGGCAGGCTGATTTCACTGGGCGCGTTACCCACGCGCCCAATAGACCCCCCGCCGTGAACCCGCCGCCCTGCTAATATCGATCCCATGGTGTCAAATTCCACATGTACACTGACGACACCCAGCTCGACTCCTCCATCAGCTCTCTTGACTCCTCCACTGCCCCTGTGTTGTTAGACTGCTTGTCCGATATCCAATCCTAGATGAGTCACAATTTTCTTCAGTTAAACATTGGGAAGACCAAAGCCATTGTCGCTGCCACAAACTCCGTACCCTTGCCACTGATTCCATCCCCCTCCTGGCCATTTTTCTCAGGTTGAATCAGACTGTTTGCAACCTCTGAAACCCATTTGACCCTGAGCTGAGTTTCTAACCCCATATTCTCTGCATCACAAATACCACCTACTTCCACCTCCGTAATATCACATATCTATGCCTCTGCTGCAGCCCATTTTCTGCTGAAACCTATATCCATGCCTTTGTTACTTCCAGACTTGACTACTCCAATACTCTCCTGGCTAGCCTCCCATGCTCCACCTTGCATAAACTTCACTTCATTCAAAACCTCTGCCGCATGTATCTTAACCTGCACCAAGTCCCACTAACCCATCACCTCTGTCCTAGCTGATCTACACTGGCTCCCGGTATCCCACTGCCTTCAATTTCAAGGGAATACAAACCAAGTTCACACAGCCTGGCCTCACAATTTAACCCTTTAAGCCCTGAAGCAGTGTGGTAAAATGATGTCACTGTACTGAGCTCAATTGCAAGGTATTGCTGCAGGTAATCACCATGGAAAGTAAGACTGGACTTGAATTTCTCCATGTAATTAGTTGAACTGAATGTGGTATTGTGTTGAAAAAGTCTAGCGCAGCCAAAAATGGGTGATTTGATCGGACTGGGTTTGGATTTAAGCCGTATTTGAGCTCCAAAAAAATGAGAACATCTTGGAGCTGAGCCAGATTTCCTATCTGTACTTTTGATATGGATGGCAATATAAGTTGATCATATCTAGATTCAAATTCAGCGGGCTAGTGCTACTTCAAACTGAACCAAATTGCGTATCCCTAGCAGCAGGGTATATGGGCTGAAAAGCTCTGCGTTCTGCCCTGAGGTGCGATACTTCACTTCCTCCACTTCTGCGAGGTGTCCCAGTTAGCAGCTGAGAACTGCTGAAACTCCTGACACGTGTGGCTGGCAGATTGGAGTGTCAGCCACAGATGGGGCTCGAACCTGTGACTGCTGTAGTGTGAAATAAATGCTCAAATGTTTTGATTGATAATTAAGCTTGTATTTTCCTTTAAGGTTGTTTAGGTCTTGATATGAACTCCTGAAAATAAAGCTTTGGTATGAATATATTCCTGTATATGATTAAAAAAAATTCTCCTAACTTTGCAAAAAAAAAACATAAATCTCTTGTTGACTGATATTGGTCTTATTAAGAATTCTTCTACCCACTGTTAATAATTGGTTTAAAGCTGGTGGATTGGTGTGAATTGCTCTTCAGTGAAGTAAACAGCCACATCCGCTTGTTCTCATTGTATAATGGGGCAGACTACAGGATGAAAGGTTACCTTAGATCACTGGGGTCACTGGAGCTACAAAAATAATGAAATGAATAAGCTTACTCTTAATGTCATAAGAATGGATGGAGTGAAAAATCTGAACACAGATCAAAGCTGCTCTTAACCCTCTCAATTCCAGAAGCCATTTTTTTTCAGTGCACAGATGCACTCTCCCCAATACACTGATCATTCAAAAAAATGTTGGCATCTTTGCTATTTTCTGAAGTATTAAAAGAGTTTCAAAGGGGGCCATTGGTGGCTGGGAATGACTGTGTTTTTAAAAATTTTATTGGTGGGTTTGCAGTTTCTATCTCTTTCTCTGCCAGTCTAGAGGTAAGTAAGTGTCCAAGTCTTTTTTTTATTGAAATAAGAAAAGGATATCAGTTTACTTGGTGGCCTGTCTGGGTATTGTGTGCAGAAGGAGGGAAAGATATCTGATTTCTGACTCCGTCATCAACTTTAGCTTGTTGGGTGCTAAAGTGGGAATATATGTCCCTGGCATTGTAGCAGTGATATGCATCCAAGTCCTTCCTGTATAGTGGTTATGTTCATCCAAATTCCTACAGCTATAGTGGGAATATATGTTGGAGTCCCTGGCAGTGCAGCAATGATATGCATCCAAGTCCTTAGCTGTACAGTGGTGATATTCAACCAAATCCCTACTACTGCTGCAGTGGTTATACATTTAAGAGTCCCTGGCAGTGTAATAGTGAAGCAAGTCAGAGTCCCTGCCAATCTAGTAGAAATGTATGTCCTAGAATCTGGTGGTATAGTGCTAATATGTACCTGAGTTGCTGGAGGTCTAGTGATGATGTATGTCTGAGTTTCTGACAATCAGGTTCTTTTCTACTTTGGACCTGACACTGTAAAAGTTGAATTTCAAATTTATATAGAGAAGTTCGGAATTTTACACTCCCTTAATCTAAAGCCTGATTTTATCTGAATGCTCATTCCTACTCTCAATGCATGGGCCTTATCTTGAATTGGCACTCTTCTGTCCCCCCCTCCCATCCCCTCATCAGAGAACTTCATGAGGTTCATAACCGCACAATACTGGACTCCTCCATCGAAGAAGGAGAAACTGGCAGCACTTAGTCCCACTTAGTGACAGCCTATCAACAGAGACTGTGGAAAAGTTAGTGGCCAAGGTCAGGCCACTGTCCTGGTTAAACTGGGAAGCATAATTGCAGGAGACGTGGACGCCTGTGATAAATGTAAACAAAGAGGAAAGCAATTGCATAAAGGTTTAAGTTTCCTCATAAATATTTAATTAAGTTATTAATTATGAGCAGAGTAGCACACTGCATTGCTAGTGGTATATTGTCTAAAGTCCACATTACAAGCAAGTAAACAAGTACATTTAATTAGTAAAGCAACCTAAAATAGAAACTATTATAAATACTGAATGTATATCACAAAGATTTCACAATTTTAAAAAAAGAGTAATGTTGTTGAACTCATCTCCATTTTTAAATATACTTCATCAGAGCACAGTCGTGTTCTGCAATCAGATAGCCGTTCTTGAAATTGCTTTTAAAGAAATTGAGATCTGAATTCATATCTGGATCAATTTGCACTTTTTGCATTGAAATATATTCTACTCTGCATTGAGAAACAAGAAAGAAAGTTATTTCTTTCTCGCAGCCAGCACTGGCCAGGAAATCCATTTAAACGAATGGGCGGAACATAGGAACATAGGAACAGGAGTAAGCCATTCAGCCCCTTGAGCCTATTCTGCCATTCAATGAGATCATGCCTGATTTGTATCCTAACTCCATCCACCCACCTTGGCTCCAAAATCAGGGATTGCATACCTGTGGTTTCCTGGCCAGCACTCCCTATGGGCACTGCTCCTGACAGGGAGCACCTAATTGGGGAGTCAGCCTTATAGAGTCCAATTAGCTCAATGTAACTTTATGATTTATATGAATCTATAATGACAACAGAGCTGCAGAATGAATCAAGCTAAACCTATAGCTGGCCAGTAGATAGCTCTTTTAGAAATATTGTGACTATCGTTAAATTTCAGTGATAGACTATTTCCTTTCAGTATGCAACCTATTTTTACATTTAATTACTTTGAATGGTTCTCAGTTGCTTCCCATTCCTCTGGACTAAATATTCTCTACTCACTTACTTAGGCCACCTGGGTTGCCATGACATAATTGTCCTGCTAATAATGGGTAAATTATGTAATTATGGACTCATAGTTTCTGAACAAAGTGCACTCCCCTGTGACATCCATTTCATTAGTTAAACTGTAAGTGTATGGTGGGAAGTGTTAGCCACTGTGCTTAACTGGAGGAAATATTTTATAGCCTCCTAGATCCATGAAAACTTCCCAGCCCAACATAAACTCTATTGAACCAACCATGTAACTGAGATAACATCTGAGATGGGCCCAGCATTGTCTTCATATTGAAAGTTATGTTACCTCATTCCCCAAATAGTTATAGCCTTTTAATAGAATATTGTATGAGAAATGCAAACCAGGATCAACAGCTGGCCTGAAAGCCCTGGAGTAGTGAGAGAGGAGAAAAAAATAAACCAGCCAGGGTTCCTACTCCAGTCAGCTAACTAGTGACTACTGCTAGAAATTGCATATGTGTCGACATCAGATGAGGACAGGATTGGGGTCAGCAGTAATGCCTCATGGAGTAAAACAGTCTGCTAGCACTGTAAAGACTCACATAAATGAAGAATGGTCACTTTGCCATGCAGGTGAAGGGCAACACTGAGGAAACTGTAACCCAGTTTGAGTCTGAGACTTCAGGAGAGGAGGAGGAAAAGAAACAGAAAGAAAGATATGAATGAATGGAATATTGAATGGCTGGTTGTGTTCCATGGTTGCTACAGGCAATAGTGAGGTTGACTATAACTCCCTAATGGCGCAGTTCAAGTATTATAGGTATAGAAATTCCCACAACATGGCCAGCCACCAATTTTTGGCCAGAGGTTGCAGATCCAAGATTCACTTTGACAATTTGAAAACTTGTACAGAAAGGGAGGAACACACTGGTAAAGAAACCATCCTTTGGTGAGATCCTAAAATTAGGTCACATTTACTTGCTTATAGTATTATTCACAAAAAGTGAGAGGGTAGCATAGTGTCCTGACCAATAATAAACCTCCCATTACCCTACTTTCTACAGGGCTCCACCTAATGGGGCTACCATAACTTGTATTTATATAGCACTACTCATACGCAGGAAGATGTGTCAGAGTGTTTTACAATAAGACATACATAAGAAGGAAAATGATGCAGAGGACATGAAGCTTAGGGAAAGGTAAGAAAGGAAAGTCGAGGTTGGGGAACTGAAAGAAGGGTTTTGGAAGCATGAAGAGAAAGTAAAAGGAGAATTGGGTAGAGAGTTTCAGAGGCAGGAGCATAGTGGCTGAATGCACAGCTTCCAATTGTGAACTAAAGGAGTGAGGGGTGAGGAGGAGTCCAGTGTTAGAGAGGGCACGTGGGGACGTAAGGCAGGAGGAGATCATGAAGGTAGGTGATGGCTGTGAAGAGACATGAAACCAACATGATGGTCACAGCAAGCCAGTGGCGGCTGGAGAGGACTATGGTAATGGGGGTCTGGGACATTGTGCATGCTACAATGTTTTGGATGCGTTGAAGCTTGTGGAGGATGTTGAGGTGGAAAGGCCATCTAGGAGGATACTAGACAAGTCAAGCCTTGAGCTGATGAAAGTGTGGATTAGAGTTTCAGCAGCAGAAGGAAATATTTTTGGATATAAAGATAGGTTTTATGAACTTCTCACCTGCCACTGGACTTTGCTCTCCAGGGGTACATATCCAGAATTTGGCTGCAGAAGTCAGCAGGCCCCACAGGATTTTTCATTCCTTGTGGAGTTTGCTAACCTCCATATCTAAACCCTTGATATGTGTTTCTGGAGGGCAAAGCTCCTCAACTTGAGTGAGAATTTGTAAAATCACCCCTACAGAGTTTATCTCCCGTGAAGGAAGAATAACATTATTTGTGGTTCATATCAATGTTTGAAAACTCAAATTTAAAAAGCAATATCACAGTGGTCTTCCAAAATTGGTGTAACACTGGACTTTCAAAATCATTTTGTGCACCCTTATTTATACCACAAAATAAAAATAAACTTAAGCGTGTAATAGAACTATTGAGTTTGATCACCTTTAGGATCTCCTGTTGTGATAAAACTAACTGAATTATTCCACTAACATAGAAACATAGAAAATAGGAGCAAGAGTAGGCCATTCGGCCCTTCAGGCCTGCTCCGCCATTCAAAATGATCATGGCTGTTCGTCTAACTCAGTACCCTGTTCCCGCTTTTTCTCCATATTCCTTGATCCCTTTAGTATTAAGAAATATATCTATCTCCTTCTTGAATACATCTAATGACTTGGCCTTCACTGCCTTCTGTGGTCGAGAATTCCACAGGTTCATCACCCTCTGAGTGAAGAAATTTCTCCTCCTCTTGGTTCTAAATGGTATAACCCGTATCCTGAGACTGTGACCCCTGGTTCTGGACTCCCCAGCCATCTGGAACATCCTCCCTGCATCTAGTCTGTCTAGTCCTGTTAGAATTTTATATGTTTCGATGAGATCACCTCTCATTCTTCTAAACTCTAGTGAATATAGGCCTAGTCATCCCAATCTCTCCTCATACGTCAGTCCTGCTGTCCCAGGAATCAGTCTGGTAAACCATCATTGCACTCCCTCCATGGCAAGGACATCTTTCCTCAGATAAGGAGACCAAAACTGCACACAATACTCCAGCTGTGGTCTCACCAAGGCCTTGTACAACTGCAGTAAGACATCCTTGTTCCTGTACTCAAATCCTCTTGCAATGAAGGCCAACATACCATTCGCCTTCCTAACTGCTTGCTGCACCTGAATGCTCGCTTTCAGCGACTGGTGTACAAGAACTCACAAGTCTCGTTGCACCTCCCCTTTTCCCAATCTATCACCATTCAGATAATAATCTGCCTTTCTGTTTTTACAACCAAAGTGGACAACCTCACATTTATCCACGTTATGCTGCATCTGCCATGTTCTTGTCCACTCACCCAACTTGTCTAAATCACATTGGAGCATTTTTGCATCCTCCTCACAGCTCACATTCCACCCCAGCTTTGTGTCGTCTGCAAACTTGGAAATGTTACATTCCGTTCCCTCATCCAAATCATTGATATATATTGTGAATAGCTGGGGCCCAAGCACTGATCCCTGCGGTACCCCACTAGTTACTGCCTGCCACCTGGAAAAAGACCCGTTTATTCCTACTCTCTGTTTCCTGTCTGTCAACCAATTCTCAATCCATGCCAGTATATTCCCCCCAATCCCATGTGCTTTAATTTTGCACACTAATCTCTTGTGTGGGACCTTATCAAAAGCCTTCTGAAAATCCAAATACACCACATCCACTGGTTCTCCCCTATCTATTCTACTAGTCACCTCCTCAAAAAACTCCAGTAGATTTGTTAAGCATGATTTCCCTTTCATAAACCCATGCTGACTTTGTCCAATCCCATTAATGCTTTCCAAGTGTTCTGTTATTACAAAAGTAATAATTTATTTACCCATAAATGCTCTGCATTCGTTATTGTTCACCCGTGCATTTCAAGTGTACAATTACATGTTTACCTCTTCAATAGAATAAATACAATTATAGAAATAAAGTTTATTCTATCAACTATCTATAATTCTTACAGCACACAGGCCACATTCATTGGTTTAACACAAACTATTAATTTCCAACTTACCTCTCTGCTGTGTGTCTCTCTTTTGCTACATTATTAATATTGCTATGGTCACTTCTCCTGTGAACTCTCTTCTCTTGCTCCTTCCAATCCTCATTATGTTGAAATTAAGAATTTTCTTTTACTCTAATTCTTTCTTATGCCTCCCTCACTGTTACAATCTTTTTTGAAACCCTAGCTTGGTCTCGGCTAATCATCACTTCTTTCTTACGTTACAACACGTTCTTTCTTACGTTACGTGACTACACTTCAAAAATACTTAGTTGTCTGTAAAGCTATTTGGGACATCCTGAGGTTGTGAAAGATGCTATATAAATGCAAGTTCTTTCTTTCATTTCTTCTTTCTTGATTTACTTCATCTTCTAGCATGTTTTGTTTTCAATCATGGTAGTGTCCAGTCTTGGCCTTTCACATAAATTTCTCAATTACAAAGATCTTCTATCCTAGCTTCTGCCAATGCTGGCCTTAATGCACCTTTTGGGACTTGCCTCCTGTGTCCCTCTTTGGTTTTTCCTTCGATTGCTGTGTAGCTACAAAAGCAATGGGACTCTTGATTGTCCTTCCAATAACTCACCAAGAATTTCCGTGAGCGCGTTCAGTCTGAATTGTGCCGTACCAGATAATTAAAAGGTTTCTTTTCTCCCTCCTAGTTTAAAACATCATTGCATTCAGTGGGAATTATGCTGCAGATATGTTGTAAAACTGCACAGACAACATCTGGTATGTCCTCACAGCCTCTGAATCATTCACGTAGCTCAGCCGGAAGTGAGCTTGTGTGGAATTCATCCCTAGGAGGTTTATGAGAGTGAAACGGAGAGGGATACACAATGCTCACTGCAGCACATCACATACCAACAAAACTGTACAATGCATGCTATCGGGAATTAGACTGCATTATAATGCACCAATTACTAGGTATAATAATAATTTTCAAATTAATGGCAAACAATGGGAGTATCCACAGGGCAGTACTCTGTCACCATTAGCGCTGTTGCAAATAGTAATTTACTGAAGTTGACTATCTGACCCATTGTCTCGTTGAATAAAGTAAAAGGATTCAGATAAATGGGAATGATTCTTGTCTGCTTTGTCATCACTGGTGAAATTTAATGATGTATGGCAGGGGAATATCACCTTTTACACTAACATTCTACAAGTTTCTTTCAGTCTTTTGCTGAATCACTGTTACTCCAGAGTGTCTCAGGTCACTATGTAAAGACCTTTAACAATATGTAACTACAGACAGTAGGGCAAAAGCATCTTGAAGTAACATAGAATCATAGAAGTTTACAACATGGAAACAGGCCCTTCGGCCCAACATGTCCATGTCGCCCAGTTTATACCACTAAGCTAGTCCCACTACGAACAAGAAAAGATTTGAAATTATATGCTTATTATTAGAATGCAATATATTCTTTTTCATTATATGTCAGAAGGGTCGAGAACCAGAGGGCACAGATTTAAGATGATTGGCAAAAGAACCAAAGGCGACATGAGGAAAAACTTTTTTACGCAGCAAGTAGTTACGTTCTTTTTTGAACCTTCTCCAGTCCCTCTATATCCTTTTTATAACAAGGAGACCAGAACTGTTCACAGTACTCCAAGTGTGGTCTAGCCAAGGTTTTATACAAGTTTAACATAGCTTCTACACTTTACAATTCTATCCCTCTAGAAATGAACCCTGGTGCTTTGTTTGCTTTTTTATGGCCTTATTAACCTGCAGCACTACTTTTAGTGATTTGTGTATCTGTACCCCCAGATCCCACTCCTCTTTCCCTTTAAACTCTTAGGGCCCGATTTTAGCACCCACTCTCGGGTGCGTTCTCGGCGGGGGGGGCCTCGAAAATCACGAAATGGAGGACCCCGACCGGATCCCGCCTCGATCCCACCCACTTCCGGGTTCCACGCTGACGCGCCGGCGTGCGCGCGCAGACCCCGCAGGTGGGAATCCCGCAGGCAATTAAAACCAGCGGGGTTCCACTTGACAGTATTTATGTAGCTATTTCAGGTCATTAACTGACCTGATTGAGCTGTTTTATTAGGAAGGGTGGGATTTTATGTTGAACTAAGACTGTTTCCCATACTGGGGGAAACACTCTCACTCCAAACGGACGTGTTGCAGCCAGCAGCCTGTGGCAGCTGCCAAGGTGCATTCCACAGGTGGGGGGGGAGACCCTTCACCAACGCAGGAGGCCACTCCGTCACATAGGGCAACGCTTGCCCTCCACCACCCTCCTCCTAGCGAGAAGATTCACCGACGTGGAACCGCAACCCCTGTGCGAGGAACCACCTACCTACCGTGAACAACCCCTCAGACCTACACCTGCCAGATGGGGGCTGCGTTGACATCCTCGGAGGATGAACAGCATGACCAGCCTCAGCAGCCTCGCAGTCCACGCCGTCCGCCTCAGAGACGTGGATCCCCACAACACGGTGCTGTGGCACATCCACCTGCACAGCAGGAGGGAGGGCAACCGCAGACAGAGATGCGTCACAGGAGGCACTACCCTCCGCAGAGGGTCTACAGACCGAGGCTCAGCTTCATGGACCTCTCTGAGCAGCAGTGCATACGTAGGCTCAGAGTCACTCGCCAGGTAGTCGCTGACATCTGCAGCCTCCTTAATGACGAGCTGCTCCCAGATGGACCAAGCAGCATCTTCTTACCCGTCGCCGTCAAAGTCACCACTGCCCTCAACTTCTTCGCCTCCGGATCCTTCCGGGGTGCCATGGGGGACATCACCGGGGTCTCTCAGTCGTCTGCACACAAGTGCATAAGGCAGGTCACCGATGGGTCGTTCCACAGGGCGTCGAACTACATCAACTTCGCCATGGATGACCGCAGCCAGACGGAGAGAGCGGTTGGATTCCATGCTGTGGCTGGCTTCCCACAGGTGCAGGGTGTAATCGATTGCACCCACATAGCAATACGGGCACCTCCACATGAGCCAGGGCTGTTCATCAACAGGAAGGGGTATCACTCCATGAACGCCCAGCTCATTTGTGACCACCGCCAGAGATTCCTACACGTGTGCGCCAGATACCCTGACAGCTGCCACGATGCCTTCATCTTCAGGAGGTACACCGTCCCGCCCCTCTTCCACACACCCAACACCGGCAACGGCTGGCTCCTCGGCGACAAGGGATATCCCCTGCACACGTGGCTTATGACACCTCTGAGGAACCCCATCACCGAGCCGCAGTGTCAATATAATGACAGCCACATTGCTACCAGGTCTACAATTGAGCAGGCTATAGGGCTGCTCAAGATGCGCTTCAGGTGCCTTGATCGTTCCGGGGGAGCGCTCCAATACACGCCACTCCGAGTGGGACGAATTATAGTTGTCTGCTGTGCCCTGCACAACATGGCACAACAGAGAGGGGTGCCACTGGAGGAGGCCCCATGCACATCCGCCACCCATATTGAGGACGACAATGAGGAGGAGGAGGAGCAGGAGGAGGACAAGGACGAGGAGGAGTACGAACGAGAGGAGGAGGAACAACCCATGGGCTGAACACCGGCTCACCTGCGTGCTCGTCAGGCCAGGGAGGCACTCATATGCCAACGGTTCTCCTAACATCACACTGTGTGAGGTGTTCACATATCATCACGTGCACAGACGAGGGTCCATACAAGCCCCCTCCACAGAAGAGTGGTGCCTGTACTCCTGCACCCACTGTATTATGCCCAATGGGTGGGACCAGGTGTTCGTCGTCATGATGAGGCGCACGGAAGGGACCTATTGCACAAGCCGCAGAAGAATGGACAAGAGGTGGCAGCAGTGGTGATAAAAATTGTGTTTATTCTGTATGTCCATTCAAGGACTAGAAATAAAAAGATAACAAATCGTCAGACACCCTGGTGCATTCCCTGTGTGTTCACAAAACCTTGGATTTACGTTTTCGGGAACCCCTACGTGGTGCTACCCCTGTGGCTCCAGCAGAGGTAGTGGCAGGTTGCTCCTGTTCATGCCCTGACCGGGTGGATGCTTTGGGCCGACGCTCCCTGGGTTTCGGTGCCCGTGAGGGCACCTCCACAGACTGCTCCTCCTGCACCTGTGCAGGGGCAGACTCGGCCACCTGGAGAGGAGGCACCATTGCGGGCACTGGTTGAGAGGGGGGCAACGGGTGAGACGAGGGGGCACCTTGAGTAGCGTCCCCACTTCCATGTCCCCGTTCACCATCTTCCCTCTCATGGCCAAGGCCCACATCACCCCTTCCACCCTGCTGGACAGCAGTTTGGATGACGTGTGTGAGACCTTGCAAGGCCACCACCAATGTATCTGTCAACCTGTTTATGGCGGCAGAATGTTGCTCACCCTGAATCCGAACAGCCGTTGTGAGGGCCTGGATGGACTCAATGTTGAGCTCTGCGTGACGCTCGAGGGAGGCTAGCCTGTCCTCCACCGCAGACATTCCCGCACCTACCCGCGACACTATCTCAGAGATGCCTTCACGTCCCTGCGACACTATCTCGGCAATACCCTCCTGCACCTGTGCCACCATTCGCCTCATGCAGGAGTTGGACTCCTCCATCCTCTGTGCGATTGTGGAGAGTGCGTGTGGCACCTCTCCCAGTATCTCGGCAATGTGCTGGTGCCCCTCGACGACTCTCCTTTTGACTGGTGGCCCCCTGGGTTCAGCATTTGGGTCCGGCTGAGCAGAGCCTGGAGAAGAGTGCTCCCACCAACGCGGACCCTCCGCGGCTGCCCCTGCCACCAGGGTCTGCTCATGCTCACATGTTCTCGGTGACTCACCATGTGCAATCCCAACTAATTGAGGGGGGGGACCCACCGAGGTGTGTGTATCTGCGCTGGTGGATGGTTGGCTCATGTGTGACGATGCACCCTCAGAGACCGGCATGTCCTCTGAGGAATCGCCCTCCACAGACACGGCGCTCGCAGACGGCCCTGTAAGACAATTGAGGGCAATATCAGGCATGTGGCCAAATGTGGCGGTGTGGCAGATGCCATGTGATGCTAAGATCATTCGCGATCATGAGTGCTGAGTTTCAGCTTTCCCTTACCGGACGTTTCTGAAGACCCAGCCTCGCCTTCCGCCACGGGCAGGCAATGTACCGTGTGGCTAATCTCCAACGCCTCCACCTCGGCTTTCTTCAGAGCCACCTCGTGTGGCGGGCCCCCTCTGGTGCGTGCCCTTTCCCGAGCGTTCTTGAATCTCTTCTCCTGTGATGGCAAAACACAAAAGCGTAATTGAGTGATGATTTTTTTTTTTATTCGTTCACGGGATGTGGGCGTCGCTGGCAAGGCCGGCATTTATTGCCCATCCCTAATTGCCCTCGAGAAGGTGGTGGTGAGCCGCCTTCTTGAACCGCTGCAGTCCGTGTGGTGACGGTTCTCCCACAGTGCTGTTAGGAAGGGAGTTCCAGGATTTTAGATGCTTCAAGCATTGGTGTGGGTGGGTTGAGCGTGTGGCAGTTGGATGGGAGGATGCGTGTGCCACATGCCCATCCCATTGTATGGGGATTGGGGTGTGTGGTAGTGGTCGAGTGGGGACAGGGACGGTGGGTACGTGCAGGCACGGTGAGGATGATAGTTGAGTGGCTGTGAGGATTGTTGCGGGAGCGCTGTGGTGTCAGTGCAGATGGGGTTGTGAGGTGTTTGAGGTGATGTGGAAGATGGAGGGTGGCAGAGTGCGTTAGTGTACTCACTTTCCTGGACCTGGTGAGGTCATTGAATCTCTTCCGACACTGCATCCAAGTTCGGGTGGTGTTGCCCCTGCTGCTGACCTCCGACGCCACCTCCTCCCATGCCTTCTTGGTGGCGGAGCCAGGGCATCTCCTTCCGTCAGTCGGGAACAGCGTCTCCCTCCTCATCCTGACCCCGTCCAGCAGCACCTGGAGGGCGTGGTCTGTGAAGCGAGGAGCAGCCTTACCCCTAGGTTGATCCATATTGCCTCTTGGTTGTGGCTGGAGGGGCTTTGGTGGACTGCCCCTTTAAATAGAGCTCCACCAACGCTCATACGTCACTGCGCATGCGCAGCCCGCCGGCGCGCAGCTGAGAAGCGGAGAACCCGTAACTGCCGGCTAATTACATCAATCATCCTGCGATCGCGCGCGGGACGCACTCAATTCGCATGCCGCGTTTTTCACGCGCCCGAAGGACCACCCGCTGAGAACCCGCACCCCTGGTAAAATCGGGCCCTTACTGTCCGAGCAGTATGTGGCCCCCTTATTCTTCCTACCAAAATGTAATACCTCACACTTATCGATAATGGAATTCATTTGCCATTTGCATGCCCATTCTGCAAGTTTATTCGTGTCTTCCTGTAATTTGTTGCAATCCTCCTTGGTATGAACTAGCCCCCAATTTTTTGTTGTCCGCAAATTTTGAAATTGTACTTACGATTCCCAAGTCCAAATTGTTTATATAAATGGTGAACAACAGTGGTCCCAGCACCAATCCTTGCGGAATATCACTTCCTGCCAGTCCTAATCTCTGTTTTCTGTCTTGGAGCTAGCTTGCTATCCATTCTGCTGCTTGTCTCCTTGCTCCACATGCTCTGACCTTAGTCATGTGTCTACAATGCGGTACCTTATCGAAGGTCTTTTGAAAATCCAAATATATTACATCTACTACATTACCCTTGTCTACCCTTTCTGTTGCTTCTTCAAAGAATTCATTAAGGTTGGTCAAGCATGACCTTCCCTTTTGAAATCCGTGCTGACTATTCTTTGTTATATTTTTAGTTTCTGGATGTTTTTCCAGTACATCTTTGAGTAAGGATTCCATTATCTTTCCTACCACTGTTGATAAGCTAACTGGTCTATAGTTCCCTGGACTTGTTCTATCTCCCTTTTTAAGTATAGGAATCACATGAGCTGTCCACCAGTCCTCTGGCACTATTCCCTTTTCTAATGAATTTTTATATATATGTAATAGTGCCTCTGCTATCTCTTCCCTAACGTCTTTTAGAATGCGCGGATGCAATCCATCTGGACCGGGGTTTTATCCTTTCTAAGTTTGATTAGTTTATCAATTATCTCCCTCCTTTCTATCTTAAATGTCTTCATATCTTTTTTGATCTCTTCTTCTAATGTCATGCTCATCATAGTCTCCCTGATAAACACTGAGGCAAAGTAATTGTTTAATATTTCTGCCATTTCGCTGTCATTACCTGTGAGTTTATCATGTGTATCCTTTAATGGGCCTCTCCCTATCCTGATTTTTCTTTTGTTATTTAGGTATCTGTAGAAGACTTTATTATTTGTAGTTGAGTATATTCAAGGCTGAGATAGATAATTTTTTGGACTCTAGGGGAATTAAGAGATATGGGGATCGGGCAGGAAGGTACAGCTGAGGCTAAAGATCAGCCATGACTTTCAGCCTCAGGCTGGCTCAAGGGGCCACATGGCCTACTCCTGCTCCTATTTCTTACGTTCTTATTTCTTTTTATATTCCTTGATAATTTAATTTTGTAGTTTCTCTTTGACTTCCTAATTGCTTTTTTAACTTCTTTCCTAACCTTTTCGTATTCCCTTTTGTCATCCTCTCCTTTGTTGTCTATGTACTTAGTGTATGCCTTTTTCTTTACTTTCAATTTGCCTTTATTTCTTTATTCATTTATGGTGTATCATTACTGGCTAGTTTGTTCTTGCATTTTAGTGGGATATATTTCTCCTGGTCTCTATTGATCACCGTTTTAAATGTTTCCCACTGCTGTTCTATTTCTTTGTTTATCAATAATTATTTCTGGTTTATTATCCCTAGTTCCATTCTCATCCACTGATAATTATCTTTTTTCCAATTGGTCTCTGTCTCACTTATATCCTTCTCAATCTTTATCTTAAACCTTATTATGTTGTGATCGCTATTGCCTGGATGTTCCCCTATGCTTACTTCTCTTATCTGTTCTAGTTCATTTCCCATTACTAGATCCAGTAGCTTCCTCTACTGTTGTACTTTTTACATACTGGGTAAGAAAGGAGTTCTGGACACATTGTACAAACTCCATTTCCTGTATCCCTTTACCCACCTCTTCCTGCCAGTTTATTTGGGGATAATTAAAATCTCCCATGATTATCATTCTATGTCCTTTACTCATTTCACATATTTGCTTACACATTTCTTCCTCCACCTCCTTTCCACTATTAGGTGGTCTGTAGTATATCCTATTAACATGATCGATCCCTTCTTATCTTTTATTTCAATCCATATGGATTCTGTTTTTATCCTTCTGTTAATTATGTCCCTTTTTTCTACTGCCATTATGTTTTCTCTAATTAGTACAACTACTCCATCCCCCCACCTTCTTCTTTCCCTATCCTTTCTGATTATGTTATAACCTGCAATATTTAGTTGCCAGTCCTGTTCTTTATGTAACCATGTTTAAGTTATTATGTTGTGATCGCTACATCTACATCTAGTTCCTCGCTATGGATTATTGCCTCCAGTTCCCCTATTTTATTTTCGATGCTGTGTACATTGTTATACAGGCAGTTTAATTCATCTTTCATTGTTCTTCCTTTTACTTTATTTTTAACAGTTCTTTTATACTTCTGTTTTATAACTGTATTTGCTCCTTAACTGTTTATGTTATCTCTATTCCTTACTCATTTCCTATTTATCTTATCTTTAAGCTTTTGTTATTGCTACCAGATCCCTTCTCCCCGCGCCCCCCCCCCCCTCCCCATCTTGCTAGTTTAACGCCTTATGTATCACCCTATTTGTCCTTTCTGCTAGTCTGGTCCCATTTCGGTTCAGGTGAAGCCGGTCCCAGTGGTACTGCTCCTTCCTTTACACTCAATGGAAAGATGCTAAGGGACGTGTACAATCAGAGACAATGGGGTTCAAATACATAGGCCTGGTAATTGGTTATGCCCTGTTTTTGGGCACATAACCAGTGGCGCGCAGTCAGCGTGTATCCCAACCAGGAGACCTGAGGCCAGTCCGAAATTAGGCTTCGGGCCTCATTTACAGGAGGACATTTTTCCGTCTGCTGCTGTGCATTGGCATGCCTTAAGAAAGGAAAGAGCAATCTAAAATGCAATGTTTGAAGCAGTCCAAATTCAGGTATTTAGTGAATTGGCCTAAATTAGCCTGATGAAGAACACTTTGATTTTACAATTCATTTCTGCCTTCTTTCCAATACAAATACAAGTGCCTAACTTCAGAAAAAACGACACCTTAATTATCCTGCATCCTCAGGTGCCATCTCCAATCTGGAGGCTGGCGGCCTTAATGGTGAATATCCCTCAATCCCAAGCCAGTTGTACAATCTGGTTGACCTTTTTGACTTCAATTATTACAGCTGTGTAATCGTCTACTGGGATAGTCAGTGATGGGGCTTATCCAGTGTGTGTTAATTCATTTCGTAATAAAATCTCAGGGAGCAGAGTGGGAAAGGAATTAAAGGCATTTTCAGTAAATTCTCAGTGTTATATTCCGGCACATTTGATATGTATATATGTGCAACAGAAGTTTCAATTCCCCCCCATCCCCCTGCCTCCCCTGCCCATGTGTACAGGATATTGGGAAAGGGCTTATTGTGCCTGATTTTGCTTTATAGGATTTATCATTGCACCCATCCTTCTCATTGTCAGCTGTGGCTCAATTGGTAGCTTTCTCACCTTTGAGTCTGAAGGATGAGTTCAAGCCCCATTCTAGAGACTTGAGCACATAATCTAAACAGATACTTCAGTGCAATACTGAGGGAATGCTGCAGTGTCAGAGGTGCCATCTTTCAGATGAGACGTTAAACCGAGGCTCCATCTGCCCTCTTAGATGGATGTAAAAGATCCCAAGGCACTATTCCAAAAAGAGCAGTGGAGTTCTCCCTGGTGTCCTGACCAATATTTATCCCTCAACCAACATCACTAAAACAGTCATTATCACATTGTTGTTTGTGGGACCTTGCTGTGTGCAAATTGGCTGTCGCGCTTCCTACACTACAACAGTGACTACACTTCAAAAAGTACTTCAGTGGTTGTAAAGTGCTTTGGGATGTCCCGAGGTCATGGAAGGCTCTATATAAATACAAGTCTTTCTTTCTTTATTTATTTCTTTGCAGAGAATTAAAACTCACTCACTAAGCATGCTCCAATGCCCACATATATAATTGATATTAATATATTCTGGCCCCCCCCCCAACATCTAACCATAATGTCATGCTTCGATCATTGATACAAAATGCTGCTTGCTCGCCTGCAGTTTATTACCCTCACTTCAGCAATGTGTCTGGAGAAACACAAAGATAAAAAATCCCTTTATGTTTTAAAAAACTACTAAAAAAAATAGTCTTATTAAGCCCACTGACTGCAGAAAGTCACATTCTGTCATACTTGTTAATTTGCCAGCTGGGGGCAGAATTACATTTTAAGTAATACGATCAACGATTTTCTGCCAAAAGAATTTCGTCGGAGCTGGTATTTATATTCAAACTTTAGAGATTCTTTTGCCTTGGCAATTTCAGGCTCAGGACTTAGAAAATCATCCAGTGTTTTGGAGGCAGTGTTTTCCCTCTGCCTTCAGAAGTGTCACACCAGACATGCTTGGGGTTTTATGATTGAAGAGATGTTAGACTCAAACGTTCTGTGTCTGAATTATTGTGCCGCCGTCTTGGTTTAGAACAAGGATGATCCTTCAGTAAATGAGTCCAGAAAGTGCTCGGGCTGTAGAATATATTGGTCTTCATCTTTCCTGTCCAACACTATTGTGTGAATCTGTTTTTTCTGCTTGTCCCAAATACAGTGAATTCTTATTAAAGGGGTGATGTCACCATATGGGAGTTTATTGATTATTTTTTTAAGGTGAAGGTGGAGGGGACAGTGAGGGGGGAGTAGGCCCAATTCCTGAAACAAACTATTTTAAAATCTCCGTTGGTGAGGTTCAGTGATAAAATTATGCTGCGGAAGAATAATTTTTGGATGCAGCATACACATTTCTAAATAGAACACATTTAAAAAAAAACTTTCGTTTAGATTAAGACTTTGAGTAAACTAATAAATTTGTCATGCTCAAAGCGATTTGTGAGGCACAAATGTGATTAGAACCCCCGTTGCATAACTGCCTGCTCTTCTATGTATAAATATTATAAAGATGCTTCACCATGGCAACACTACCTTTTCAAAATAGTATAATTGTGCCAAAAGAAAACTTACTTATATCCAAAATTGTTCTTATTTGGAATTCCCTTTCTACTAATTGAGTCCAGAGCTGACATATAAGGATAAAATTGCTTCTTATTTTATGAACAGAAACCTACAAAACACATCCATGGAATTTTCAAAAAACTGCAGTAAAATACATCAGATACTTTGTGATTAGACATATCAATCAAATAAACCTGGCCTCCCTGTCATCACAGTCTGTAAAGTAGGACTTGAAAAAAATAATATATAAAGAGATAAAAATGTAATATCATCTATAAGTAAAAGTAGTCATCTTGACTTCTACCTGGTCTCCCTTGTTGTTTTGGTCAGTCCTATAAAGGGGCTTCGCCTGCCTGACCATGCCAGCTTTGATGAAGCCTTCCATCTGAAAGGCTAACCTTTCTTTCCTTTTCAGATGCTGACTGCAGATCCAGCATTTCGCGTTTTAAAATTTAACAAATCCTCACGTCTGAGAGGAATTGCTTGTTCTCAAGAATTGAAGGGCGTTGGTGTGAATTGCGCAGATGCGTACATGGAATATTCTTGCAGTTAAAAAGAACCTATTCATATCAGACCTGCTTTTTGAATGTGGTTGTCTGTGACTGGTACATTTTCCAGTTAATTACTTGTTTGATTTCTTATTTCCTTCACTTGTACAGCAGCTTCATGTGCCAAGTCCATATGTCTGTCTACCACAGGGTAATACTCATTGAGTCCACAAGTGACAATGGTCAAGATGTGTGGGATAGGCTTGGTAAATCCCACCGTTCGCCCCACTATGTGCACTCTTGATCTCTCAGGAATAGAAATAGGATTATGTACTAGCTCAAACACTTTTTGGTAACACACTGGTTTATGCATTCATGTAAAATTCCTTAATGCTCTATTCAAACACGATGTGGAGATGCCGGTGATGGACTGGGGTGGACAAATGTAAGGAATCTTACAACACCAGGTTATAGTCCATGCAGACGCTGCGACAACGGATGAACGGACACCGCGCAACAATCGCCAGACAGGAGGGTTCCCTCCCAGTCGGGGAACACTTTAGCAGTCAAGGACATTCAGCCACCGATCTTCGGGTAAGCGTTCTCCAAGGCGGCCTTCGAGACACACGACAACGCAAAATCGTCGAGCGGAAATTGATAGCCAAGTTCCGCACCCATGAGGACGACCTCAACCGGGATCTTGGGTTCATGTCACGCTACACGTATCCCCACCAGCAGGGAAAAAAAAGTTATCTGTTTTTAATACAACTGGACATTCTCTCTCTCTCTCTGCCTTTCGGGTCTCTTTCTCTCTTTGTCTGTGTAATTTGACCCATTGTGTATTCAGTATACTTGGACCTACTGTTTTCCGTGGCTAACCTGTCTGAACACCAACGCCACCTTTGATTGGTGTGATGGTGTCCCAGCCTAATATAAGATATGCAATTTGAGAACCTCTCATTCACTCACTCACCTGATGAAGGAGATAATCTCCGAAAGCTTGTGATTTTCAAATAAAACTGTTGGACTATAACCTGGTGTTGTAAGATTCCTTACAACTATTCAAACACAGTAGTTAATCCAAGGGGGTTAGCAACTGCTCTAAAATAAGGCAAGAAGGAACTTTATGTGAATACATTGGCCAGTGTGTTATCAGGAAATTAAACCCTTTAATGTTCCTTTGGCTATCTGGAAACACTTGCAGACAGATGCAATGTGTTTTTATAATATTATGTGAAAGCTAGTCTAATATTACTGATACCATTATACCATGTTTATGACCTGCTTTTGTTTTACAGGGCTGAAATCCAACCCAGAGTTTCTGACAGTAAGGCCTGATTTTAACTCCAGGCGAGTTTATGGCAGGTGAGTATTGGTAAGTAGTGGTGTGAGTTAGAAACTCATCTGCTACTCCAGAAATGGGGTCTGGGGTATTTTAACTCCTGTGCCTCATTTAAATCCCACTGACTAAATTCCCAACCATTCTGGCTGGGAAGCAGTGGAAAATCATGTGACCTGGAGGCCACCCATTGAGACCAGGTAGCTGGTGGGATCGGCTGCCAGGGTTGTCCTGCGGGAATCTCGCAATTGGAAAGGGGGCACAATTCCATGGTTGGGGAAGACTAAGCTTTCCTTGTGGGGTCGGGAGGAGCACTCCTGCCCTTCCTGACCCAAAGGCAAGTAAAAACAAAATAATCTTTTCGGTCCTCTTCTGGCCCTGATCCTCTTCCCCGCTGTCTTCACCTGGCGGGAAGCTCACTGTGGCTTCACGCTCAGGCCGCCAAGTTAAAATTGCAGTCAGGTCCCAATGATGTCATTGGGACCTGATATACATATTTAGAACAGTAACCCGCCGGCTTTGGGCGAGTATCCTTGCCGCCTGTTCAGTTGAGTAGGTTAAAATCAGGAACTGTCAGCTCCTGCCAGCTCCATGGTGGGTAAGTAACTTGGGCAATTTTAACTGCCCACCCACCTGGTTTCTGCCAGGTAGGTAGGGTTAAAATCGCGAAGAATTAGAGAATAACAGATAAGTCTTAGTGAAATATAATAGAGAAGCTTCTTGTTGGTTTATTTCAGAAACAAGATTGTGCAACTCAGCACTTTACATGAACCATGCAGAACATTAGAAGTAATTCTATCTGTTACCCCACCCCCCCCAGCCCACTCTGGCCTGTGCTGCCCTGGAACTGAGTAGGGTGAAGGGGCAGCAGAGTCTTCCTGTAGGTTATAGCTTGTCATCAGCTTGGCACCTACTCAGATAGCCTAAGTGAGAATAGGAACTCATGGATGCTAAAGCGGTTTTCCTGCCATTCCTTGCATTACTGGACCAACACGCTGTTCCACTGCACCACAATACCGTGCTGTTCTGTTCTTTTGGCTGCTCTGCAGCGAGATAATTAAATTAGCACAAGTTGTATGTGGACAGTTTAGTCTCTGGATTCAGGTCCAACAGATCCTGGCCCAAACGCCGGAAAAGGAATAGATTTCCATTCCATCTGTCCCTAAAGAACGAATGATGATCTAACGCATGCTGCCTCACCAGCTGATGAAGAAATGCTCAAACTGCACAATGTGACCTATTAAACATAACTGTACTTCACAATGGTTTCAATCTGAAAAGGTTAACCAATTAGAAAATAATAATCTCCGGAAATGATACGCAGTTGCTTGGATGAACTGTGTGATGTTTGTTTTCGGATCTTTAGAGTGGTTTCAAGAGGCTGAAATTGTAACAGAACTCAAGATAAATCCAGAGAGATTAAAGTGGTGCATTGTCATTTTTAAGGAAGAGGAATTCAAGCTGATGTGACTTGCCCCTTTAAGGGGAGGATGACTTTGAAGTGGTGTATTTGAACTGACAAGTGATTTTCTGAGTCTTTTTTTTTATTAAGGATGCTGTGCAGTCCAGAAATTCTGGCTTGCAAACCAAAAACTGTATTAGCTAAATGGCACTCTGTGATGATGTTGCTTCGAAGAAAAAGTATCTAGTTGACTAACATCAAAGATGGCAGTAGACAGCTTGAGCTACTAGTGCAAATTTTAGATTGTTCTTCTCCTTTTATTTTGTACTAGCTGATCTCCTAAGGGATTGCTCTCTCATAGTCCAGCATCTGGATTGCAGTTTCTGATTTTTAGCTTGGCCTTGCTCTGAGCTCTCAGAGGTTTTGTTCCTGCTCTGAAGCTGCGTTCATGCAATGCCACAACCTTTTCTATTTTGGAAAGGTTACTGTTATGTTTTTGGGATTTTACTCTAGATTTTTTTTAACTTCAGGTCAGTGTTTCAGACCATTCCCAGAGATGGGCCCTGCCTCTCTACCACCTGGGGTGTTCCTTTACCTACCCAATAAAGAAAAGAAAGACTTGCATTTCTATAGCGCCTTTCACGACCTCAGGATGTCCCGTAGTGCATTACAGCCAATTAAGTACTTTTTGAAATGTTGTTGCTGTTGTTATGTAGGAAACGCAGCAGCCAATTTGCTCACAGCAAGCTCCCACAAACAGCAATGACCAGATAATCTGTTTTAGTGATGTTGGTTGAGGGATAAATATTGGCTATGACATCGGGGAGAACTCCCTTGCTCTTCTTTGAAATAGTGCCATAGGATCTTTTACGTCCATCTGATAGGGCAGACGGGGCCTCGGTTTAACGTCTCATCTGAAAGACTGCACCACTAACACTGCAGCACTCCCTCAGTACTGCCCCGTACTGAATATCCAGTTAATTTGTAGCAAGCCCAGGCATTAAATGAAAAACCCTTATCATTTTGGTGACTGTTTCTATCATGTGCCCTGACATGATCATTCCTGACTTTGGAAGGTGGTAAAGTCAGTGCTTCACTAAACCATGGCTCAAACTGAAAACTGCCGAGTATATTTATTACACATTAACTGGAAAAGCGAACAGTAGCAATGACGCGCTATAGATTCACAACAGTTAGAGGCTTAATTATTTCTGCATAGAAGATTTTAAAAAAGTAACATGTATCCCAGGACATTATGGGAGGTTAGGAAGGAAATTGCGGGTCCCCTAGCAGAGATATTTGAATCATCGACAACTACGGGTGAGGTGCCTGAAGATTGGAGGGTAGCAAATGTTGTGCCTTTGTTTAAGAAGGGCGGCGGGGAAAAGCCTGGGAACTACAGACCGGTGAGCCTGACATCTGTAGTGGGTAAGTTGTTAGAGGGTATTCTGAGAGACAGGATCTACAGGCATTTGGAGAGGCAGGGACTGATTAGGAACAGTCAGCATGATTTTGAGAGAGGAAAATCATGTCTCACGAATTTGATTGAGTTTTTTGAAGGGCTAACCAAGAAGATAGATGAGGGCTGTGCAGTAGACGTGATCTACATGGACTTTAGCAAAGCCTTTGACAAGGTATTGCATGGTAGGTTGTTACATAAGGTTAAATCTCACGGGATCCAAGGTGAGGCAGCCAATTGGATACAAAATTGGATTGACGACAGAAGACAGAGGGTGGTTGTAGAGGGTTGTTTTTCAAACTGGAGGCCTGTGACCAGCGGTGTGCCTCAGGGATCGGTGCTGGGTCCGCTGTTATTTGATATTTATATTAAGGATTTGGATGAGAATTTAGGAGGCATGGTTAGTAAGTTTGGAGATGACACCAAGATTGGTGGCAATGTGGACAGTGAAGAAGGTTATCTAGGATTGCAACGGAATCATGATAAATTGGGCCAGTGGGCCGATGAATGGCAGATGGAGTTTAATTTAGATAAATGTGAGGTGATGCATTTTGGTAGATCGAATCGGGCCAGGACCTACTCCGTTAATGGTAGGGCGTTGGGGAGAGTTATAGAACAAAGAGATCTAGGAGTACAGGTTCATAGCTCCTTGAAAGTGGAGTCACAAGTGGATAGGGTGGTGAAGAAGGCATTCAGCATGCTTGGTTTCATTGGTCAGAACATTGAATACAGGAGTTGGGATGTCTTGTTGAAGTTGTACAAGACATTAGTAAGGCCACACTTGGAATACTGTGTAGAGTTCTGGTCACCCAATTATAGAAAGGATATTATTAAACTAGAAAGAGTGCAGAAAAGATTTACTAAGATGCTACCGGGACTTGATGGTTTGACTTATAGGGAGAGGTTGGATAGACTGAGACTTTTTTCCCTGGAGAGTAGGAGGTTTAGGGGTGATCTTATAGAAGTCTATAAAATAATGAGGGGCATAGATAAGGTAGATAGTCAAAATCTTTTCCCAAAGGTAGGGGAGTCTATAACGAGGGGGCATAGATTTAAGGTGAGAGGGGAGAGATACAAAAGGGTCCAGAGGGGCAATTTTTTCACTCAAAGGGTGGTGAGTGTCTGGAACGAGCTGCCAGAGGCAGTAGTGGAGGCGGGTACAATTTTGTCTTTTAAAAAACATTTGGACAGTTACATGGGTAAGATGGGTATAGAGGGATATGGGTCAAGTGCAGGCAATTGGGACTAGCTTAGTGGTATAAACTGGGCAACATTGACATGTTGGGCCGAAGGGCCTGTTTCCGTGTTGTAAACTTCTATGATTCTATGATTCTATAAACAGTCGCATTTGCTGTGTTGAACTTCAGCGTGAACAGGACCTGGTTCAAAGTCCTTGACTTAACCTTACATGACGATTCACTGCTGATTTTCAATACAGTCTATCTGGTCTAACTATGGCCAGGGAATTCCTTGGAGCTGCTTTTGCTCCACCAGGTTTACTTGGCTGGAAGTGTGGCGGAAACCCCATTTACGCACCAAATCTGCCCTCACCAAGTCCCCATATGTACACTTTCCAATAGGCATCACTGGATTAAATCATTCCTGGCCCTGGGATGTTGAAGCCAATTGTAATGCTCCAGAGGTCAACCGATGCAGCACAGATAAAAATGACCCAGCAATTTTTTTGGTTTGTATCAATTGATGCACTAACCTAGTGGAGGAGGAAGCCCCACATTTCTTGATGACACAGAGCCTCTGATCAAAGTCTAATTGAACAAAGCACATGGTTCAATGGGTTACACATTAGCCTTTCATCTCTGGCAACTGGGATCACATCTAGGTGAGATTAATGTGATTAAAGTCTCCTCTGGCTATAAGGTTCCTATGTGAAATTAGTTTGGGCAGACTCAACCCAGTTCCTTGTGAGTGTGGGCCCAACAGTGCAAAACTGGCCCTAATTCAATATTAAATTGGCAGTCTCACGTAAAGGGTAGCTACTGTGGGAAAAGAAAAATGTCACACAAGTTGCAATAAGGAAGTTCTACCTTTTTGGAACATTTTATTTACTTTGCCCTTGCTGTGTGTGCTATGTGTCCTACTCTACGTGATGATTTTGAACAAAGTTCATTTATCCTCAGTATAATTACTGTAGAGTAGTGGCCTCAGCATATGTTACCAAGTTCCTCAAACTCCTAAAGTTTGCCAATCACTAAGTTTTATCCTAAGGTTTGGTTACGCGTCTGTATTGCTTCACAAGTTAGATTGAATTTTATTGCACTGTAAAAACCAATGATATGTATGGTACTGGACTACTGTTAACTGAACACTAGATAGCCCCATGATAGGAGTAAGCACAGTGCAGTAACTACACTACAAGGTCTTCTCTTATATTGCTTTGTTATTCTTTGATGGAATGCTCTTGAAAGTCTGGAAACAAAAGCAACTAGTTATCATCACACCAATTTGAATGTTTATAAGGGCATAACGACCATCACCTAGTGATGTCCACTTCAACTCCTTAAACGGTGTCTGGGTTACTCACAAGGTTTAGAAGACAACTACTTCTTGTGGACTCCTTGACACATTGGGGAAGGAATTCACCTCCCCATTGAAGCCCAAGGCCCACCTAATGTAATATTCAGGCAGGCATGTAAATGGGTGAGCAGTCCTCCCACCTGAAACAGGCATAAGGTTGCTTAAATATGGAAATTGGGACCCTATGTCAGTTGTAGGACCCCAATTGCAAAGTTCAGGTACAAATGGGCATATGCACCATCAGCTGTGGCTCAGTTGATTCTACTTTCGCCCCTGAGTCAGAAGGTTGTGAGTTCATAGTCCTGCTCTAGAGATGTGAGCACAAAATCTAGGCTGATACTCCAGTGCAGTATTGACCGAGTGCTACACAGTTGGAGGTGCCGTCTTTTGGATGAGACCTTAAACCAAGGCCCTGTCTGCCTTCTCAGGAGGATATAAAATATCCCACGGCACTATTTTGAAGAAGAGCAGGGGAGCTCTCCCCGTTGTTCTGGCCAATATTCATCCCTCAACCAACATCACTAAAATCAGATGATCTGGTCATTATTACATTGCTGTTTGTGGGACCTTTCTGTGTGCAAATTGGCTGCTACATTTCCATTACAACAGTGACTACATTTCAAAAGTATTTCATTGGCTGCAAAGCACATTGGGACATCCTGAGGTTGTGATGGGTGCTATATAAATGTAAATCTTTCTTTTGCATGCTCTGCCTAGTAGTACTATGCATTGAAGAGGAAGAGGCCTCAAAAAGGTAAGTGGAAGATGATTTATGTGGGGCTAGAATGAGCAGGAATGCTCCTACAGGCTCCACAAGAATAATGTGGGCTGTTGATGTGCTAGGCTCTTCCTCCTCCTCTTCAATTGGTCCCCTCCCTCACATCTACCTTCCTGCCGGCTGGATTGGCCTCCGAGCAGCCCGATTTTGCGGATCCCAGAGCCAATGAGCTGCAGCTGGGCACTCGTTTGGTGCCCACAACTTGCTAACGGGCCTCACGAATGGGCTGATGGTGTGGTCGCACTGCTGACTTTGTGCCCCTTTCAGGTGGAAGTCGAATTTTTCCTCCATTGAGTCAGAAAGTGCAGTCCGTTGACTAGCTCAGTCAGACTCCTTCCAACTTGGGCACTCCCAGTTTATGATGGTCGAGTTGAAATCCCCTTTCTTAAAATTCTACCTTCCTTTTCATGCTTCCCCTTCTAATCTCATCATTATGTGAGGAATCATTCTCTTTATTTTGCCCTGATGGTCTATTTCAAATCTCAAAGGAGTAACTTTCCAACATTGTGCTGCTGACAGCGAGTTCCACCCACCAGTTGTGCCCGGTGAAATTTGAGCACGATTTGCACCAAGTCCCATTCACCCATCACCCCTGTGCTCACTGACCTATATCTACTCCTGGCTCGGCAACGCATTGATTTTAAAATTTTCATCCTTGTTTTCAAATCCCTCCACGGCCTCACCCCTCCCTATCTCTGTAACCTCCTCCAGCCCTATAACTCTCCGAGACCTCTGCGCTCCTCCAACTCTGGCCTCTTGCGCGTCCCTGATTTTAATCGTTCCACCATTGGCAGTCGTGCCTTCAATTGCCTAGGCCCTAAGCTCTGGAATTCCGTCTCTAAACCTCTCTACCTCTCTCTCCTCCTTTAAGACACTCCTTAAACCTACCTCTGTGATCTCACCTGTCCTAATATCTCCATATGCGGTTCAATGTCAAATTTTATTTCCTAACACTCCTTGGGATGTTTAAAAGCGCTATACAGCCATAGAATTTTACGGCACAGAAGGAGGCCATTCGGCCCAGTGTGCCTGTGTTATATAAATGCAAGTTGTTGTTGTATTTGACTTTCTATTTAAATTAATCGCCATAAAACTGTGCACAGTGCATGCCTGGATTGTCGATATGCATTATCAGAGGGTAAAGCTTCCCACTGGGAGTGTGAAGTTGGAAAATTACCTTCAAGTGTTATTCTGTCCTGTTCCTTATTATGCACATCTAGCCAAAGAGTTCAGACACTTTCCCTGCAATGCTGGCTCTTAACCTCCCAGTGTTCCTTACAATAAGGCAAACTCACCACATATCCTGCCCCCTCCCATCCTTCATGACTCCCTTTATCTTTGTAAGTTACATTCATTTTCATCACCCTGGGTTTGCCATGTCTCTGTGATTCCTACGACATTATAATTACCAGTTGCAACCCATACCTCAAGTTCAACCACTTTATTTCAAATGCTTCTGACAGTCATGCATATACACATCTAATTTTAGTCTTTGTCCCCTTAACCTTCTTATTTAATTGCCTAGTCTTGATGTCTAGGTAACATGATACTCCTTGTGGTGCTGTATTTTTGGCCTTGTCCTGATCACTTCCATTATCCTGTCTGGTCTTCTCCACTGCCCTGACCCCACCATTCATTTCCTCCCCCATCTAATTTGAAGTGTGCCCAATATCTGTTTCTATCTTCCTCACGAGCCTCCTAGTTTCTACGCCCTATTCAGGTGTAATCCATCACTCCTGTACCAGCTCCCCTTGTCCCGATCGTGATGAATTCTGCTCTGTTTTTCACTCAGCTAGCTAAACTTCACTCATGCCACGTTTCCAGGATTACGCAGCTTTTTGGCCTAAGTTACAACAGATGAGTGGAAGAAATCCGCCCCTTCGTGATTTCTTTGCTGAGATCACAGCTCTCTTTTCTCTTCCTTTAGCTTCTGCGCAGAGTCCACCGACAAGGCCATTTTGAATCACTTCTTCATGTCCCTCACCATCCAGGTCTCTTTTCCCACCTCCTCCTCCACTACCCTCACTCTCTGTCCCAGATAAAACTCCAGCGTATTCTTTGGCCATCTGACTTTGAACTGCTGTGTATTTCCTCTCCCCGTCCCCGGCTGCTCCACCATCAGTGATAGAGCCTTTAGTTATCTCTGCCCTCCTCTCTGTAACTTCTTATCTCCGTATCTTCTTATGTGGTTCGGTGTCAAATTTTGTTTGATAATCGCTCCTATGAAATGCCTTGGGACTTTTTATTACGGTAAGGGCGCCATATAAAAGCGAGTTGTTGTTGTTGTTGTGCGGTTCCCCAATGTAGCCTCAAGCTGTATAATTTATCCCTTTGTGGACAAACAGCTACTACTGAATTGTTACCTGTTCCCCCTCCTCATTTATTCCTCCCGCCTGTCTTTTTTTGGGCAACTTTGGATACAGATACGGAGTTCAGCTGGATAACTTGGCAAGCAGCCTGTGCCACAAGGATTATGTTTACACTATCTTTGTGCCACAGGTTGCCAGCCACTCTCCTGAGCATCAAGTCTCCCACACTGATTCTGCCACCATTTTAAAGTGATTTCAGCCTAGCCCTATCTGAGAAAACTATTTAAAAACCTGGGCCTGAAAATTACGCCATGGGATATTAATGTACAAATACATTCCCCATGTGTGCCTGAAATGTTATTTTTTACCCATATTTAAATTCAATGTCCTGGCTTATTAGAGTACTACATTAAAATTGCAAAGAAAAAATAAACTTTTTAAATCTGTGTCAGCCATGGTTCAGTGGTGATATTCTCACCTCTGAGTCAGGAGGTCATGGGTTCCTCTACCACCTAGAAGGACAAGGGCAGCAGGCGCATGGGAACAACACCACCTGCACGTTCCCCTCCAAGTCACACACCATCCCGACTTGGAAATATATCGCCGTTCCTTCATTGTCGCTGGGTCAAAATCCTGGAACTCCCTTCCTAACAGCATTGTGGGAGAACCTTCACCACACGGACTGCAGCGGTTCAAGAAGGCGGCTCACCACCACCTTCTCAAGGGCAATTAGGGATGGGCAATAAATGCCGGCATTGCCAGCGACGCCCACATCCCGTGAACGAATAAAAAATAAAAAAAAAGTCCCACTCTAGAGACTTGAGCATAAAATCTAGACTGACACTTCAGCGCAATACTGAGGGAGTGCTGCACTGTTGGAGATGTCGTCTTTCAGATGTGACGTCAAACCAAGGCCCAGTCTGCCCTCTCCGGTAGGTGGATGTAAAAGATCCCATGGCACCATTTTGAAGAAAAGCAGGGGACTTCTTCCTGGTGTCCTGGCCAACATTTATCCCTCAACCAACATCACTAAAACAGATTATCTGGTCATTATCACATTGCTGTTTGTGAGACCTTGCTGAGTGCAAATTGGCTGCCGTGTTTCCTTTATTACAACAGTGATTGCACTTCAAAAGTATTTAATTGGCTGAAAAGCACATTGGGACATCCTGAGGTCACAAAAGGTGCTAAATAATTGCAAGTTTGTTCTTTCTTTCTTAGGAATCTTATTTGTGAGTGTATAAATCTACAACATTTTGAAAAAAAGTTTTTCCAGAGAATCTAAAAGAAATGTAAAACTTTTTTCTCCACTCAATTTTCCACCCAGGCTGCAGCCCCAGTTCCAGCTGCCCAGGCCCATTTTCTGCTTAGCCTTGGTCTGTTTCTCTTAGGCCGTGATGTCTTAGTCCCTTGGCCCTGAATTAGTACCTCGGCTACTTAAAGTCAAGCAATAAAATTTCAACAAAACATCAGACAAATTAACATGTATAAAACTCTTTTTTAATAAGTGTTCTACTTTTTTTTGGGAGGCCTATTCACAAATATCCAATCCATAACTATAACAACAACAACAACATCAACTTGCATTTATATAGTGGCTTTAATGTAGTAAAACGCTCAAGGCGTTTCACAGGAGCATTATCAAACAAAATTTGACACCGAGCCACACAAAGAGGTATTAGGACAGATGGCCAAAAGCTTGGTCAAAGAGGTAGGTTTTAAGGAGCGTCTTAAAGGAGGAGAGAGATAGATAGGCAAAGAGGTTTAGGGAGGGAATTCCAGAGCTTAGGGCCTAGACAGCTGAAGGCCCGGCCTCCAGTGGTGGAATGATTAAAAGCGGGGATGCGCAAAAGGCAAGAATTGGAGGAGCGCAGAGATCTCGGAGGTTTGTAGGACTGGAGGAGGGTGCAGAGATAGGGAGGGGCGAGGCCATGGAGGGATTTGAACACACGAATGAGAATTTTAAAATCGAGGCATTCCTGGACCAGGAGCCAATGTAGGTCAGCGAGCACAGGGGAGATGGGAGAACGGGACTTGGTGTGAGTTAGGATTTCGGCAGCAAAGTTTTGGATGAGCTCAAGTTTATGGTGGAAGACGGGAGGCCAGCCAGGAGAGCATTGAAATTGTCCAATCTGGAGGTAACAAAGGCATGAATGAGGGATTCAACAGCAGATGAGCTGAGGCAGGGGCGAAGACGGGCGATGTTACGGAGGTGGAAGTAGGCGGTCTTGGTGATGGAGCTGATATGTGGTTGGAAGCTCATCTCAGGGTCAAATAGAATGCCAAGGTTGTAAACGGTCTGGTTCAGCCTGAGATAGTGGCCATGGAGAGGGACGGATTTGGTGGCTAGGGAACGGAGATTGCGGCTGGGACCAAAGACAATGCCTTCGGTCTTCCCAATATTTAGTTGGGGGAAATAAAAACTTAAGGGAATCTTTCGAGCTTTTGGGGGAATTTACTTATTTCATGTGTTATTAAAGCAGAGCTGAATTATTTGTCTTTATCGAGATTAAACTTTATGGCCCATTCCAGTTAATAAAGAAAATTAACCTTTTACCTCCAAGATAAACATTTGACAACTTGTTCCAGTTGTTCCAATAAGACACTATACCAATGCCTCCCGCTATGACATAGCTAGCTATAAGAACATAAGAATAAGGAGCAGGAGTAGGCCATACGGCCCCTTGATCCTGCTCCGCCATTCAATGAGATCATGGCTGATCTTCTACCTCAACACTTTCCCGCCCTAATTCCATATCCCTTAATTTCCTTAGTGTCCAAAAATCTATTGATCTCAGTTTTGAATACACTCATTGACTGGGTATTCACAGCCCTCTGGGGTAGAGAATTCCAAAGATTCACAACCCTCTGAGTAAAGACATTTTTCCTTATCTCAGTCCTAAATGGCCAACTCCTTATCCTGACACTATGACCCCTAGTTCTAGACTCTCAAGCCAGGGGAAACATCCTCTCAGGTGTGGACTCACCAAAGCCCTATATAATTGCAGCAAGACTTCCTTACTTTTATATTCCAATTCCCTTGCAATAAAGGCTAACGTATCATTTGCTTTCCAAATCGCTTGTTGTACCTGCGTGTAAACTTTCTGTGATTCATGTACAAGGACACCCAAATCCCTCTGAGTACTAACATTTACTAATCTCTCACCTTTTAAAAAATATTCTGCTTTTCTATTCTTCCTACCAAAGTGAAATTCTTCCTACCACATTTCCCCACAGTATACTCCATCTGCACCTTCTTGCCCAAACTTAACCTGTCTATATCCCTTTTTAACCTCTTTGCATCCTCCTCACAACTTACTTTCTCACCTAGCTTTGTATCGTCAGCAATCTTGGACACATTGCACTCGGTCCCCTCATCTAAGTCATTGATATAGATTGTAAATAGCTGAGGCCCGAGCACTGATGCTTGCGGCACCCCACTAGTTACAATCTGCCAACCTGAAAATGACCTGTTTATTCCTACTCTCTGTTTTGTGTCTGTCAATCAATCCTCAATTCATGCTAATATATTACCCCCAATGCCATGAGTCCTAATCTTGTGTAACAATCTCTTGTGTGGCACCTTATCGAATGACTTTTGAAAATCCAAATATAATACATCCACTGGTTCCCCCTTATCTACCCTGCTAGTTATACCCTCAAAAAACTCTAATAGCTTTGTCAAACACGATTTCCCTTTCATAAAACTGTGTTGACTCTGCCTAATCGCATTATGATTTTCTAAGTGCCCTAATACCACATCGTTAATAATAGATCCTAGCATTTTCCCTACTCCTGATGTCAGGCGAACTGGCCTATAGTTCTCTGTTTTCTCTCTCCCTCCTTTCTTGAATAGTGGGGTCACATTTGCTACCTTCCACATGGACTATTCTAGAATCTAGGGAATTCTCAAAGATCAAAACCAATGCCATCCACTATCTCTGCAACCACCTCTTTTAAAACCCTAGGATGTAGGCCATCAGGTCCAGGGGATTTGTCGGTTTTTAGTCCCATTAATTTTTCTAAAACATTTTCTTTACTAATCTTAATTACTTTAAGTTCCTCACTCTCATTAGACCCTTGGTTCCCCACTATTTCCGATATGTTTTTTGTGTCTTCTACTGTGAAGACAGATACAAAATATTTGTTTAACATCTCTGCCATTTACTTATTCCCCATTTTAATTTCTCCTGCCTCTGCCTCTAAGGGACCCATGTTTACTTTCGCTAATCTCTTCCTTTTTACATACTTGTAGAAGCTCTTACAATCTGTTTTTATATTTCTTACTAGTTTACTCTCATATTCAATTTTCTCCCTCTTCATCAATTTCTTGGACATCCTTTGCTGATTTCTAAAACCCTCCCAATCCTCAGGCTTACTATTCTTTTTGGCAACATTGTAAGCCTCTTCTTTTAATTTAATACTATTCTTAACTTCTCTAGTTAGCCATGGTTGGACCGCTTTTCCAGTAGAGTTTTTATTCCTCAAGGGAGTGTATATTTGTTGAGAATTATGAATTATTTCTTCAAATGCTCGCCATTGCTTATCTACCATCATATCTTTTAATCTAATTTCTCAATCTACCTTAGCCAACTTATACCTACACAATTGGCTTTGTTTAAATTTAAGACCCTAGTTTTGGACTTAACTACATCACTCTCAAACTCAACATGAAATTCTATCATATTATGATCACTCTGCCCCACAGGATCCTTTACTATAAGATTACGAATTAACCCTGTCTCATTATGCTATACTAGATCTAAAATAGTCTGTTCCCTAGATGGTTCCTTGACATATTGTTCTAGAAAACTGTTTGGAATGCATTCGATGAACTTGTCCTCCAAACTACTTTTGCCAAATTGGTTTGCCTGGTCTATATGAAGATTAAAGTCCTCCACGATTATTCCATTACCCTTGTTACATGGTCTTCTAATGTCCTGATTTATACTCTGTCCAACACTATAACTACTGTATAAACTCTATAAGCTACTCCCTCCAGTGTTTTCTGCCCCTTGTTATTTCTTAGCTCCATCCATACTGATTCTAAATCCTGATTTTCTGAGCTAAGATCCTTTCTCACTACTGCCTTTATCTCATCCTTTATTATCAGGGTTACCCCCCCCCCCCATCCCCCATCCTTTTCCATTTTGCCTTTCTTTTCTAAAAGTCAAGTTCGCTGGGTTTAGTTCCCAATCTTGGTCACCCTGCAACCACGTCTCAGTTATGGCTACTAGATCAAACCCATTTATGTCTATTTGTGCCATTGATTCATCTATCGTGTTACGAATGCTTCGTGCATTCAGATATAGCGCCTTTAATTTTAACATTTTACTATTTTTCCCTGATGTGACCTTAGTCACTAATGCCCTATTAACTTGTTAAACTCTCTGTCCCTTCCTGACACACTCTGCTTGTATTTATCCAAATTGCTACTCTGCTCTTTATCCTTAACTTTTCTCTTTAGACTTATAAATTTACCCTTACCTGAACCCTACCCATGCGCCTCCCCCCCATTAGTTTAAAGCTCTATCCATCATCCTAGCTATTCGATTCACTAGCTTAAGTGGAGCCCGTCCCAAAAGAACAGCTCCCTCTTTCCTCAGTATTGGTGCCAGTGCCCCATGAATTGAAACCCCTGCCTATAGGAGGGATTCGTCTTTTCACCTCACACTTTGCAGTCCACACACGGACACCTGTGCATATGTGGTGGTGGGAAGTGGGTGTAGCCCCTTCTCAACCACCTTGCTACAGTCTCTTCAGTTTTACGTAGAATTACATACAATTTACAGCACAGAAGCAGGCCATTCGGTCCAACTGGTCTACGCCAGTGTTTATGCTCCACACGGGCTTTTTCCCATCCTACTTCATTTAACCCTGTCTCCATATCTTTCTATCCCATTCTCCCTCATGTGTTTATCTAGCTTGCCCTTAAATGCATCTATGCCATTCGCCTCAACTACTCCTTGTGGCAGCATGTTCCACATTCTCACCACACTCTGGGTAAAGAAGTTTCTCCTGAATTCCTTATTGGATTTATTAATGACTATCTTGTATTTATGACCCGTGTTCTGTTTATAGCTGGCACCTGGAAACCATAGGGGTAAGATTCAACTGTGGTGGGGGCACAAATGGACTGTAATGGAATGGAAGATTGGACAGGGTATATAACAGGCGGCTGATCCGCTACCACCTGTTTTGCGCCCCCCGAGCCGAAGTTGAATTTTACGCCCCCCCCCCCCCCCACTGTGTTCCAGATAAAACTTGGAATAATGAATAACTTAGAAATTATAAAGTAATTTATCAAACCGGACACCAATCTCTCATATCACAGTAACATTATCAGAAATTGTTACAATCAAACCAATTCCACTTAAACATTATATAATCTTGGATTAAAAGAGTTGCTTTTTTCCTGGGGACAGGTGTGCATTGTAGGATATCTAAGCATAGCAAACAATAGATAGTCAGTCTTTGCAGTAATGTTCCTGTGGTTAGAACATCGATGCCTGAGTGAGACTCCGAGAGTCCTTCTGTTCTGTCAGTAAATGGTTCTTGACCCCTGTAGTTTGCAGCTCCCTAAGGGCTATGTACTAGCACTCTTTCCCCTACCCGAACACTTTCCATATCAATGCCATGCAGTAACTCAGTGTTCCAGTGGAGATCCTGACTTACTTATTTCCAAACGTATTTGCAAATTTTAATGGAGATATGTGGAATGTATGCCTGACCCATTCTGATTTTTGTTTTCATTGTGCATTTGGGTTATATTGGCTGAATTGCCTTGAATGAAAAACAGAGAATGTAGGCCACTACATTAATAATTTTTTTTTAATGGAAGAGGTCAGATGCAGCCTATTTTTATGACATAATTTATACATTGATGTTTGCCTTGTGTGCATGAAGCCTTCACCAGCCATCAGATCTGAAGTCAAATTGCCCATGAGTAATAGTGTGCAACAGTAACAAATTACCATTTTAAAATCATTTTATCTTGATAGAATTTCAAATCAGAAAGTGCTAAATTGTGCACATTTAAAGGATGCTGATTTTCAGTACTATTTGCTCAGTAAGTACTATTTGATCTATCAGTACTATTTGCTCAGTAAGTACTATTTGCTCAGTCAATACTATTTGCTCAGTACTGTTTGTTCTGCCAGTACTATTTGCTCAGTCAGTACTATTTGCTCAGTACTGTTTGTTCTGTCAGTACTATTAGTTCTGTCAATACTATTTGCTCTCAGTACTATTTGTTCTGTCAGTATTATTTGCTCTGTCAGTATTATTTGCTTTGGCAGTACTATTTGGTCTGCTGGTATTATTTCGTCACTGTTAACAAATTACTTTTTTAAAAACAATCTTATTTTTGTTCTCAAATTATCACCTTTCATCTCTTGCAGGTAATGACTCATACTGGGGTACAGATCCTGAGAAGAAGGGAAGAAAGAACTTGTATTAATATAATGCTTTTTACATGCTCAGGGCGTCCCAAAGTGCTCCACAGTCAATTACTTTCAAAGTATAGTCACAGTTATTATGTGGGAAAATACAGCAACCAATTTGCACACAGCAAGTTTCCACCAACAGTAAATGAGATAAGCGACCAGTTAATTTGCTTTGGTGGTGATGGTGGTTGAGGGACAAGTGTTGGCCAGGACAGTGGGAGAACTCTCTTGCTGGTGACATGGCGGGGGGGATTGAGATTTTGCCTGGCGGAAATAGGGTGGTAGCACCCCAAAAATGGTGGGGTATGACTTAACGCCCCGTTCTCACCGATGGTGTAAGTGACGCTATATTCGTGCCCACCTGAGTCAGGCAGTAGTCCCTTTTAATATGCAAATTGGGGTTCTGTGACATACGTAGATAGGACCCCGATGGCCATTTTAGGATTCAACTGGACAGAGCTGAAGAGAAGCATGAAAGATAAGTCTTTTATAAATTTTTGTATCAAATCTGCATCAAAATATTAGTGAATTATATAATGAAACATTATGAAACATTATGAATTATATAAAGAAACAATTCTAAAACTGGGACTGATTATTGATTGGTGCCGACATGAACTTCAGTAGTATTTTATTACATAGTTAACATATTTTAGCCCTAATAAATGCAGTAACTCATTTGCCAAGAGGTTTTATACTTTCATCAGAAGTTCTACAAACTAGCTGACTTAGTGGGTAAATGGTTTTGTTCAGATGTGCCAGAAGGGCCCAAGTTCAGCTCTTGGTTTGCGCTGAGTTAGATGATCAGAGTTGGAGTCGCAACTGAGGTGCTACAACCTACTCGGGTTCTCACTGCTAATCCCTATCCAGTGATCCGATCAAAAGAGCAGGTATGTAGATATTAGGTTAAGTAATGATTGGGCCCCTTCATGCTACCCCTGTCCTGAAATGATTCAGTTGTTTGCTGCCAATTACTGTCGATGGTCACTTGGGTGAGGTACTGTACTCCAGGACAGGTCAACCACTGGGAGGTAAGTGAATGTTCCAATACCCTCCTGGCCGGCGTCCCACCTTCCACCCTCCATAAACTTGAGCTCATCCAAAACTCTGTTGCCCATATCCTAACTCATTCCATTCACCCAAGAACCCTGTGCTTGTTGACCTACAATGACTGCTGGTCCGGCAATGCCTCGATTTTAAAATTCTCATCCTTGTGTTCAAATCCCTCCATGGCCTCATCACTCTCTATCTCGGTAAACTCCTCCAGCCTGACAACCCTCCAAGATCTCTGTGCTCCTGCAACTCTGGCCTCTCTGAAATTACCTCCCTAAACCTCCCCGTCTCTCTCTCCTCCTTTAAGTTTTACAACGATAAAGGCACTGTATAAGACCATAAGACCATAAAAGATAGGAGCAGGAGTAGGCCATTCAGCCCCTCGAGCTTGCTCCACCATTTAATGAGATCATGGCTGATCTGATTTTTACCTCAACTCCACTTTCCCTCCCTTTCCCCATATCCTTTGACTCCCTTGCTGATCAAAAATTTGTCGAACTCAGCCTTGAATCTATTCAATGACTCAGCCTCCACAGCTTTTTGGGGTAAAGAATTCCAAAGGTTCACGACCCTCTGGGAGAAGAAATTCCTCCTTATTTCCATCTTAAACGGGCGACCCCTTAATCTGAGACTATGCCCCCTAGTTTTAGATTCTCCCATGAGGGGTAACATTCTCTCAGCATCTACCCTATCGAGTCCCCTCAGAATCTTGTATGTTTCAATAAGATCTCCTCTCATTCTTCTAAACTCCAATGAGTATAGACCCAACCTGTTCATTCTTTCCTCAAAAGACAACCCTTCCATACCTGGAATTAACCAAGTGAACCTTCTCTGAACTGCCTCCGATGCAAGTATGTCCTTCCTTAAATAAGGGCACCAGAACTGTACACAGTATTCCAGGTGTGGTCTCACCAGCACCCTGTACAATTGTAGCATGACTTCCCTGCTTTTAAACTCTATCCCTCTGGAAATAAAGGCCAATATTCCGTTTGCCTTCCAGATTATCTGCTGCACCTGTATGTTGACTTTTTGTGTTTCGTGTACAAGGACACCCAGATCCCTCTGTACCGCAGCATTTTGTAGTATTTCTCCATTCAAATAATATTTTGCTTTTTTATTTTTCCTCCCAAAGTGGATGACTTCACATTTTCCCACATTATATTCCATCTGCCAAATTTTTGCCCATTCACATAACCTGTCAATATCCCTTTGCAGACACTTTGTGTCCTCATCGCAACTTGCTTTTCCACCTATCTTTGTATCATCAGCAAACTTGGCCACAAGACACTCTGTTCCTTCATCCAAGTCATTGATATATATTGTAAATAGTTGAAGCCCCAGCACTGATCCCTGCGGCAACCCACTAGTTACAGATTGCCATTTTGAAAATGACCCTTTTATCCCGACTCTCTGTTTTCTGTTAGTTAGACAATCCTCTATCCATGCCATATCGAATGCCTTTTGGAAATCCAAATATACTGCATCCATTGGTTCCCCTTTATCAACCCTGCCCGTTACTTCCTCAAAGAACTCTAATAAATTTGTCAGACATGATTTCCCCTTCATAAAACAATGTTGAATCTCCTTGATTGTATTATGAGTCTCCAAATGTCCTGCTACTACTTCCTTATAAATGCAAGTTGTTCTTGTTGAATTGGAGAGGGATAAAAGACAAAATAGCTATTTTTCAAATCTTTGTGCTGTAACTAATTCAAAGGTGCAACCTGAACAGCAAAAGCATATGTTATACTGTACAAAAATTGATCTGACTTCTAAAATGTGGTGTTGCCTCTCGTTGGTGTTAAGTGTGGGATGATTATATCTAGCTTATGATATTTGTTGGGGACGTAGACCATTAAATACATTTTTGTTATTCAATTGCATTTCGTTTGCATAAGGTATTCAACGTTGGGGACCAGGGATTACTTTCCTCTTCTGCTCAGTCCCCCAGAAATACCTCCGTCAATGCTGCAAAAGCAGTATATTACAGTAATTTGTCACGGGACTAGTTTAAATTTTCTCTCTGACGCATTGGCACCGCAAGTATTGCAAGAATATAAATACTTATTAAAAATTGGCAGGTCGGGTTGGTGACTCAAGCAGGAAGCATTGCATTTACTGGGTGGTATGGCTGCTTGCTGGTGTACTGTTAAAATGGATTTCTGCTAATATATTTAGAGTGCCACTGAGTCATGGAGCTTGAAATTTAAACCTGATCCATGACAAGCTGTTAAAATATACAATACTTGTGGCTGCATCTGTCCATAACTTTAATCCCTGCTAAAATGAGTCTCTCAAAATGGTGGATAACATTCTGTTACTTCACATTAAAGGTGTGAGCGGTCTTAAAGCACAGTCTAGTAGTCTGCTCTAAAATAAAGTTGACATAAGCAGAAAATAATACTTAGTTATAATAATGTTGTCGAACCTACATTACAACAGTGACTACACTTCAAAAGTACTATATTGGCTGTAAAGCGCTTTGGGACTTGAAAGGTCCTGAGGGCATGAAAGGCATTGCATAAATGCAAGTCTTTCTTTCTTTCTTTCTTTCTCTCTCTTTCTTGATTTCTTAATTTCTTTCTTTCTATCCATCTATCTATCTATCCATTCTATCTATCTATTATAGATTTTCAAACTTGTGTCCACAGGATCTGCAGTCCGAATAGGGCTGCAAGATCATCAGATTTCTGTCCATGTGCCGAAGCTCCCCCACTCAACAAAGTCTGTTATAGATTAGATGAATGGAAGCTCATTAATATAGAAATGATCACTGTTACAAATGGGATATACTCACTTGAGCCTGGTATGTTCCAGATGTGTGCATGCCCGTCACTCGAGAGATACATTCTGTATGCAAGAGCTTGTCCTCAAGTATTGTTTACAAGACGAGCTTTAAAAATACTTAATTGGGGAAGATTTTCCACTTGAACCAGGGTTTTGTCTTTAAGTGTTATAATTGAATCAGGAATTTTATGTAACACAGGAAGTGGTTTGGCTCTGAGCTGAGATCAAGTGTATCTGGAATTGACTATACTTCAGTGCAGATGTCGACAGGAGGGAAATATCTGCTGGATTTACTGGATGTTGATATATGTCAAAGTATTCTCGGGGGAGGTGCCGCATTAATTTTATTGATTTACAAACTTTGACAGCCCCATAGCCAAGTCGTTTTCACATCAACATATTTGCAAGTAGGCACCTTATGTTGTAATAAAAGAAGCTGAGATGTTAGCTCAACTTGCATTAATAACCCTGAAATATCTCTTTTTCCATTTATTTTTGAAAGGTATATTTTTTCTGGAGTGGCCGATCACCAGCTATTTGCTAATTTTTTTTGCTTAAGGAAGCAATATTCAAATTTAAATATTCAAATATCTGTATTCATTTTGCTGGTCATTTTCCTCCATTCCCAGGCTTCTACTGATCATATGCAGTGAGTAGATAGACAGCCTGTGAAGTATCAGTGACTTTGTGCATATTCATAGAATCATAGAATGATACAGCACAGAAAGAGGCGATTCGGCCCATCGTGCCTGTGCTGGCTCTTTGAAAGAGCTATCCAATTAGTCCCACCCCCCTTCTCTTTCCTCAATACCCTACAAATTTTGTCCCCTTCAAGTATTTATCCAATTACCTTTTGAAAGTTACTATTGAATCTGCTTCCACCATCCTTTCAGGCTGTGCATTCCAGATCATAACAATTCTGCGTAAAAAAAATCTTCATGTCGCCTCTGGTTCTTTTGCCAGCTTAATTGATATGCTTAGTTTTGTAAAATATGTTTTGTAGTGCCTTTTTTATCACCCAAAATACCACAGAACTTCATTGTTAGAGTCTCACCCCAATGAATACAGGATTCTTTGTCGTACAATCTGCAGGAAGTACCTAGGATAATCAGAATAAAATACCAGAGTGAAGATCAGATCATCCTCTGTAGCGCTGCCACCAGTAGTGCTTATAACCTACAGAGAAAGCTGAATGTTGCAGTAATATTCTCACTATCTGTGTATAATTGCTCTCCACCCATTCCACTAAACTGGGGGTGCATGCCCAGTGGGCCAGAGTTCACATAATAGGGAAAGAAAAGAAAGACTTGCATTTATGTAATACCTTTCACGACCTCAGGATGACCCAAATCGTTTTACAGCCAATAATGTACTTTTGAAGTGTAGTCACTGTTGTAATGTAGGAAATGCTGCAGCCAAATTTGCGCACAACAAGATCCCACAACCAGCAATGAGATCATGACCAGATAATCTGTTTATTGCGATGTTGGTTGAGGGATAAATATTGGCCAAGACACAGGGAGAACCCCTGTTGTTCTTCTTCGAAATAGTGCCATGACAGATGGGTCTTCGGTTTAACGTCTCATCCGAAAGATGGTATCTCCGACAGCGCAGTATTCCCTCAGTAACTGCACTGTAGTGTCAGCCTGGATTATGTGCTCAGGTCCCTGGAGTGGGACTCAGAGGTGAGAGTGCTACCACTGATCCATGGCTGACAAGGGATCTAAACAGATCTAAAAATAAAATGACAGCTCTCAATCAACCTCAATATATAAGAACCTTCTGTAACTTAATGCAGGCTAGGCACATGCTTGAGCTCTTTTGAATACTGGCATCAGAGCTCAGCCATATCACAATATTCATCTAAAATTGCCCATTTGTGGAGGAGTCATTGCAATATAGATAACTTTAAAATGGTAGGTTTTAGAATAAGACATACTTATCTCTACAATTCCCATTTAAGGCCAGAGTTCTTCCTATTCATTATGTCCACTGTTTTCCCCTTTACTGCCTATATTTGACCAGTTTATACCAAATGTTCTTAATGGTGATGACATTCTCTCGCTTGTTTCTTAATTAGCCTTTTTTCAAAGAATTCAGGATTTGTTTTGGGGAAGGTTGTAAAATGTCCTTTCATAATCTGTTCATCAGGAGTTCCAACATAAGAACATAAGAAATAGGAGCAGTAGTAGGCCACGTGGCCCCTTGAGCCTGCTCCTCCATTCAATCAAATCATGGCTGATCTTTGACCTCAACTCCACTTTCCTGCCCGATCCCCATTATCCCTTGATTCCCCTGTAGTCCAGAATTCTTTCTATCTCAGCCTTGAATATATTCAATGACTCAGCATCCACAGCCCTGTGGGGTAGAGAATTCCAAAGATTCACAACCCTCTGAGTGAAGAAATTCCTCCTCATCTCAGTTGTAAATGGCTGACCCCTTATGCTGCGTCTATGCCCCCTAGTTCTAGACTCTCCAGCCATGGGAAACAACCTCTCAGCATCTACTCTTTCAAGCCCCTTCATAATCTTATATGTTTCAATGAGATCACCTCTCATTCTTCTAAACTCCAGAGAGTAAAGACCCATTGTACTCAACCTCACCTCACAAGACAACACTCTCATCGCAGGATTTAATCTAGTGAACCTTCGCTGCACTATTTCTAGGGCATGTCTATCCTTCCTTAGATAAGGAGACCAAAACTGTACAGTACTCCAGGTGAGGTCTCACCAAAGCCCTGTACAATTGCAGTAAGACTTCCTTACTTTTGTACTCTAACTTCCTTGAAATAAAGGCCAACATTCCATTTGCTTTCCTAATTGCTTGCTGTACCTGCATGCTAACTTTTTGTGTTTCTTGTACGAGGACACGCAAGTCTCTCTGAACACCAACATTTAATAGTTTCTCACCATTTAAAAAATATTCTGTTTTTCTATTCTTCCTACCAAAGTGAATAACCTCACATTTCCCCACATTATACTCCATCTGCCACCGTATTGCCCACTCACTTAACCTGTCTATATCCCTTTGCAGACTCTTTGTGTCCTCCTCACAGCTTACTTTCCCACCTAGCTTTGTATCGTCAGCAAACTTGGATATATTACACTCAGTCCCTTCATCTAAGTCATTAATATAGACTGTAAACAACTGTAAATAGCGATGAAAAGCCATGTTTCTTTCTTCCAAGACTTTGGTGCAATGAGCTTTCCAAGCTGCAAAGCAAAGACCTGATTGTGCAGTGACTGGACTGAGTTCTTGGTCCTTTTCCTTTTCCTTTGCGTTAATTAACTTCCTTGGCTGTGCTTTTCAGCGCATAGACATCTTTTTCAGCTTCTCAATATGGTTTTGATTACCATTACTTTCTGGAGTTTCACTGCTGCGATTGCCTTTAGCACTACTCGGTGTAAAGAAGTTCTTCAGTTTTGACAACTACAACAAATTCTGCAACCTGTAAGCTAGTAGACGACATTTATTGCTGCCATTATTGCTTTGATTCTATACACTGCAACACCCAATGAAAATAACGTCCTACTTCATACGTAGTGTCTATTGACACCACTGTGTCAGCCAATGAGTTGGAGGTGGGGTGGGACTTACGTCAGGACTCACAGCAGACAGTCTATTTCACAGCAAACAAAGTTTATTTACTCAGCAAGCAGCAAAGCAAACAAAGTCTATTTACAGAGTCTATTTAAAAGAGTCTCTACAAACTGCAGCAAACAGAACTCATGACCGAAACTACAGCAACTTCTCCCGATAAAAGCACAGTGATTTCTCCAGCAAAATGCAATGTGCGGAGGATAGTTATATATTACAAAACGATTATTTCTCCAGCAAAATGCGGTGAGTGGTGGGTAGTTACATATAAATTACGTGCGTAAAATCAATCCCAGTCTCTTACAGCAGTGCGGGGTCCAGACTTGATTGATGGGGGAATTACCCAATCATCTCCATTTTGGCCAGGAATAGTGGTGTCACTATATGCGTTTACTTCATATGGTCTTTTGTATGTTGCATATGTAATTGGATGTTTTCAGATGAAGCTGATTGCAATTTGACGCATAAAACTTTCAGTCGAGGGTCATTCCTTAATTATTGTATACTTTTTCCAAAGAAGGTTAAACTTTTAGAGTAGTTACCATGCATTCATCAAAGGCCTAGATTGTCTTTCTCTCTACTCCATCTTGTTTTCTTCCTCTTTTTAGGTCACCAATTGCTCAATCGCACCTTTTTCAAATGGGAGGGGAGTTGTAAAAATTTTTTTACGCAGCGAGTGGTTAGGATCTGGAATGCACTGCCAGAGATGATGGTGGAGGCAGATTCAATCATGGCCTTCAAAAGGGAACTGGATAAGTACTTGAAAGGAAAACATTTGCAGGGCTACGGGAATAGGGCGGGGGAGTGGGACTAGCTGGATTGCTCTTGCACGGAGCTGGCACAGACTCAATGGGCCAAATGGCCTCCTTCCGTGTTGTAACCTTCCTGTGATTCTATGATTCTATGGTTACTAAAGTCCACAAAGGAGAATTTCCTCACCATTTTCAGTGTATTTCCAGTGCAAACTTGGGGCAAGTAATTTTTTTTGTGGCAGGAAAATCAGGCAGGTGCCATTTCCTGTGACACCAGAGCTTTACGTCCTTCTCCACCACTTTCAAATAAAGGGACATTCCCTCAATCCACTACCCATCTTGAAATATGACAATACCTCAGCCCTTTTTGCCTGTACAACAGCATGCCAATAGTCATCACCTGTGTGACTAAAGCAGCACTAAATAAATGCACCCATTCCTGCATGACTCCAACCTCCATGAAAAACAAAGCACAACATCAGTGCATATTCTCTTTTAGTACAACAAAGTCCAAAGTGTACACAAGCTAACCTACTCTTTCTGAACACATTGCTTCATCTGGATAGTTACATGTGCCTTTCTTTCATCTATTCTAGAGCTTCTCCAAAGTGCAACCTGAGAGTCAGTGTCATGACAGGTGAGCTCATGCTCTAGAAAAAGGTAACATGGGGCTGAGGTGGTCCTTGTCTAAGGGAAGCTCGTTCCTGGTAGGGAGCCACCATTGGCTGCATCTCCAGAGCTTGTTCCTGGGCAGCCTGGTGTTGCCTCCCATGTTCCACTGGCATGGTGCTCTGAGGCCGGAATTCTGTCCTGAGAGACGACAGTAACAGGTTGATGGACTCCAGCCGTTGTCATTCCATTGGGCCGTGAATCTGTGTCCCTACTGGTCACTGGTGTAATGGTAGCTTCTCAAAGTCCTTAGAGACAGCAGCCTGCATCATGGCCAACGTGGTCTAGAAGCCGGTATGCTGTCTATTCTCTCCCATATTGCCACCAGAGCTGAATTTGTGCTTCCAAGAAGGTGGAGGCTGCTTCTCAGCTGGGAATCAGCTGCAGATTCCAATGAAGCTGCCACATGCTCCATTGATACCTGAAATGAAGCAAAAGCTTCTCTGATGTTGGCGCAAATGAAAGCTGCAGAGGCAAATGTCACACCTGCCAGTTGCTGCACATTCTGGAGGATTGACTTCAGAGCCTGCATGAGGGCACGATGTACATTGAACACCCTTCTTTTCAGGTAAGTACCTGTGTTCACGACTCAGAAGCCATAAGCCACCTTCTCCTCAGCCTCCACTGGGAAGGTGACACATCCTTGCCACTTCCCACACCTCCAGCTCCCTCATTTAATCACCCAGTGTCACATCCTCACTAACATTATATAATTCAGTACAGGTAATAGTATCTGTGCTGGTGTCTGGGAGTGAAGAAGCAAGTGATGCAAGAGATGAATTGGAAGGGGTTGAGGCATGGGGCAGTTGTTAAGCTAGAACTGTCTTTTAAAGGCTGCACTTTAATTTCCATGTAGTCAGCAAGTTACATCCAGTTTACACAGTATTTGCACCAATCATTGCTCCTATGGATATGCATGTGAGCTGACCTAGGAAATCCTTGTGTAAATACCTCTCCTAACCACCAGTGGGTGCAAATCTTTCTCCATTGGCATAAAAGGTGCAAAACTCACTGCATGGAAGCTCCCCATTTCTCACACTGCTCTATGACTGGAAAATACAATAGGTGTGAGGTCCTCTGGAAAAAAAATTCTAATAACACTACATTTACATATGTAAATCAAAAAGAACAGGCTTGTTGGGCCAAATGCCTTTTCCTGTTCCTAAGATTTCCTATATAAATACACTATCATCTTTCCAATGCTGGTACTGGGAAGAAATAAAAGTCCTAAAATGGGAGGGGAAACCAGTAAGGGTGATGGCTCATAAGTGAACCTTAAAGCTACCCCTGGAATCCTACCAGTTTGCCCAGCAGGAGACTCATTGGACATCTGACTGGTGACATCAATCAGCAGCTTGGAGCAATGGGCGGTATCATAGTTGAATTGATTAAAAAGCGAACCTGTTTTGCTATTAGTGTCCAACACAATCTATTCTGTTGCACACATATAATTTCACTGCGTGGTTGTAGAGACAGATAGATGGAGTTTAGATACAGATCAGCCATGATCTAATTGAATGGCGGAATAGGCTCGAGGGGCTGAATAGCCTACACCTGTTTCTATGTTCCTCTGTTATCCTGCGCAGCATTAAAAACATTTTTTGCTCACTTAGGGAATTTCCCTTTCTTCTATTGTATGCAGTGACAATTTCTGATGTGTGCTTTTCTTTGCCAGGTGGTCCAGTGAAGAAATCCGCAGCAAAGTCATCATACTTCAGGTTTTGATTCCTCTCAGCTGCGTCCTTCCCCTTGGAAATTAGACCAAATGCTATAGAATGGAGGACTGCTAACTTTTATATAGGGTTGGAGGATTGCTAACTTTGTACCATTGTTTAAAAAGGGAGCAAGGGATAGACCAAGTAATTACAGGCCAGTCAGCCTTACCTCGGTGGTGGGCAAATTTTTGGAATTAATTCTGAGGGACAGGATAAACTGTCACTTAGATGGACATGGGCTAATCAAGGACAGTCAGCACGGATTTGTTAAGGGGAGATCGTGTCTGACTAACTTGATTGAATTTTTCGAGGAGGTGACAAGGAGGATCGATGAGCGTTGCGTAATTGATGTAGTCTACATGGATTTTAGCAAGGCTTTTGACAAGGTCCCACGTGGCAGATTGGTCAAAAAGGTAAAGGCCCATAGGACCCAAGGGAATGTGGCAAATTGGATCCAAAATTAGCTCAGTGGCAGGAAGCAAAGGGTAATGGTCAACAGGTGTTCTTGCAACTGGAAGGCTGTTTCCAGTGGGGTGCCGCAGGGCTCGGTACTAGATCCTTTGATTTTCATGGTATACATTAACGATTTGGACTTAAACGTAGGGGGCATGATTAAGAAATTTGCGAATGACACAAAGATAGGCCGTGTGGTTGATAGTGAGGAGGAAAGCTGTAGACGGCAGGAAGGTACCAATGGACTGGTCAGATTGTCAGAAAAGTGGGAAATGGAGTTCAATCCAGAGAAGTGTGAGGTAATTCGGGGAGAGCAAACAAGAAAAGGGAATACACAATAAATGGAAGGATACTGAGAGGTGTAGAGGAAGTGAGGGACCTTGGAGTGCATGTCCACAGATCCCTGAAGGTAGCAGGACAGGTAGATAAGGTGATTAAGAAGGCATATGGAATGCTTTCCTATATTAGCCGAGGCATAGAATATAAAAGCAGGGATATAAAAGCAGGAACTGTATAAAACACTAGTTGGGTCACAGCTTGAATACTGCGCACAGTTCTGGTTACCACATTACAGGAAGGATGTAATTGCACTAGTGAGGGTGCAGAGGAGATTTACGAGGATGTTGCCAGGACTGGAGAATTTTTGCTATGAGGAAAGACTGGATAGGCTGGGGTTGTTTTCATTGGAACAGAGGAGGCTGAGGGGTGATTTGATTGAGGTGTATAAAATTCTGAGGGGCCTAGATAGAGTGGGTAGGAAGGAACTATTTCCCTTAGCGGAGGGGTCAATAACCAGGGGGCATAGATTTAAAGTCATTGGTAGAAGGATTAGAGCGGAAATGAGGAAAAATATTTTCACCCAGAGGGTGGTGGGGGTCTGGAACTCACTGCCTGAGAGGGTGGTAGAGGCAGAAACCATCAACTCATTTAAAAAATACCTGGATGTGCACCTGAAGATCCATGACCTGCAGGGCGTCGGACCAAATGTGGGAAAGTGGGATTAGGCTGGGTGACTTGTTTCTCAGCCGGCACGGACACTACGGGCCGAATGGCCTCCTTCTGTGCCGTAAGTTTTCTATGATTCTATGACTCTATCCTTTCAAAGGCCATTTCATCTTAGCTTTCCAGAGCACATTTGACCTCATTTTTCCAGAAAACACTGACGGCTAGACTTCCAGGGTGGGACTTCCAACCCCCTTGTGACTACTACCCATTTTTCCTGGGTCAGGGTTAATTAGACGTGAAGGATGGGATCCCAGTGGGAGTCCGGCCACAAGAGGGAGCCCAATGCTGCAACAGAAGGAAATTGGGAGGTGCAGTAGAGGCAGCAAGGTCACTAAAGGGGGCAGGAGAAGCTCAAAGAAAAATCTTGGATGAAGTTATTGTACCCCCAGCTACGTCGAGGCCCACAAGGGTTGGTCTTTTGGGCCAAAATGGAGAGAGAGGAGACTACTACTAGGGCCTCTTCCTCCATCCTGACGCTTTGGGGTCTTCCCACGCCTACTCCAGGCTTCTCTTGGTGGTCCTGGGAAGTGGTAGGAACGGTGTGGACACTCGGAATATCTACCGGGAACGTGGGCCCCATCTCCCTGCTGTATTTACATATGATGGAGAAGGAAGGGGGTATACAGGGGTGATCCTGGCGGGATGAGGGAAATTAATTTCAGGACAGGGAGGCAGTGGTAGGCCTTTCTGCCCGATTTTGCCCCATTAGGACTAGTCCATTCCAGTTTAAATACCCTTTTAATGGCAGGGCATGTCTTAATTACTGCCAAACATCCTCGCTGGCACTGAAAATTTACTTTTACAATTGTGGAGTCTCATGATTTCAGCTTTTAATTATTGTAGGAGATTTTTTAAAAAATGTAAATAACAATTTAAATTTTTTACTTTTTGTTTCTCTTTTATTTCTCCCTCTTTATCCATTGACATTGAATTCACTATTCTAACTGACAATTCCTGGTTCAGGCTCTGCGCTGTTATTAACAATTCTTCAATCTGATTGTTTAAGAAGATACACAGTTGCTTGCCCTGTTCACACAAGTCCCAGATGCCCTATAGAGGGCGTTACGCACTTTGGATCGCCCACTGACAGCAACTTGCCATGCAAAACCCCATAGAAAGTCTATGGGCAAGTGCAAGTCTAACTAACGTTCGTTCACCACACACAGTAAATTCTGGCCCACAATGTATTATTCAGTTCATAATTTATATAACCTGCATTATTTTCCACTAATAAACTGATGAGTACCACTGAAACTTTGCAGCAGTTATGACACAATTTTAATTGATGTGGATGCCACCAAAGAGCTGACTACAGGACACATACTGGTCATCGGTGCCCAACATGGTTCCCACTGTCAGCAAAAAAGGAAACGATTATTCTCCCCATAAATTCCACAGTATATATTGGCCCAGATTTTGCTGAAAAAATAACATCATCTGATCAATGCACGCCGTTATCAATGGGCAAATCGGCCAGCAACTTGTGGCGAGGAAGAGATACCCTGTGAATTGTGCATCACCACAAGTTGCTGGCCGATTTACGCCGCTCTGACGTTAGCTTCGCAAAAACGGCATCTCGCACTTAACCTCTCTGTGATTTTCATGAAGTTGCTGCAGTTGCACATTAATCGCCCATTAAACTCGCCACAGAAAGTTAAGTCTAGTAATTAACAGCGTAAGTACCCTGTTAATGATGTGATTATTGTTACTGACTGCCAATCAACCTCTCTTGCCCAGAAAGTGAACAGTTGTAGGTGTGGAGTCTCATTCCTTCAAGTAGTGAATTTTTGGTGGAGATTTTAAAAATATCAAATTTTACATTTTTAAATTTTTTCTTACTTTTCCTTTCTTTTTCCTCTCTCTCTTAATCCAATCTTTTTTCCCTCTCTTTATTTTTCCTTCTCTACCTGATTTGACATTGAATTCACCCCCTTTAATTCACCCTCCTTCTCAGCCTGTTCATTTCTCAATCCTTTAATCTCATTGGTTGAGGAGGTGCACTGTTTACCCGTTCTTCAGCGAGGTCCCAGATGCTCTGTTTCCCTCACTGGGTCATTATCAGCTCACACTTCCAGCAACTTTGTGGGTAAAAAACTTTAGACCCTAAACGTGCACGAACAAGTCTAACCAACAGGGCACGCTGCGAGATGCCTCGTTCCAGCAAGATCTGGGCAATAATGTTTTTTTTTAAAGTACATGGGAGTGATCTCCAAACTTCAATCCATCTCTTCTTTTAAATCTGTACCCTTCATTGGATGTACTTTTGGATCTCCATTGTACTAATTGCATCCTGAGCAAGTTTAAATATTCAGTATAATTAACAGAACAGTTTCCTTTCAGTGTTAATCTATCCTTGAGGCAACTTTTTTTGTTATTGTGTCAGGCAGATTGCCACTGATTTTCCACAAATTCTCCACAGAAAATTTTTGATTTCCTGAATTTTTTCCAGAATTCAGCATATTCCGAATCAATTCAAATATCAAATCAATTTCACCACTCATCCATGTCATTTGTAGTATAACCTCACCTTCCAAAATGGCTAAAGACTGTAAATCTATGTGACTGGTTATAATTTAATAATAATTTTGCCTATTGGCATGATTACAACCGAAAAGTCTATTCTTAACACTGATTTCCCACCATCTAGCATATTGCTACTTAAGTGACAGCTTGGCTCAGTTTACAGCATTTGGCTCAATTGGTAGCACTCTTGCCTGTGGAACTAGAAGATTGTGGGTTCAAGCTCTGCTGTAGGACTATATGCATATAATGTAGGCTAGCACTTTAGTGGAGTGCTGTGTTGTCTTTCAGATGAAATGTTAAACTGAGGCCCTCTCTGCTTGTCCAGGTGGATGAAAAATATCCCATGGCACATTTTGAAGAAGAGCAGGGAGTCCTCCTGATGTCTAGGCCAATATTTTTCCTTCAGCCAAAACCACCAGTTGACTCATCGGTACCAATTTGATACACAGTCTACATTATAACCATTCTGATGAAGGGAACACACCTGAAATGTAATAACGGTGTCTTTTCTCTTGACAGATGCTGTCTAAGCTGTTGTGTTTTCCACCATTTTGCAACATGTTGCAATTACCTTATGGTATTCTTGATCTGACAGCAGAAGTTATGGGGACCAGAACTAAATCCACATCACGTTGGTATAAAAGCAACACTCAAACACTAGGGTAACTGTATCATGGTTCCCTCTGGTGGCCTAGTAGATAAAGGCACTGTCTGGTGTTGCACTAAGCCATGCAGAGCAAAAGGTTCTGGATTACTTAATTAACTAATTTTAACAGGACAGCAGTTGGAGTGCTATAGTTTGTTTACATCCCCTGACTTAGGGAGGGGAAAAGATATCATCCAGGATCCTGCTCTTAATTATTATCCATTGACTCATTTAGGAACATGCACATGTATGACTTTGTGGACAATGAGTGAAGCGTAGGAACATAGGAACAGGAGTAGGCTTTTCAGTCCCTCGAGCCTGTTCCGCCAATTAATTAGATCATGGCTGATCTGTACCTCAACTCCATTTACCCTCCTTTGTTCCACATCCCTTGATACCCTTACCTAACAAAAATCTATCAAACTTAGTCTTGAAAATTTCAATTGACCCAGCATCCATAGCCTTTTGGGGCTTTGGACAGAAAATGGGGCTCAGCTGTGATGCCGTATACAGTTAAACAGCCTGCTACCATTGACAGACTAGACTCACAGATAAAGAACAGCCACTCGGGCAAAGAACTGCTATGCCCTGTAGGGTATTCTCCTCAGTAACAGCCATTGCCTTCTTCAGAGGAGGAAAAAGGAGAAAACTGGGAGGAAAACTACAGGTGGTGACTCTCATACACTTTATTTGTGACATTTCATCTCTCTTGGAGACTTGTTCACTGGCTGACTGTATTTCTAATTAAGACTGAATTCTTACAAAGGCTGAAAGGAATGTGACATGAGAACTTAATATTAATTAAACTCAGGTCTTCGTCAGATTTTCAACTTCTGTCCTTGATTTTTTCATGTCTTGTGAATCAGAAGGAACAGTAATTACTCACTTACAAGCAAAATGAACTCGCCTCTTCCATCTGAAAGTGGGACCTAATCAGTCCCTGACAGAAACGGACAGTCAGATCAAAACATATAGTCGCTCTGCATGTGTGGACGGGGAAAGGAGGAGGAGGGGGATGGGGAGGAAAAGAAGCATTACAAGAGGAGGAATTAATTCATTCTGTTAACTCAGTCACTGCAACTACATTACAATAAGAACACTTACTACCGCTTGAACCCGTTCTTCAGTTATTTCAGGAAAGCTTCTTTAGGGATTCGATTGTTGTTGAATATTCACAGTACTAATAGAACACTGTACATCGGCACAAATATCCCTTTTGGCCTTGGGCCGAAGGGGAAAATATTTCCACAGGCGCAAATAGATGAAAGCCTGTTCTGAGTCAAGGTACAGAGTAAAAGCATGACCTTGAATCAGCACATTTTTCAATATGGAAATTAGATGTTACTGGATCAATCTCCATGTGGCAAAAAAATATGCAGAATGATTTTTGAAATAATGAAACCAGAAAATGCTGGCAACACACAGCAGGCGGTCAGAAAGGGAAAAGTTGGTTATAACATTTCAAGTCGGGACCCTTCCTCAAAATGTTTTTTGTTTGTATAGATGCTGGAGAAGACTTCCATTGTCAACCCTCTGGAAGCATCAGCAGCATCTTTGTGAAGTTACAGTTGGACGGCAGTACCTTAAATGTATTTTTTTTAAAATCTTTGATTCTGCACATTTCTCACACTCTGATTTGCGTAGGATGTACTTTAGCTATTTCAAAAGCTGATAAGATTTTGCAATATTAACGTTAAGACAGACAGAAGGTCTGTGTTCTAATTTTTGCACCACACCATGCTTCGGGCTGCCAAATGCAATAAACTTGATGTTTAATTACCTCCTTCGTTAAAGAAAATTAAGCTTTGACCTAAGCTATGAGGGGTTTTGATAGAGTAAATAGGGAGAAACTGTTTCCACTGGCAGGAGGATCAGTAATCAGAGGACACAGATTTAAGGTAATTGGCAAAAGAACCAAAGGGGATATGAGGAGAATTTTTTTTTACTCAGCGAGTTATTATGATCTGGAATGCACAGTCTGAAAGAGCGGTGGAAGCAGATTCAATAGTAATTTTTAACAGGGAATTGGATAAATACTTTAAGGGGAAAAAATTGCAGGGTTATAGGGAAAGAGCAGGGGGAGTGGGACTAATTGGATAGCTCTTTTAAAGAGCCGGCACAAGCACGATGGGCCGAATGGCCTCCTTCTGTGCTGTCTGATTCTATGATTTAGCTGACATGTAGTTTGCATCCCTTACTTATGCCTAAAGGGTTAAAGCTTTATTGATGCGAGGTGAAACTTTTGAAAATAAAGCACAATAAAACCAGGTTACCAGAGTGCTAGTGTGTGTCCCCTAAATAGACCTATACTGTTTTTAATATTTCGCATCTTGCAAGTCGCTGTTGCCACTGTGTGCATGTGTTTTTTTTCCATATGTACTTATGCTACATCATCATCGTACAAAACTACCGTATTTTCTGGCAAGGAAGTCGCAGGAAACAATGGATGGAAAGAAGAAAATCGGCGGATAAGATCGGGGAATATTTGATTTTTGGGTTGACAGCAAAAACTTGGCTGCGATCTTTTTAGACAACTAACCTCTTCTTCAAACTGTGCCAGATAGATTTTTGTCAAAAAACATTTACATTCTGGGTTAATTCCTAAACAATTTCACTTGAGACTGAACAAACAGTCCAGCTTGTGCTTCTAGTGCAGCTCGTATATAATTGTCAACGCTGACTGCCGTTGTACAAGGGAGAGCAGACTGACAAAAGTTATATAAAATATCAAAGGATAACAGGGTGCGACATCCTTGCCTGATAATATAGTACAACAAGAACAAAGATTTTTTTACCACATTGTTTCTGTCAATTCCAAAATAGTCCAAAAAAGAGCTATTTAGAACATGTGCTTATCATCTGATGCGACAATAGATATAGAATCTAGGTGCAGTAGACTGACTGACTGCAAGTCGTCTGGTTCTGTGTAGATTAACAGTGTTTTGCAGACATGTTCCTTGCTCGTACCCAGTTATGTTTGTCTGCCCAACTTCCATTCCACATATAGAGAGTGGGTCTAGTGCCCCCAGTTTGGTCGGTCTTGTGGGTGCGGAGGTGAACCCACCTGTGCTGGCTGAGTCCTCTGTACTGCTATCTGACGGAAGTCAGGGCTGCAGTATCCCCTTGCTGTCCTACATATGCTGTTTGCAGAAGGCATAATCCTGCTGCTTACTTTACTTAAAGCGACAACATCAGTTTTACTGTCCTAAATATCGTCGAGTGCTTGCAGAAGATCATATCCTGATCTATGTTTCCGCCACAAAAGATTTCTGATATTTTTATGTCTATCACTGGCTGTGTACAGATGTTATTTCATATGCGATTTTCTTCAAAGGGACTATAACCAGCTTGTTAAAGATAATTCTGCACCAGAATGGACTTTGTTGTATATATTGTTGCTTTTACAGCTGTACCCGAATGGATTCCATTTGACATCTAACTTTTCAATGTTAAATTCCTTGGGGAAAGAAAGGTCTCTGTACTGATAAAAGTTTACTTAAAAGTGTTTTTGCTAAATACTTTCCCAAATGTAATAATTTGTAAGTATTTAACTCAGGGGCTTCATTAAAAGCTCCCACTGCTAACCACAGTACATGGTGTTAAAAAGGACTGTTGAATTTTCTATATTAACCCTTATTGTACCAAATAGTACTTCATTATATTTTTGTATTTTTTTTAAATTAAAAATGATTCACCCTCCAATCCAGATCAGCTGGATAGACAAGGCATCATGGTAAACCAATCATCTCTGTCAAGGATAAGGCATTGATCACAAAACAGGAATCAGGCTCAGGGTGTTGGGATTATACACCTGCAGATTGCTTAAATAAACCCTCTTTCATTTTAAAATAATTTCATCCCTTTTTAAATCATATATCTTGTAATGATTGAATGTTAGTTGAATTACACCATTAATGATGCTAATTAAGGCATACCTTAACATAAACTCACTGAGTGAGCTAATTATGGCAAATCAAAAGAAAAATGAAAGAATACCTGTATAATGCATGCATAGAAGTCAAAATATTGATATCCAAATATTTTTAACACTAAGATCTGGCTATCATGTGGTACAGTGTACCTGTACCTGCTCATGTTACAAGAACCAGTGTATTGTAAAGAAGCAACTGGATTTTATGTGGCTCGATAACAGAATATACTTTTTAAAAGGTCAATGAATCGCCTTGCCCTTGAAATGAAAATTATTTTGAAAAAAAACTGAAGTAGTGATGTGAAGGTTTGACTGTTCTAACTATATCAATTACATTATAATTACCTCATGGTACAAAACCGGGAATAAAAAAAACAATTGTATTTAAAATAAAATGGGCAATAAATTCCTCATTTGCAATTGGAAAACAATCTTAAAGATTACTAGCATTAACATTTTAAAAAGAATATGTGTTTGTGTGTGCGTATATAAAATAAAACTAATTTTTACAGCCCTGCAAATATTGTCTGGTATGTTAAAAGAAATATTCTCTTGAAGATTTCACTGAAATCCATCTGTTACATGTGTTCTTCATTCACAGAGTACCTCACAGCTGGGAAATGTTACTGATTGCACTGAAATAGAAGAAACAGACAGACCAAAATCTGGGCATTTTATTTAATCCCATTAGAGTACGTAGGTTTGAGATAGACTTAAGCTTCATTAACAACATAGATAATGAAGTCATGCTGTTCATATTTAGTAAACTTTGTGATATAAATAATATTTCACTTTGAAGCAATATGACATAACAACAGCGCCTTTAACGTAGTAAAACCTCCCAAGGCGCTTCATAGGAGCGTTATTGAACAAAATTTGACACCAAGCCACATAAGGAGATACCAGGAAGATGACCAAAAGCTTGGTCAAAGAGGTAGGTTTTAAGGAGAGTCTTAAAGGAGGAGAGAGAGGTAGGGAGGCGGAGAGGTTTAGAGAGGGAATTCCAGAGCTTAGGGCCTAGGCAGCTGAAGGCACGGCCGCCAATGTGGAGTGATTAAAATCGGGAATGCGCAAGAGGTAAGAATTGGAGGAGCGCAGAGATCTCAGAGGGTTGTAGGGCTGGAGGGGGTTACAGAGATAGGGAAGGGAGAAGCCATGGAGGGATTTGAAAACCAGGATGAGAATTTTAAAATCGAGGTGTTCCTGGACCGGGAGCCAATATAAGTCAGTGAGCCCAGGGGTGATGGGAGAACGGGACTTTGTGCGAGTTAGGATATGGGCAGCAGAGTTTTGGATGAACTCAAGTTTATGGAGGGTGGAGGGTGGAAGATGGGAGGCCAGCCAGGAGACCATTGGAATAGTCAAGTTAGTCGAGTCTAGAGGTAACAAAGGCATGGATGAGGGTTTCAGCAGCAAATGAGCTGAGGCAGGGGCAGAGACAGGCAATGTTATGGAGGTGGAAGTGGGCGGTCTTGGTGGTGGAGCGGATATGTGGTCAGAAGCTTATCTCAGGGTCAAATAGGATGCCAAGGTTGTGACTAGTCTGGTTCAGCCTCAGACAGTGGCCAGGGAGAGGGATGGAGTCGGTGGTTAGGGAACAGAGTTTGTGGTGGGGACTGAAGACAATGGCTTCGGTCTTCCCAATACTTAGTTGGAGGAAATTTTTGCTCATCCACTACTGGATGTCGGACAAGCAATGTGACAAATCAGAGACAGTGGAGTGGTCGAGGGAGGTGGTGGTGAGGTAGAGCTGGGTGTCGTCAGCGTACATGTGGAACCTGGCGATAACATTAATAACAGGAAGTGTCACTGCAGAGTGGCCCAGTAGACTGGCCAATGGATATCTTGCTTTGATAATATCAGAGGTATAACGAATATCTAAGCAACAGATGGTAATGTTCCAGGGTTTGAGTCCCGGGGTTGCCTTTTCTGTCATTCAAATCCACCTACAAGTGGAATGCTTTATCAGTTTTTGATTTGACAGGGAGCTAAAATTCACCAGAGATAGGATGCCTCAGATGGGAGCAGGGAAATTAATATACAATGATAGAATTTTACAGTGGAGAAGGAGGCCATTTGGCCCATTGCAGCTGCACTGGCTTTCTGAAAGGATTATCCACTTAGCCCAATCCCCCTGTCCTTTTACCTTTTTTCTTTTCAAATATTTAACCATTTCACTTTTAAAAGCTACTATGAATTCTGCTTCCGCCATTGTTTCTGATGGAGCATTCCATGTCTTCACAACTCTCCGCGTAAAAAAAATTCTTCTAACCTCTCCCTTCATTCTTTTGGTGATGATCTTAAATTTATGCCATACAGTCACTGACTGACTGACAGACCAATGGAAATAGTTTTTTTTCCCTATTTACCTTATCAAACCCTTTATATTTTATATTTCTTAACATGGTCTGCCTCACCTTCACAGATAACTGTGCCTTGAGTTAGCTGGTCACAAAGTGGTGTTATGGTATTGCCACGGAGATGTCCATGTTCCAGACTGCCCCATTTTTGCAGGCGAAGGGGAAAGAAATGGGCGAAATTAGGAAGCAAAAATACAAATAACAGCATTGAGCTAATAGTATCAGATCCCGTAAGATGGATTGTCAAGCTGGTACCTCGTTCCATTTTGTTGAACTAATAATTTTCTAAAGGTTCCCTCACTGAATTTATAATAGCTGTCAAACCTACTGTATAATGCCATCAAGACCCTGGTACCATCACAGGTCAAATCAGCATAAGTTTGTAGTAATTTTAATAGTCCTAAAGCGGGTTTTGATTACTTACCCCCAAAATAGATGTTAGTGAAATTCATCTATTATTTCATCCATGTAGGTTGGTTAATACATCTGTTAACAGACAAAGTTACAGACCCCTCCCTTCTCCCCACACACAGACACGTATATTGGGGGCAAAATTGGGCCATATAACGCCCATTGTGCAGGCACTATGCAGACATCTGAGCCCCAAAAATGGCATCCGAGATGCGTGCGCACTCTGCCGGCATGACGTGCGCAGGATGCAATCAGGACGCAAGGCGTTTGCGCACACGCACCTAACGAATGCTGGCAGCATGTAGAGTAGGGAGACTATGTGTGCCACGCTGATTTAAAGGGACCGCTGCTATTTTGGATCTCCACGCTCCAGCCAATGCACTGTCTTAACCTCGCACAGCTGAACAGGTCTTAAATGGCATGGAGGACTCCCTCCCTCAGCGCTATTTAAAGGGATCATGCAGGAGTTACAGTTTAATTATTGGATTATTTGTTCTAGCTGCTGATGCATTTGTACCTGTTTTTGGAGATTTTGTATTCTTGAATAAAGTTCCAAAACTCCATAGGGAGTGGGCTGGCTAGTTGACAGGCAACAGCAAGGGCATTGGCAGAGTGGCAGGGGTGGGACAGGAATGTCGTCATCCTGAGAGAGGACAGCAGCTTCATGTTCCATGGAGCCACTGCCACTTGCTGCCTCCTGTTACGAGCCACCTTCTCCTGCAGGAAAGCAGGAAATGTGCCGGTGAGTGTCCTGCAAGATGTTTGGGTGATGTGGCTATCATGGTAGAAGAGCTGCCAGTATGTATGACCTGTGAGTTGTGGGTCTGTGGCTTGCAACAGTGGTAATGTGTGATGGTGAGATGAAGAGCACTGATTGAAAGAGTTTGTTGGTAGGTGGGTGATGGGGGGTGTAGTGCATGGAGCAGTGGATGCGGCTAGTGCTGCAGTTGGTAGGAGACACCACTTGACAGTTGACCTCACTCACCTTGACCACTCGTATCAAATCATTGAACTTCATCCTGCACTGCATCCGTGTTTGCGGTGCTAAGCTCCTGGCATTGACCTCGTCCCCTACTGCCTCCCACTGCTTCGGGAGCATATGTCTGCAGGGCCTCTTGCCCCCCTGCAGATATAGAATGTCCCTCCTTCTGTTCATCTCTTGCACCAAGATCTCTAGTGCATCATCAAAGAACCTCGGTGCACGCTCTCTCGCAGGCTCGGTACAAACTCAGGTTGACAGATTGGTGGGGTCTGGCATGCAGGTTGGAGGATGTGGGATGTTGTTTTGAGAAACCTTTATTCGATATTTTAAAATAAAAGAACAGTTTTTAAACATAAGAATGAGACCTGCATCTGTGTTTTACGTGTGCGATTTCTGATCTCCGTTCAGACTCTGTTCAGCCCCGTATCTTGTTTGAAAATATAAGCGTCCCGCAAACTTTGAGCTGCCAAGTTCTTGCTCATTAAAAATTCCAGAGTTCCCATCATCACTATGCTTCACTATATTCCATCACAGATTCACTTCCCAATGGACCTCAACCACTTCCTGCAGCCACAGTGCATTTCCCCTTTAACAGGTGCAGGCTGCCATTAAGTGGTGCTAGCCACTCCCGATATCGGGGCCCTCTGCTGGTGCGTGCAGCCAGCGCAGGTAGCGCTGGCTGCACGCAGCAATCATTGAAATCATCAGGCAGCATGAATGTTGCGTGCTGCCTGTATCGCAATGATCGCGCACTGCGCTCCCAGCGCCCGTTTTCAGGGGTTATCCAATATAATTCCCCATTGTTCCTTCATGTGTCCTTTCTGACTTCACTAAAATCAAGAACTGCCAACTTAGCAGAACATTCTTGTATGCAGTAGCAGATTTGGAGCTTCTAAGACAAAAAAAAATCAGTGTCTGAAATGAGATGTGTGTGAACTAATTGATCTCTCCCTCTCCTTCTCTCCTCTTTCCCTCTTTCCCCGTCTGCCCTTTCTCGCTAATCCTCCTCCCCTCCTCACACCCAAGTGCAGTTCCCTCTCTTTCCCTCTCACTCTCTCTTTCCAATGCATTCGCCTTAAATCACTCATGTGATGTTATGCCAAATGCCACAGTCACTCCTATAACTTCTACAGCAGTATTTTGCCTAATATTAACACCTTACATTTTGTTTCAAATTTGGAAACAAAATCCCAGGACACACTAAATTAAGTAGTTGTCTTTTATTTCACATTATTTATGTTATGAAACCTAATAGTATTATTTAATAGGCAGTTGGTTGAACAACATTACACACCCAGTGCTGTATAGAAAAATGTTTATATTTTTATGATGCATCTTTTCACAGTACTTCATCGTGTTTCTAATTTTTACTTGGCGTTGTTAAGACTTCAGATTCCTTAAATCTAGAAATAATATGGTGAGTTATCATTGATCACAAACCATATACTCAAAGGATATGTTAAGAGTATGCAAACAATGACATTTTAAAGAGAATTATTTACAATGGATCTGCTGGGATGTCATGCAGATCCTGTCATCCTTTTTAAAGATGAGCATATGGTGAATATTATGCTTGTTCCTTTTAAGGGCCAGGGCTTTGAGGTTTTGTTGCTATTTTGGGCTATTCATCTAGATCGTTAACCTGGAAAGAGGAGACTTTTATTGTATTGATGATCAAACTTTCATTCAAAGTTAACCCAAAAGAGGTATGATTTTGCTAAGGGGCAAAGGTCACAAAGAATAACAGCAATGCTCCATTCCATGGGAAATGACTCACTTTCCATTCACAAAACATTTACCAATTTATCTTTAATGGGCCATTACTGCAGATAATTGAATGCCTCTCTTCCAAACTGATGGTTGCAGGTTTGAATCCCTGAGCTGTCACTTCAATCTGCCTGCAACCAGTGAAACTAAGTTTCAGGCAAGCTGAAGGATCTTATGGTTGTGCCTATTCCATCTTGATAGAGGAAAATGGACAAAGGGCCTAACCTTTTTCAAATAACTACTGGCAGCACAATAGAAGCATTAGCATCCTTGTGGAATTAAGCAAAGTTCATGATATTTAAGTCCACATGGGACAGCATCCATGTGCTAAAAAGTTCCACAAAGGTCACTCGATGAGGTCAACAAACAATGGAAGTAGATGAATTTGATTGATGCCGTTCTCAGGAGTTCTGTGGAAGTCTATGATAAGCCCCTCCTCATTAACTCTGTTCAACTTTTTTTTCTTATGACATATATAACAGATGACTGAGTGTGTTTCAAGCTTGTAATGAATTCCAGGTGATGTCACAAATCATGGGAAGGCAGTTGACCAGTTTATGAATGTCTTCCAAAACCTAAGAATGTGTCACTTGCTTGAACGCACTTATGGCTATTTTAGTGATCTCTCTGTTGACTTTTATCATTAGGGTTTGCATATTCCATATATATCCTTTTCATTTTTTTTTCTTCTGTCTGAAAGTCTTGACACTGTGACTGCCAAGGTTTTGGCATGTGGCAAGTACGTCAAACCTTGGTGAGTAGGGATGTGCCTTTTGAACGTGTTAACAAGATTCTGATGCTGGACAAGGATTGTAATAACATCAGCAGGCAGGAAGGATGTGCTGTACTGAAAAACAATTTCTGATCTTTCACTGGCTTATCACACTAATATCGCAGGTAATATATAACAATAGCAACTTGTGACCTCCAGCCCCTGGAGCTGAAAAATACCCACAAGGCCCAGCTACAAGACAGATCTGCTTTGCAAAAGGCCTTGCAGAATCAGAAAGTTAAAACAAAAAAATGCATCCCATATTCACCTCCTCTTACCTGGTTCATAGAATCATGCAGCGCAGAAGGAGGCTATTCGGCCCATCATGCCTGTGCTGGCTCTTTGAGAGAGCTATCCAATTAGTCCCTCTCCCTTGCTCTTTCTCCATAGCCCTGCAATTTTTTCCTTTGGTTGAAGAGATATTGAGAATATTGATGCAGAAGTCCAAAGGTTCAAGCTGCTCTGGCATCTAAGCTGATGGAGGTTGTGTTGCAGTAATTAGTTCAAGGGTTGGGTGGAATCAGTGGAATGGGAGAAAGAAAATTATGGCCAAAAACAGTATTGAAAATTAAACAATCGCTGCCCACGATTTCTATAGAAGGCTAAATCTATCCAACTTTATGTGAAAAACATGCATTGTATCTGTCATTTCAGTCTTCCTGTGTCATATTTCGGTATCACGTTTCAGTTTCACAGTTATATATATACTAATTTCTTGCAATTGTTTCACTGAAATTTAGTATTCATAAAACACCAACAAATCACAGTTGAGGAGATTGAGAACATATTAATCAAGCACAAAGAAATCGGGCCAATAAGCAACTGATAAAGTCATATGAAAACAAGGAATCAAGCATGAGTAGTCATAAAAATCTACCATTAAAACAGAATGGGAATGAATCGATTCATTCCAAATATATTTCAAACGATTTGCAGCCACCATCTTGTTTCTTTACTAAGCTGAGCACTAAAGTTATTAACATAATAAAGACATTTTTTAAAAATTACAAAATTTTCAGGAAAGTGATTACACTAATAGCACTTTTTGTGTTTGAAATACCTGTAACAGTGTTTTCTGTTGGAAATCTGTGCCTATGTGAGAAGACTGAGCCATAAGTTCATACAGGTTTTCAGAAGCCATCACCATTAGCTGGACAGACTCACGCTAATAAGCTGCAGCTCCCTCTGTGTACTGTTCTAAAATATTTTTATGATTGACATCCTCGTCCTCTCTTCTGCTTTAGTGTATCAATAAAAATGACTGAGAATGAAAAACCAGCAAAACCATTTTTAGGCCAGTAAAAGTAAACATTTTTTATGAAACATCAAAAACATGAATTCTGCAACTTTTTCTGAAGTAATTTTCTTCAAAATAACAATTTAAGTTATTACACTCAAGAGGTTCGTTTACTGCATGTTATGTATGTAACAATTTAAACTTTAAACAATACCAAGTTTCAAATTAGCTCTTTATGTAATGCATTCTAAATGCTTACAGTTTGCTTTCTTTTATTTATATTTATGCTGAAAACTTAAAAACGATTATATTAACATACAGCAAGTTTTGGAAGGATTGTACCATTAATCAAGTTTAAAGGGAGGTCTCAATAAAAGGACTGAATTTAAACTATATTACCAAATGATTTTACTTAAATTCACCGGGGGTGAAATTGATCTTTGGCAGTGGCACAAAGCGGGCAATAGTGAATTGGCAGCCCATTTTACACCTCGACTGATTTTCTTTTAAATTGCCCTCAAAAAGAAAATCGTGAAGACCAATTTCACCTCCATTAAGTTGCATGGGATACGTAGTAAAGAAGGAAAAATTCAAGTACCAAAAGATTAAAGTTTTAGGTATTTCTTGGCCTTCATTATGAAACGTGACCCTTAAGAGATGGACAGCAAATATTATATGCAGAGATTTATTTATTTAATTAAGTCTGGTGTGTGAGTGGAGCAAAGTTATTTATTTATTTACCTTCAGGTAAGGAAAATGCAATTTACTTATTTTTCAGGAACCACTTGAAAGGTACTTACTTTACCGTCACAAACATTGGGCTAGAAATTGCTTTTAAAATAACAGTGAACCTAACAGCGCTCACCGTTATTAAGAGCAAGTTCAGGCAACCACACATGCGCAGTCAAACGCGGAAATCCGGAACTTGCTCTTCCTGGTTCGCCAGTGATCTGAAAGCTTTGCGTTAAAGGGATCTCGCAGGCCGCAATCAATAGAATCAATGGACCAGCGTCAATTTGCTCTCCTGCCCAGCTGGAAACTAACTAATCTCGCCACAAAACAGGTACACTCAGTTATATCAGGGCTAAATTCACTTTTAAAGGTGTGCTAAGTCTTAATGACCACTAAACAACTAAAAATAAACTTATAAAAATGTGGACTCTCATTACTCCTGATTTTAATAGCTTTTGGACATTTAAAAAAAATTAAATTAAAAAGTTTAAATATTTTTTTACTTTTTCCTTCTGTGTCTTTTATCTCCGTCTTTTAATCTTATCCTCTCTTTATTTTGGTTTCTCTGTCATTTTATAATACATTTACTAACCTTATCGAGAACCTCCTGGTTTTTAGTCTGTGTGGTTTGTCAACGAACAGCAGTTCCTGGTTCTCACAGCGTGGCTTGCTTCAAGCAAATTAGTTGAGGGGTCTCACCACTCACACAGCCCGGGAAAGAACGCTGATGTTATTTGAGCACGCAGTCTGAGGAAGTTGCCGCCAAAAAGAATGCGATAACTTAGTGGGCAACTTTAAATCTAATGAGTGGTGAGCACTGCCAATTCGCCACTCGGAGCAATTTCCGGCCCAAAGTAAACTTCTTTCTGGAGATGTGCATTCTTGTCCTACTTTCACACCTCAGTATCCTGACCGCCCCCCCCAACAACAAAGCCACGGGAGTTCCATTGGTATCAATAAGAGTCTTGCATCTGGCACACACCCATTTTACAACAAACATCCCACTTTGGATGTTACATTACAAAATGGCATGTTGGTTTCTTCTGGCCTGGAGCTGGAAATTCACAAGCACCTACCAATCTTCCCTCCCCAACAACAATTCACCTCTAATTAAACTCAAAATGTGCCTATTTACAACACTTAGACCTTGTAGCCTTAAAGGCGTGGACTAATTTAAATGCAGCTGTACCTTAGCATCAGAATAATACATTGTGTACTATATAGTATAATATACTATAATTTGTTATAAAGCAGTGCATCATCTGACTTGTCACGAGCAATGGCAAGGAAGATTCACCAGTTACTAGATATTTTTCTTGCGATGCAAACTGCAAATAATTAGTTAATATTAAATCTGTTATAGGCAATATTTAGAAAGAGTCATGCAATATACAGCCAGCAGGACCTAAAGTGATGTATGTCGACAATAGTCGACTGTGGTTTTTAGTATTCTAGCTAATTGAATCAGTATAATCTTTATCAGATGCACATTTTATTGAAATCTGCTACATCTGTAACATTAGTTGATTGTGTTGCTTGTGTTGCCGCCCATTACTGCCCTCAACTGATATGGTGAGAAAAATATAGTTGTCTGGGAAAATGTTTATCTGCACTATTAGTCTCCTTATCTTTCACAGAATCACACACCTCATTTCCTACTTACTAAACTAGATTCAAAATCCACGGTTACAAAACCTTGCTGCAGACTGTTTTCAACAGACATTTAGGGGCTGCTCACGATTTTTAGTATTTAACAAGTGCACAATGGTGATGTTCTGTGGAAGTAAAGATCTTTCACAGTTCTGTACTGAGGTGTGCACAAAGGAACATTTCTTGTGCAATGCAATCATAGCCATTTTCAAAAGTACAACCGGACTAATTCTATTCTGATAATTAACTTAAAAATTCAGGTTGTGATATATCAGCTCAATCACATACTAAAGGATTGAAGTGAACGTGCTATACTCACACTTCACCAAGGAAAGTGCTGTGAAGGCAGCTAGACTGGAACTTGTTTTTCAAAGCCCATCACGTTAGACTTTAATACCTCCAGAGTGAAATGGTGTATACTTAAAAAAAATAAAGAGGCACTTTTTGGGCAGAGAATTCTATATTATCACTTTACACCCAAATTAGTACATCATAACACATTGATGTTCTCTATTGAGGAATACATCGAAGTGTTGGTATAAAGTATGTACAATTTTGCAGGAGACGGTGGATAATTTTCTAGCTCACTGCTAGTTTGACACGTGCTTTGATATGGACCTTGAAAGGAAATGTTGGTTGCATTTGTGTGGCTTTAGTGATTGTTGAAGAATTTGAAAGGCAGCGGTGTTTTAGTTTGGTTAATGTCAACCATGGACTAGTTAGAACACTAGGACTAGAGTACAAGGGGGCAGAAGTTATGCTGCAGCTATACAAAACCCTGGTTAGACCGCACCTGGAGTACTGTGAGCAGTTCTGGGCACCGCACCTTCGGAAGGACATATTGGCCTTGGAGGGAGTGCAGCGTAGGTTTACTAGAATGATACACAGACTTCAAGGGTTAAGTTACAAGGAGAGATTACACAAATTGGGGTTGTATTCTCTAGAATTTCGAAGATTAAGGGGTGATCTGATCGAAGTTTATAAGATATTAAGGGGAACAGATAGGGTGGATAGAGAGAAACTATTTCCGCTAGTTGGGGATTTTAGGAGTGGGGGCACAGTCTAAAAATTAGAGCCAGACCTTTCAGGAGCGAGATTAGAAAACATTTCTACACACAAAGGGTTGTAGAAGTTTGGAACTCTCTTCCGCAAATGGCAATTGATACTAGCTCAATTGCTAAATTTAAATCTGAAATAGATAGCTTTTTGGCAATCAAAGGTATTAAGGGATATGGGCCAAAGGCAGGTATATGGAGTTAGATCTCAGATCAGCCATGATCTTATCAAATGGCGGAGCAGGCACGAGGGGCTGAATGGCCTACTCCTGTTCCTATGTTCCTATGGTCGCGTTTTATGCACCTGACAATCGGTCACACGTGGGTTTAGACGGTATAGTTGGCAATGTTAGTGGATAAACGCTTGGTGCGTTCACACGACTTTCCTCCCTCTGCTACTTTAGGGAGGCATTTCTAATAAGTGGGTTGGGTACTAAAACAGCTGGCAGACTAATGTCACATGAACAGTTTAAACCTCTGTCCGCTAATATCTCCAAGAGCAATGTCGAGGCTCTTGTGTCAGTGAATTGATAAATATTTAGAGAGCACAGCTACCATGTTGAACTATGGAATAGAGTTACGATCACAATGTGACAATGTTCAAGAAGCAGAGCAAAATACATTTTTATGCGCGACTACCATATTGTAAATAATCATTTTCATGCGATGCAACTGAAATTATGTTTATTCAAAAGCATAATTATTAGGATGTTAAATTGCTTGGGTTAGTATAGGCAGCAATGTAAATCCATTCCCCTAATGCATACTCCAGGGTAGTGGACACAATAGAGGCCTGTCCGGCAGCCCATTATAAATATCGCTTAGCGTGTGGTCACCCACTGTCAAGAAATGTTATGCAAAAAGCCTCAAAGCTAAACAGAATATAGACAAGAAGAATAAGAATGGTTAGAAGGTTGTGGTGAATATAAAGAACTGAGTCCATTAAAAGCCTGGGACTGAGAGTAGAGTCAGACTGCAGGGACAGAGGCTCTTTCATATTGTTTTTACGAGCGTGGGGGAAACATAAATTGTGGGCGGATAGAGTTTTGCTCTCCACTGAAACGGATAAACTGTTTGTTATGTCCAAATGATTCCTCGTATTAAATTGATTAAATAATCGCTGGATTGAAGTTTTGAACTAACATAATGTGAGGGGAGAATCAGAATAATCAAAACAAACACTTAAAAGATTGGAGTCATTTTATTTCACTTCTGAGATTTGACCTTGTAACCTGTATAGCTGAGCTTGACATTTTGAAATAAAGTTTTTTTTTCTTTCTCTGAGCAACTAATTATTTCAGTGAAAATGAAAAGTATCTATTTAAGCAATTAATTGATCTTTCTAGTGTTACAAAAAGGTATAGAAATGCAAGAGGTGATAGAAAAAAAGTTTGTTCCTTTGTGCACAGCAGAAATCTCAGGCTCTTTGTGGATGGGAAACAATAGTGGAAGATGGCAGGGAATCAGAAGAAAAGACGAATCAAACGGTGGAACAATTATTCAAATGGGATTGATTTATTAGCCGACTATAAATGTTTGGTCTTTTTTTTTGTTGTGTAGCTGTACAGTCATGACTTGCTGAGATGAACCTTTGTAATACTCTGACCTTGAGCTCTCACAGCAACACATTTGTGAGGGGAAAAAAATAATAAAATCTACACAAACAGACCTAACATTGAAAGGCAGCTGGATTGACTTTCAGTGCACCAACCCTCGGAGGTGAGTGTATGACCAAGTGAATTAACCCATTGGGACTGACTCCCAGACAGCTCAAATCAACCTTGTGGCACTACAGATGTAATTCGGAGTAATGCCAACGATAGTATAGAGTAACCCCATTCAACAGCAGAGTAACTGTGAGTAACTGCTTGTCATTTCAAATAATTGTGAGCACGTAATTCAAAGAAAACCTATTAAAAGCACAATGTAATTCAGAGTAATATTATAATAACTGTTAAGCGATCATGAGTGACCCCAGACAATTAAACAATAATCAGTGACTCCCACATAATTGCTTATTATTGGTGATGGTAATGATTATATACTTTATTCAGGTGAGTTAGATAATCAGATGGGCTCCCACAGGGAAAGATTTGATGAAGAGATAATCACCATGTGGAAAGAACTGCTTTTATCACTTTTTGTGTACCTACACCTAAAGGCATTAGTAAAAAAGTTACGAATGTAGAAACCAAAGTAACTCACTGGGATTGGATGCACACTCACCCAACATGAAAGCCTCATGTTTCCCCCCCGCCCATTAGTCTACGGTTAAAGTTCCAGCCGTGGTTTGTGAAACCCCTAATGTGACAGACTGCCATGGCCGTTGGTATACTTAGAATAGCAGCATTGAGGATAAGGAAGTCATCTTATTCTCTGGCGCATGGACACTGTCATTCTTCCATTCTTTGTAAAGGGATGAGCACATCTAATCTTAAAACTCTGAACTGGGATAAATTCAAGGAGGAGAAAAGAAGAAAGAGGAAAATTAAGAACTATTTTCGACTAGGTAGACTGGAAGGTGCAGCGGGTTAGACATTGACATTTGATTGCTGGGACCTGGATTCAAATCTAATCCAGACTAATGGAATGACAGTTTTCTGTTTGCTGGCTGTAGTTGTGCAAAGTGTCCTTGGACAGTCTGAGCTACATCATATTGCTGCGATGCTTTTATGTGGACTGTTGGCTTATTAGTGAGAGTCTTGGCACCCTGTTATGTTCTGTAACTTAGAAAGCTGTTTTCAGTTTGTTTACATGCATGGTTGAGGTCCCGTTGATACCATGCCGTAACCAGGAGAGAGCTCACATCTTCCATATTAGAGCAGTCAATATCCATGAGAATTCACATCAATAATCAATAAGAGTATAATTGATTGCAAACTCCAGACAGCAGGCAGTCAGTCAGGTTTTCCTAGGATCACGATATTCAGCCCCCACGGTCCTGTTCCTGCAAACCACATTTTTGTGCACTTTACTTTTTTCAAATGAATGCAGTTTGTAGCAATTTTTTATTTTCAATGCAAGAAAGGCTGGAAATGACTGTTGGTGATAATAACAAATGAACACTTAAGTGTTTCATTTGTTATTTTAATAGAGGATGTTATTTCAATTTAATGTATGCAGCCACTTTTAATTTTCATACTTAAAACATTCCTAATCCTACCAGGAGAAATAATTTTTAGCCAGAAAGAGAACATGAAGTGTCAAAAAAAAATCAAAGTTTTCTGGGTGGGGGAGACATGCCCCAAAATTCCCCAAGGAAATAAATCGCAATACTTCAGCACTCACATTCACCTTTAGTAATTTCTAAATCCACCACTGCTACAATTTGCAATAAAATTAAGTAAACCCGCAGCTTAAGTCATGACATGTTCATGCTCCACTGCACTTTTAGTGCAACTTCTAGTTTTCACATCATAAGACTTACTGTGGCAGGAATTGGACCTCATTGTGCCCTGGGCACAAAATGAGAGCAACAAGGGCCAATTTCAGGGACCTATGTCCCATACCCAAAGGACGCCTAAAAGACATCCAACCTAATATTGGGTTGAACCATCCCTGGTGGCTTCTTAAAACAGGTGTTAGAGCCCTTCCATATGTAAATGGGGAACCCAACACTTGTTTCAATTCCCCTTTGAAACTGGAGTGTGATGAGAGGAGCTGGGCCCGCTCTCGATTCTTCATCGGCTGCCAAGAAAAAGTATGTCCTTTAAACATTGTTCCCGTGGAGCCAGCAGTGTTCCGTTGCGACTCCACCTCCCTCCTCTCTAGAACTTACTTTCAGGTCGCTGTCAACGAGGCAAATTGTCCAGCCATTCATCTTTATAAAATGGGTGAGTTGCCTATGGGGGCACAACAGGTGCCGGCAGCTTGCCCATTTTAAACTTAATGTTCCCTCTTCACTGTTCCGTCAAATATTCCTGGGCAGGTATGGCACAGGTTAGGCTACTTTCTAGATTGGCATGTATGCAATAGGGGGTGCTCTAATGGGGTTCGGGCCAAACAGAGGGAGCTAAGCTCTCCATCTAACTGTGTTTTTACATTTCAGTACATTTCTGAGTCACCCCTCTACTTGCTGCTCTTCCCTGCTAATAATATTCAGACTGCTGCTGCTCTCCACAGGCATGTTGAAGACTGCTGTGCAATACGAAGGCCCATAACCCAGATGTGCTGAGCTCTGTGGTGTCATCACTTATGGACAACACTATAATGTGCTGCTTAAGGTCCCTTAAGTTCACGGTGGAAGTGGGTCCTGGGAATGATAACACCACAGTAAAGTAACCCATAAAATAATACAATGAAAAGAAAGCAAAAGTTGTTTTTTCACCAGATTTCCCAGGTCTTTGGAACACAGTTTGCCATTGTTTCCAACATTTAGCTAGTGCTGTGCATATGTGCACACTTCATGACACCTATTTTTCATCATGACATAAAGACCCAAATGCACAGGACAGCTCAGCACATTATAAGGCCAGAAGCAGAGATTGGGTTGCTTATATTAGCAAGCGCAATCAGTGATGGGCGTGTGGCACTTCACTAATGTAAAAGCACCTTAATTGTGATATATCTGACATGGGAGTGCTTGATGCTGTCGTGAATTAGCAGTAACAATCCTCACCTTGATAAGAACGATATTCGCCGGAAGGGGAGTTTAGAATAAAACAGTTTTACTTACACATATATCAAAATGTATACCATTAGTATCAGCTTACGGCAAATAGGAAGGAGGAAGCCTCCGAAAGCTTGTGAATTTAAAATAAAATTGCTGGACTATAACTTGGTGCTGTAAAATTGTTTACAATTGTCAACCCCAGTCCATCACCGGCATCTCCACATCATGGCAAATATATGGACTATGCACATATAGAAGATACTGTGATATGGGCCAGTGTCACTGCTATGGTAAGTTCTTTAAGACCTCAACAGAAAGGCAATATTGGCTCTATGATTCAGTGTTCTGCACAGTACAACAAGGCAGCTCAACTGCTAAAGCAGCTCAGCAAATGCAGGAAGTGTTCTTCAAATCTTCCATTTTAAATCTTCAAAAACAAACAGTGTAGAACCAGTCTCCAGGGGGTGATAAATACACATTACCTAATTGCTCTCACTTAGGGTGGCTTTTAGAGTCCTGCTCTCGGGGCTGTGTACCACGGAGCGGCTCCCTGTGGTGTAAATGGAAAAAAGCTACATCTTTACCAGCTTTTAAAGGCTTGCTGTGATTTTTTAGTGAAAACAGCTGCTGGTGCCTGCTTCTTCGACAGTGTCATAACTGTTAAACAGTATGTAAGTGAATCCAGAGTCAGCACAACCAACCTTGAGAAAGCCAATGGCTTGTTCAATTTAGCGGAAAGGTGTGAAGATCTGTGTAAAAACATTTTGCAAGGAAAATAAAAAGTTCTGGCCATAAGTTAAATGAGGGAGAGGGAGGTAATGTATTCCATTATCCTTCATTCCCTGTAGGATTGTGATCAGATCTTTAGTTTCAACTTTTTAAATATCCAAATATTACAGACTCTGAAATACAAAGTTTAAAATGTTGAAAGCTTGTTATTAAATGCTCAACACACATTCACAGATGAAAGTAGTTATTTGAGATCACTGTGTGAAAGGACAATCATGGTCAATGTCTATGTATTTAGAAGAAAGAAAGACTTGCATTTATATAGCGCCTATCACGACCTCAAGTCGTCCCAAAGCACTTCACAGCCAATGAAGTACTTTTTGAAGTGTAGTCACTGTTGTCATTACATCTGAAATATTAGGATTTATATTAGCAATTGATGAGTTTTAATTCATATAAATTTAAACAATGGCAGTGTGTTTTCTATGGTGATTGTGAAATGACCTCAGATTACATGGATGATCCAGTAACTCAGATCTGTCTGCCTCCAACATGGATCTTTTGAAATATTCATTTTTATCCCATGTTTCGAGCATGTGTCGTGGTGGGCCTAAATCAAATGCTCCTCTGGTAGAACAAATTCATCTGGAACTCTCTTCCCTAAAAGATGTTGATGCTAGTTTAATTGAAATTTTCAAGGCTGAGATCTATAGATATTTGCTAGGTAAGGGTATCAAGGAATTTGGAGCAAAGACACGTAAATGGAGTTGACGTATAGATCTTCAATTATCTAATTGAATGGCGGAACAATTTCAAGGGGCTGAATGGCCTACCCCGGTTCCTATGTTCCTATCTGGTCACCTCTCCCTTAAGCTGCTGCATAGAAATGAGAGCCAATAGTGGATGGAAATCTTCAAATGACAATGATATATGCCCTGGATCATGAGCAGTAGGTGTGTGTTCATGCCCATTATTCCTTGTATAGCAACATCTGGGTCTCATGAGGTCTTCAGGAAGGTGCTGAGTGGAGTCAGCCCGGGCTTTTCTTGATGATATTCAAGAGCTGCATTAGCAGAGATTTGGGACTATCAGCCCACCACCTCACTGCTCTTTAGTATCCATAGCAGATTTAAAACCGACAACAGAGGGAAAAAAAAGTCACAAGCATGTATTTAAAAAAAGCACAAACAATCTGAAGTGACCAATGTAGGCTCTTTCAAATTGGTATAATTTTGCCACATTTGGGTTTAAAAATGTTGGGTGCACGCGTAGACTAATAAAGCCCTGTGAATGATACTATCCCTATCATCTTTATTATCCCACATTACTTGTGGTCCAGTTACTGGGTCTGAACACTATTGTACATCTGTTTAGTTTGGTGTCCAGACTCAACCAGTCTAGTGGCACAACATGTGTCCATTGTACCTGGCTGGGCTGCTGGGCCGCTCGGTCCACAAGCTACCTGTGACAGATCCACGGCCAAAGTACAGGTGAGTACACTCTCTAGTGGTGCAGGATGTTTCTTGGCAAATCTATGGAGACATTTGCCCCAGCTGTCGGTATTGAATTTTGCAATTCCGCTTTGCGAATTTTTAAGAACTAAGTCCTGAAGGAAACCGAACCGAATTCTTACTAAACTTAGCCAAAGCTGCGATGTGCAGCCTGTGTGAATGCCATCATAGCTATCAACAGAAGTTTCTGTCTTGGAAGCTAAAAATGTCTGTTTGGAGAAATTCATTGCACGATGACATTGCTACTGATAGATCAAACCTGTCTTGATTGTTTTTTTGATTTTGTATTTTGGCAGTATCAAGAGTCGGGCCTTCGTGCAAACCTGTTTATGTAAAGAATCTGCTTCTGGGACTATCCGAAATCTATAAATTGCAGCAGAGTCAGCCTGTCATGTTTAATATCACTGATCCAGCTATGCTGGCAGCAGCTACATCATCGTCACGTAACAAATTGCTGCAAACAGGAGTTGCTGGCTTATATGCCGAAAATCACTGACAACATGTCTCTCTTAACTGCTACACTACAGGGTTGGGATAAAAACCATTTTTGTTTCATTAATTTATTATTTCCAATTGTTTCCCCCCCACCCCCATTTCATGCTAATTTTCCTCTCCTCCTTTCTCAAAACAGTTCTCATCCAGAGTGTGGATGAGAGAACTGTAAGCCCTTGTGGGACTTTTGAAACCACTGGTGTTACTTTGGAGATTAAAGCAGGCATACTTGGAGCAGGACAGAGTGATATGTTGGCAAGCATACCCACCTATTTTCATATCACATCACACCTATTTTCCACCATTACCATGTCTTGTGAGGATAGCTTTAAGAATTGCAGTCCAACCACTTTCCTTACTTCATTTTCTATCATGTTAAATTTTCCGATGATTAAATGTAGTACCAGACAGCAAATAATATTACCGATTACTAATATGATGTGGTCAAATAGGCAGTTTTACCTTAAATCAAAGGCATAGTTTAACATTACTGAAATCTAGCATGAAACATTTTTATTATGGACAAGTATCATGAAGATAAATTTTGGCTCTGCACTCTTGCCATTTAATTGGTCTGAAATTCATTATGCTAACTGATTTGTCACGGGAAATTGATCATGCAATCCAGCAGTTTTAAGCAGGGTTAAAAAAAAAATCAGTAATTCTGCAAATGATTATAGTAACCGAACAATCGCACTAAGTGGTGATCACACCCGGCTGCTTTCCACTGTATTGAAGGTAGAACTCATTCCCAATCCAGCTGTTCAACCTATTCACAATATCATAATGGCAAACTATTCTGGTCTCTGTGGGTCAAAGGTGAAGGGATGTCATGAATGGAACCACTCTATTCCTGACACCTGCAATGTTCCTTTACCTTTGACCCACAGTGGCAATTGTAACTTCCTGTCCTGATGTCTTGAAAGGAGAAAGTTGAATATGATTGAGCGGTTCTATACTGCACCCAGGAACACAGTGAGCTAATTAATGTATGAGGTCAATAGCTAAGGGCTTCCTCCCCTTTAATGACAGAACAGTGTTAACTGAAAATGAAACTATGAAACTTTGTTCATTTGTTTCAAAAATTCATTGTAATCATTTATTTGTAATCATTCCCAACCCGGCGCATTTCTGATTAAAATAACATTTCCCAGAGCAAAATGTAAGTAAAAATACTAGCACTAGTCATTTTGGCAGTTTTCTATTTAATGAGCTCATACTGTTTTTCGTATCTAGGTTCTTTGAATACTTTTGAAATCATTTTGTTCTGATAAACCTTTCTGAAGTCAGTTATTTACTTTTAACCATTTTTGATGATATCTAGGGATTGTACCTTTTTACAGGAAGGTTTCACTATGAACATTACATAAGTAGATCAGATACAACAGAGGTAGTAGTGCAATTTATCAACTGCATCTGAACTTTGATTGCATATTAGATGTCTGCAATTTAATAATGTTGAGGATTTTAAAGAAAGATTTCGCTGAACAAAGCACTTACAAGAAAAACGATCCTTCAGGTGAAACGTTTAGTATGGGGCACAAAAAATTAGTTTCTCATTAAATATTGCATTCTGTGAATTAAGAAGCTACATGTTTAGACTTTGTCAGCACATTTTTTTTTTACAGATATTAGATTTTACACACATTACTTAAAAGGCATCTCCCTTTGTCCCACCTGTATCTAATCTGTGTAGCAGTTACTTCACTAATTAGAGTAGGTGGGTTAGCATGGGTCGTTAGATTTAATTTTAATTATGTAAAATGGGAGATTTGGAGTGGGGTAAGTAAAATGAATGATGGGTACTCAGACTTCTGCGGGGGATTTTTCCCTTTAAAAATGTGGCAAATATTCAGCAGCAATATGGAAAGAAAAGAGATGCACTACAATCATGGTGCAATCTCTTAGTGCTACAAGGGAACAGCCTCACCCCATGTTATCCAAGCCCATCCACAATGTTAGAAAATCCCTTGGATTAGAAAATTGCAAATATCACTCCATTATTTAAGAAGGGGGTGGGGGAGGGAGAGGGACAAACCAGGTAACTACAGACCTGTCAGTTAAACATCAATTGTGGAGAAGTTGACGGGGACAGGGCGACTGAGCACTTGGACAAGTATCAACTGATCAAAGAGAGTCAGCATGGATTTGTGAACGGTTGGTCATGTCAGATTAATCTAGTTGAATTTTTTGAGGAGGTCACTAGCATGGTGAATGGGGAGTGTCTTGATGTTGTCGATATGGACTTCCAGAAGGCATTTGATAAGATTCTGCATAAGAGATTATTAGCGAAAATGAGAGCATACGGAATTGGAGGTAGCCTTCTGACAGGGATCGGTAATTGGTTGGGAGATAGGAGATAGAGAGTAGAGATAAAGGGTTCATTCACTGATTGGTAGAATATGACAAGTGGTGCTCCCCAGGGATCTGTACAGGGGCCTCAGCTTTTCACTATATATATTATAGTGACTTGGATGAAGGAATAGAGAGTTGTATATCCAAGTTTGCAGATGACACTAAGTTAGGAGGCACAGTAAGTTGTATGAATGGGAGGAGGAAATTATAAAGGAAGACTAAGTGAATGGGCAAATCTATGGCTGATGGACTTCAATGTGGTGAAGTGTGAGGTCATCCACTTTGGATCCAAGAAAGACAAATTGGAATATTTTCTTAATAGTGACAGATTAGGAGCTATGGAGGATCAAAGAGATTTAGATGTCAGTGTACACAAATCACTAAAAGCTAGTGCATGGTACAAAAAGTAATCAAAAAGGCTAATGGAATTTTGGTTTTTATCTTAAAGGGTTGGAATACAAAAGCGAAGAAGTGATGCCTCAGTTGTACCTAGCCTCGGTCAGAACCCTCTTGAGTACTGCATTTAATTTTGGGCACCGAACCTCAGGAAAGATATATTGGCCTTGGAAGAGGTGCAGCACAGATTAACCAGATTGATACCAGGGCTTATTATGAGGTCTGGTTGCATAAACTTGGCTTGTATTTCCTTGAGTTTAGAAGGTCGAGGGGTGCTTTAATACAGGTATTTAAAATGATAAAGTGATTCAATAGAGTGGAATGTCTACTTACTGTTAAGTAAACACAGGGTGAGATAAGACTGAGTTAGTTGCTCTTTGGTGAGGGAAGTTTGCATGTTTGCAGGCTGCAGAGCAGAATTGAAGATGCAATGCCTGGCAAAAAAAAAATAAAAGGTGTCCTTACATCAAAATCATAAGGACATCCGGGAAACCAATACTTCCGGGTTTCCCGTCAGGAATTCCCCCCCCCCCCCGCTCCTCCCACCTCATCTCAGCTCCATGTTAACATTTAGGCCAAATTGTTACTCATGGCTGCTGGAAATGGCTCAGTGGTAGCACTCTCTCCTCTGAGTCCCACTCTAGAGACTTGAGCACAAAATCTACGTTGACACTCAAGTGCAGTACTGGAGGAGTGCTGCACTGTCGGATGTGCCGTCCTTCAGGTGAGACATTAAACCAAGGCTACGTCCGCCCTCTCAGGTGGACGTAAAAGATTCCCATGGCACTATTTCTAAGAAGAGCAGGGGAGTTCTCCCTGGGGTGTCCTGGCCAATATTTATCCCTGAACCAACATCCCTAAAACAGATTCTCTGGTCATTATCACATTGTTATTTGTGCGACTTTGATGTGCGACATTTGGCTGCCGTGTTTCCTACATTACAACAGTGACTACACTTCAAAAGTACTTCATTGGCTGTAAAGTGCTTTGGGATGTCCTGAGGTCAGGAAAGGTGTTATATAAATGCAAGTCTGTCTGTCTCTTTTTCTTTCTTTCTCTCTTTCTCTCTCTCTTTCTTTCCCCCCTTCATCCCTCTCCCACTCCCTCCCTCGCTGGGACACAGTTCTACAGGTGTCTTCTAGTAGCTCATGTAAGTAGCACGTATCCTTATATATGAATCTAGACAGCAGTCTGTTTGACCATGGAGGGTGTAATAGTTGTGTTTGATCCTGATCACCTGACATCCATAAGTATGCACTTTCTACCAATGGTAATTGGATAGCACTCAAGAGCAGGAACACTGGAGAACTTTCCCCTTTCCTAACCCGGGGCTTTGAGACTAATTGCAGCACCTCTAATACCACACTAGCCGAGATCAGCAGGGCAGTCTGGGGACTTTCCTGCTCTGTATGACTCAATTTCTCAATGCCTTTATCAATTGAGCTATTGGGGAGTATTTATACTGTCAGATGGCAGGACCAGGGAGTGTTAGATTTAGCCATGTGTCCAATTGATGATTGATTGAATCTCGAATGAAATACTGCAGTAAAGATTAATGTTGACCAAATTAGACATGTTGTCAACATATTTAAAAAGTAGAAGTTGTAAATTAGTAAATGTTTCTTTCAGCACCATAGGGTGAATATCATCAGGACCTGCAGCCTGATCTGCTAATTCTAGTGAGGGTTATTTCTGCATCCACATCTACACCTTCAATTTTAGCATCAGCTCCACGGAACTACACTGGTAACTCAGCATCACCTTCAGTGGAAAAGTGATGGAAAGTAACCACTCAAAAACATCGGCCATATATTGGGAATCCACAAAAGTCTACCCTGGAAAATCCCTCAGTGGCCCTATACAGTTCTTGATGGCTTTCTGACTAATATAGCTAAAAAAGGCCTTGTTATCACTACCACACCCACCCACCATCCTCTTTTCATTGATCCTTTGGCCAATCTGATTGCATATTTTGTGGTCCTCAACTGAATCCGATACCTAACCCTATTCTCTTGAGAGTTACGTACCTTGTACAGGGTAAAATATTTCCATTTTAGTTTAATTTGTCCTCAAACATCAAGATGTAGCCATTTTGGTTTTATTTTACAATGTGGCATGGGGGATATAAATGGCTTCCCTATGTATAAGAAGGGTTTGGCATCCACGCTGCAATTAGCTTCACACAGCAGGATCCCTCACTCAACCTTACTCGCGTCCAATGTCAGTACACATGTGACCCGTGGAACTCTAATGGGACAATGTCTCCAGAGAGACCGGAGCTCGATTTTTCATTATGAGGATTGGTGTTCTGCTCCTGTGTCACCCATCATCCTATCAGGGCCTCAAGAATGAAAGCCGAACCCTGAAGTAGGCACATACGTTCATACTTAGTGGAAGATTATTTAGATCACAGCAATTGCCAAATACTTGTCTAAAAATAACATCAACATACTCTTAACAGGAATTTTGCTTCATAGAAATTGATTGGGGAAAAAATACATAATTGACTTGATTCTGTTCATGCTACATACTTGTCAAAGAAAATGATGAGTGGAAATGATACCTAGTAAGATTATATAGAGTCTATATTGTATATTGTTTTCAATGATCAAATTTTCTTTGCTTAGGCTTTTGTGGCGGTGGAAGTAGGCCCTTCAAAGGCAAGATTAAATTTAGTAGAGTGTAATCTCGGAAAATGTCAATTCATAATAAAGAAATAAAGCTATTTTATTGTTAAGCAATAAATGCATTTACATGCTTTTTTTTTAATAAAATTTATCGAATGCCACCTGCATAACAAGTACTTACACAGAAGGCAGCTTCTAAAATTAGTCTCCTCCATTTGCATACACAAATATTAATAAACCAGCCACTTGAAAATGTATTTGTCTCCAGAAAAATAATGAATATCTGCACTTGAACATGAACTTTGATCATCACAGTAACACTCACAGAATAATGAGATGGTGTGAATTTTTTTTTAAAAGGAAACAGAGCACCTTGAGTTTGAAAAGTAGAGAAGGGGGAGACATAATGACGTTACTAGCCCACAGAATAGCTGCGAGCAACCTTATATGGACACTGTTTAAATAACATTGTTAACCAGCTTCAATGAATATATCATTGAATTCTTATTGAAAAGGCTGGTTCATGACAGTATAAGGAAAAGAACTGCAAATGTCGTAAATCTGAAATAAAAACAGAAAATGTTGGAATCGCACAGCAAGTCAGTCAGTATCTGTAAAGGGAAAAGACCTGGTGTGACATTTCAGGTGTGTACCCTTCATCACAATTGAAAACTGAAAGATCGACAAGTATTTTAATAAGGTTGGGAAAATAAAAGAGAAAAAGGGGTAGGGAGAGGAAGAGAATCAGCAGATACAGCAATCACTAAAAGCGGAATGAATGACCTACTGACTGCTAAATGGAAAATTGTTAGATGATATATAGGATAATGGGATCAAATTACATGTGACCACTTCCAAAGGGTGGGAAGCGGGCTCACACTTTTGGATCAGCTCGCCGATTGGAGGGCGGGAAGAATCTGGCTGCTCCATGGCCGAGCCCAGCGGGTGCAGGTAGTTTAAGAGAGGAGAGGCAATCCCAAGGGGGGGGGTTAGTGCTGCAGCAGTCCATTTAAGGCTGCTCTAACCCTAGTACCAATGGATGGAACATGCATCGTGATCCTGTTGACATCATAGGACCCCAATTTGCATTTGTATCTGGGCCACCAATTTCAAGGCCCTCACCAAAATGGTAGTGACCTGAATGTTGGCAGGAACAGGGCAGTACATGGTGCACCACCATTTTCATTGTACCACCATCCCATTCCAAGCAGGAGCCTCATCCGCTGCCAAATCCAATGGCGTTAAAATTGCAAACCAACGGGAAATGTAGCCAATCCATTTTATCTGCTCCCCCCGCTCCTTCTCTTAAAATCAGGTTCTCTGCAGAGTCCATCAGTTCATTTAACTCTGTTGCTGTTTCCCTGATTTATGTGCATATAGCGTTCTTCCTTAGACTGCATACACAATCAGTAGAGTAGTCTGCTATTGCACAATAACATGCTTTTCCTTATTTTTATTGGACTAAATGCATTTTAATAAAATAAATTAAATCTGATTATCAATAGCCTGATCTCTTTTGAAAATGGCTTGTTCCATGAGTTATTCAAAGTATTTTTTAAATTTTTACAAAACTATTGGTAAGTAATGATGTCATTAAACTTGTATTAATTATAGAAAGCTTCTCTCAGGAACTCATTAATTGCAGCCTAATTTGCATAATGATGCATATTAATGAAGTCTTAATGAATCATGTTTTTCCCCAACTCTTTTTATTTGAGGTTTGAAATGAATTAAACAAATTAGTTAAAAGCATTTCTAAATTAACATTTTTTTGCCACAACCAACTCAGCATAATCATTTATGTGAAATAATGTATTTCTCAAATGAAATATAGGACATGTATTCTTTTGTTAATTGCGGTTAAACGCAAACATCTTTTCTTGTTTTACAAAGTGGGGAACAATTAGTGGACTCATAATTTTTAAAAAGCTCCCTTTATGTGTACATTTTAAGGCCGTAGAATATTGTACGCACACCTTATCTTGTTTGTTCTCTGTAATGCTCAGGCAAGCACTGAGACATCCCATAGCTACCATACAGTACTGAAATATCACAAAAATGGGGGGGTGGGAAGCCCGCCCAAAAAACTGTGGTGCAGTATGAATAGAAATGTATTATAAATAATTCAATATTACATATTTTATTTTCTTGCAAAATTGATGGGATTTGAAATGATTTGAACAGAAGTTCCAAATTTTACGGTGTGAGATTGGATCACCTTTAATAAGAATCAAGATGGGCAGGCCCAATGGAAGACTTGGATTGAGAAGCTTAGTAAATGGTCGATGCATGGTTTCAGTCACATTCGCAGTCTTGTCATTATTTAGTGTCAGAGTTGCTATAAAGTCAGTGACAGAAAAACCGTGTGAAAACAACCATTTCAAAAACAAGAACACGGGGACAGACTCTGCACGGTCTGATAATAATGAACTCAAAGGGGTGTGTTTATCATCTAGTTTTTAAGCCCAGCAGCATTTAATCTATCACTACACTTGGCTTCATCTAAGAGAGTCCCTGATATGCTAATGCCCATAGTAAACAGAATGCATTTTTGCCTAACCAGTACCATCTTACGTGCACTGGATGTGCTGAGGAGTGTAAACATATTATGGCTCCCAAGGTAATAGATGGCTGTCAGTGAGTTACAAGGAGATGCTTCAATCTAGCAGTTTGTTGACATCATAAATCACAAATACCAAGTTCAGGTGGTTTATGAACAGCTGCAGAATCCTGAGATTAAATTATCAACCGAAACTCACCGTTGGCCTTGTGTTTTACTATATAGTTTATACATTTATTAGAAATTCTGTATGCTTATCTACATAAGCAGGGATGGATAGAGGTGGTTAATGCAGACAAGCTCCATAATAAAGATAACAGTAACACAGGACCACAACATCATGGAACTGGTGCTATGGTATGAAGAGTTTACTTTGGCAGCACGGAGCAGGATATAAACTGCACACCACAAACAAATATATAGCTGCTACAATGGAACCTATGCTAGGAATAGTCAAACAAACTGGGAGCTTGCAATACTTACAGCTGAAGAGGATGCCAACATGCAGCAGCCTTAGGCTGCATGGTTTATAAAGAAAAACTTGCATTTATACCTTTTGCAACTTCAGGACATCCCAAAATGCTTTACAGACAATGAAGTACTTTTGAAGTGTAGTCACTGTTGTTAATGTAGGAAACACGGCAGCCAATTTGCACACAGCTAGGTCCCACAAACAGTAGTGAGATAATGACCAGATAATTTGTTTTTTAGTGATGTTGGCTGAGGGATAAATAATGGCCAGGACACTTCGGATAACTCCTCTGCTCTTCTTCGAATAGTGCCATGGTCTTTTACGTCCACCTGAGAGAGCAGGCGGGCCTCAGTTTAAAGTCTCATCCGAAAGACGGCTCCTCCAATAGTGAAGCACACCCTCAGTATTGCACTGGAGTGTCAGCGTATATTCTGTGCTCAAGTCTCTGGAGTGGGACTTGATCTCACAAGCTTCTGACTCAGAGGAAAGAGAGCAACCACTGACCCATATCCAGCAGCAGCAGTCGGACACCAGCTAAGACTGACCTGTTAATTCAATGATGAACACACCCAAAATCCTGGAATGATGTGTTTATAAACTGGGGTACCATCATACTGGATGACTATACGAGATATATCCACCCGATATAATCATTATATATGAATATCAGTAACACTATAAATCTGAGCAGGACTTGTAAGCTTATGTTGTTATGATAATTGTTCACAAATTTCTTCCAAGTCCACTTTGCATTACTGAATGCCCCAGGGAAGATATTCACTCAACGTTATTTGAAGAATCGCAGTGCTACAGTACTCCTGAAATAGAGACAAAGGGGGCAATTTTAACCCTACCCACCTGGTAGAAACCAAACGGTTGGGCAGTTATAATTGCCCAAGTTACTCACTCGTTCTGAAGCCACCAGGAACTGACCAATCACAATCTTAAGATGCTTCACTGAACAGGCGGCATGGACAATTGTCCAAAGCCGAGAAGGGGGAGGGGGGGGTCCTATTTTACATAGGCATGTCAGGTCCTGATGATATCGTCGGGACTAGACTACAGATTTTACTGGACGGCCTAAGCGGGAAATGGCAGTGAGTTTCCCACCAGGCCAACCCAGCGAAGAAGTGGGTCAGGGCTAGAAGAGGCCCAAAAAGTTAAGTTTCATTTTTTTTCCCTTTGGGATCAAGTAGTGCTCCTCCAGGTCCCTCAAGGGAAGCTTCAAATGAATCATCAAATGAGGCCATATGGTTTGAACTAAAGAACAAAAAAAAGACAGTCACACTGCTGGGAGTGTACTATAGACCTCCAAACAATCAGAGGGAGATAGAAGAGCAAATATGTAGGCAAATTTCTGAGATGTGCAAAAACAATAGGACAGTAATAGTAGGGGGCTTTAATTACCTTGCTATTAACTGGGATACACTCAGTGCAAAAGGTATAAAGGGTGCAGAATTTCTTAAATTGCATTCAGGAGAACTTTTTCAGCCAGTACATTGTAAGCCCAACAAGACAGGGGGCAGTTCTGGATTTAGTTTTAGGGAATGAAGCTGGGCAGGTGGAAGGAGTATCACTGGGAGAGCATTTTGATGGTAGTGATCATAATTCAGTTAGATTTAGCATAGTTATGGAAAAGGACAGAGATAGAACAGGAAATAAAAGTTTTAAATTGGGGAAAGGCCATTTTTACTAAGCTGAGAAGTGATTTAGCAAAAGTGGACTGGAAACAGCTACTTGAAGGTAAATCAACATCAGAGCAGTGGGAGGCATTCAAGGGGGGAGATTCAAGGGGTTCAGAGTAACATGTTCCCACAAAGAAAAAGGGTGGGACTGTCAAATCTAGAGCCCCCTGGATGACAAGGGGATCCAGGATAAGATAAGGCAAAAAAGTGAAGCTTATGTCAGACACCAAGAGCTCAATACTGCAGAAAGCCGAGAGGAATATAGAAAGTGCAAGGGTGAAATTAAAAAGGAAATTAGGAAAGCAAAGAGAGTGCATGAAAAAATACTGGCAAGTAAAATTAAGGAAAACCCAAAAATATTTTGTAAATACATAAAGAGGATAACTAAGGAAAGAGTAGGGTCCATTAGAGACCAAAAAAAGTAACCTATGTGTGGAGGCAGAAGATGTGGATATGGTTCTTAATGAATACTTTGCGTCTGTCTTCACAAAAGAGGGGGACAATGCAGAGATTGTAGTTAAAGAGGAGGAGTATGAAATATTGGATGGGATAAACATAGTGAGAGAGGAAGTAGTAAGGAGTTTAGTATCTTTGAAAGTAGATAAATCGCCAGGCCTGGATGAAATGTATCCCAGGCTGCTAAGAGAAGCAAGGAAGGAAATAGCGGAGGCTCTGACCATTATTTTCCAATCCTCCCTGGCTACAGGCGTGGTGCTGGAGAATTGGCAGACTGCTAACGTTGTACTGTTGGTTAAAAAGGGAGAAAGAGATGGACCGAGTAATTATAATCCAGTCAGTCTAACCTCGGTGTTGGGCAAATTATTGGAATCAATTCTGAGGGACAGTATAAATTGTCATTTAGAAAGGCACAGGTTAATCAAGGACAGTCAGCATGGATTTGTTAAGGGAAGGTCATGTCTGACTAACTTGATTGAATTTGTTGAGTAGGTAACAAGGAGGTTCGATGAGGGTAATGTGTTTGATGTAGTGTACGTTGGTTTTAGCAAGGCTTTTGACAAGGTCCCACATGGCAAACAGGTCAAAAAATTAAAAGTCCATGGGATCCAAGGGAAAGTGGCTAGTTGGATTCAAAATTGGCTCAGTGGCAGGAAGCAAAGGGTAATAGTTGGGTGTTTTTGTGGCTGCAAGACTGTTTCCAGTGGGGTCTTGTACTAGGTCCCATGATTTTTGTGGTATATATTAATGATTTGGACTTGTATGTGGGGACTTGATCAAATTTGGCTGTGTGGTTGATAGTGAGGAGGAAAGCTGTAGACTGCAGGAAGATTATCAATGGATTAGTCAGGTGAGCAGAAAAGTGGCAGATGCAGTTCAATCCAGAGAAGTGTGAGGTAATGCATTTGGGGAAGGCAAACAAGGCAAGGGAATACACAATAAATGGGAGGATACTGAGAGGGCGTAGAGGAACAAAGGGACCTTGGAGTGCATGTCCACAGATCCCTGAAGGTGGCAGGACAGGTAGATAAGGTGGTTAAAAAGGCATAAGGGATACTTTCCTTTATTAGCCGAGGCATAGACTATAAGAGCAGCGAAGTTATGCTAGAACTGTATAAAATATTGGTTAGGCCACAGCTTGAGTACTGCGTACAGTTCTGGTCACATTACAGGAAAGATGTGATTGCACTAGAGAGGGTACAGAGGAGATTTACAAGGATGTTGCCAGGACTGGAGAATTTTAGATATGAGGAAAGATTGGAGAGGCTGAGGTTGTTTTCTTTCGAACAAAGGAGGCTAAGGGGAGATTCAATTGAGGTATATAAAATTATGAGGGGCCTAGATAGAGTGGATAGGGAGGACCTATTTCCCTTAGCAGAGTGGTCAGTGAACAGGATTAAATTTAAAGTATTTAGTAGAAGGATTAGAAGGGAGCTGAGGAAAATTTTTTTCACCCAGAGGGCGGTGAGGGCCTGGAACTCACTGCCTGAAAGGATGGTAGATGCAGAAACCCTCAACTCATTTAAAAAGTACTTGGATGTGCACTTGAAGTGCCGTAACCTACAGGACTATGGACCAAGTGCTGGAAAGTGGGATTAAGCTGGATAGCTCTTCTTCAGCCAGCATGGACATGATGGACTGAATGGCCTCCTTCTGTGCCATAACTTTCTATGACGTTATGACTCAAAACGTTAACTTCTCTCTCTTTTTCTGATGTTGATAGACTTGCTGTGTATTGCCAGCTTTTCATGTCTTTTTTGGTTTCAGAATATTTATGGTTTGGATTATTTTGCTCCAGTGATGGTTCTGTGGGGTATTAGGCCGTGTTTGCACTTACTTTGCTGCAATCAGTCAATTTGCTAAGCTCAGAAAGAGAAGACGTTAATTTTGCGAAGTGCCTCTTCATAACCCCTTTTATTTATTGTACACAGTACAGCCTGATTTAGCTTTTACGGGCTGCTAAAATAATATACTGGGCATTCTTTCCTGTACTTCCTTGCACACCATGGGCACCAGCGTTCTCTTCACTATCTTAATACAATACTCATGCAAGTAAACCTTTACAGTGCACTTTGGCTAATGGCAGCTCTAACTTGGTATCCTCTACTTTGACAACACGGCTCTCATTATTTGACCGGAAAGTTTTTAAGGCCCCTTTAATCCGCTGTGGACCTTTATCTCCTGCAGCAGCAGACAAGTTTCTATGGAGTAAATTTTAACCTCCAAGAACGAGTGGGTTGGGGACGGGTGGAGAGTTAAAATCCACTGACTTCAGAGCGAGACCGCATCCCGGCTCCAACACGCCTACTTCTGGATTTAACCCAGGCACGTTTATCTGCGTGTAGACAGCAGACACCAGGCAGTTCCACCCCCACTTAAAGCCAACGAGCAGACACCAGGCAGTTCCACCCCCACTTAAAGCCAACGAGCAGATACTTAAAAGGGCAATGTACCTCATTGAGATACTTGAGGTACTTAATATTTTGTGTATTGGAATAATAAAACAAATTTAACCTTACCTGTTTGGGTTTCCCATTGCTTCCCATTCACGTCAGGTGAAAGCAGGTGGGAAGGGCTGGATCCTTGAGGTGAGTGCCTTTATTGCACTATTTGTGGATCTGGAAGAGCAAGAGTGCTTCTTCCAGGCCCAACAAGTTAACACGGCCGACGAGACCCCCACCATCGGCTGACCACCCTCCCCGCCCCGACCGATGGTGGACACCCACCAACCTCCGACTCTTCACCCAACCTGCAACAACCTCCGATCTTCTTCCTCGGCCCCCCAACCTTCTTCCCGCCCAGCCCCAATCTTCTTCCCAGATCCCCATGCTCTTCCTCAGCCCCCAGATCTCTTCCTCAGCCCCCAGATCTCTTCCTTAGCTCCCCAATCTTCTTCCCGGCCCCTCCACCCCGATCTCTTCCTGGGCCCCCCAAACTCCTCCCCGGCTCTCCCCGACCTTATACCCAGCCCATTATCCCTCCCTCTCTCCCTCCAATCCCCGGCTGCAGCAGGCCTTCCTGCCTGACAGCCAGCCAGCCTATCAATCAGGTTAGCTGCTGGGCGCGAAGCCCGGAAATGAAATTGATTGTCCTCATTAAGGTCGCGATCACTTGCCCACTAACCTACCAGGTTTTGCACCAGGAAATCTTCCCCTCACCCACCCCCAACACTCCTTTCCCAGCTCGCAGTTAAAATTTACCCCATCTTTTCCTTCCCCCTTAAATACGCTCCCCATAGAGGGATATCCTACCACTGGGAGCTCGCCAACTAATTCAAATTATGGTGATCTCAGAAACTCTGATGGGGTTGGCCCACCTTTCAGTTGGCAAGTGTGAAACTTGCTCTGCCATTAGCCCGCTCAGGTTTTTACCCAACAACAACCACTTGTATTTATACGGCGCTCTTAACGTAGTAAAAATGTCCCAAGGTGTTTCGCAGGAGGGTTATCAGACAAAATTTGACACTGAGCCATATAAAGAGATATTCGGACAGGTGACCAAAAGCATGCTCAAAAGCGGACGGTTTTATAAGAACATAAGAACATAAGAAATAGAAGCAGGAGTAGGCCAATCGGCCCCTCGAGCCTGCCCCGCCATTTAATAAGATCATGGCTGATCTGATCCTAACCTCAAATCTAAATTCATGTCCAATTTCCTGCCCGCTCCCCGTAACCCCTAATTCCCTTTACTTCTAGGAAACTGTCTATTTCTGTTTTAAATTTATTCAATGATGTAGCTTCCACAGCTTCCTGGGGCAGCAAATTCCACAGACCTACCACCCTCTGAGTGAAAAAGTTTCCCCTCATCTCAGTTTTGAAAGAGCAGCCCCTTATTCTAAGATTATGCCCCCTAGTTCTAGTTTCACCCATCCTTGGGAACATCCTCACAGCATCCACCCGATCAAGCCCCTTCACAATCTTATATGTTTCAATAAGATCACCTCTCATTCTTGTGCACTCCAATGAGTAGAGTCCCAATCTACTCAACCTCTCCTCATATGTCCGCCCCCTCATCCCTGGGATTAACCGAGTGAACCTTCTTTGTACTGCCTCGAGAGCAAGTATGTCTTTTCTTAAGTATGGAGACCAAAACTGTATGCAGTATTCCAGGTGCGGTCTCACCAATACCTTATATAACTGCAGCAATACCTCCCTGTTTTTATATTCTATCCCCCTAGCAATAAACATCAACATTCCATTGGCCTTCTTGATCACCTGCTGCACCTGCATACTAACTTTTTGATTTTCTTGCACTAGGACCCCCAGATCCCTTTGTACCATAGCCCTTTGTACTTTCCAGTCTCTTGCCATCATTATGGAGTGTCTTAAAGAAGGAGAGAGAGGTGGAGAGGTTTAGGGAAGGAATTCCAAAGCTTAGGGCCTAGGCAGCTGAAGGCACGGCCGCCAATGGTGGAGCGATGAAAATTGGGGATGGACAAGAGGCCAGAATTGGAGGAGTGCAGGGATCTCGGAGGGTTGTAGGGCTGTCGGAGGATACAGAGATAGGATGGGGCGAGGCCATGGAGGGATTTGAACACAGGGATGAGAATTTTCAAATCGAGGCTTTGCTGGATCAGGAGCCAAAGAAGGTCAGTGAGCATAGGGGTGATGGGTGAATAAGACTTGGTGCGAGTTAGGATATGGACAGCAGAGTTTTGGATGAGCTCAAATTTACGGAGAGTAAACCCAAATGGAAACCATAGCCCTTTGTCTCTTTCAAGCTGCTGGCTTCGTCTGCTACGAATCTAAAATGCACTTGAGAATCGTGGCTTTCAAAAATAAATTGGATAATTATTTGAAGGGAAAAAATTTGCAGGGCTTTGGGGAAAGAAAGGGGGAATGGGACTAACTAGATTGCTCTTATAAAGAGCCGGCTAGGGCTTGATGGGCCGAATGGCCTCCTTCTGTGCTGTAACCATTCTTTGATTCTGTGATTCTATGAAAGAGGTAAATGAGCTAAAAGCCCAGTAAACAAGCCACAGAATTCATTATTCTAGGCACTCCTTAGCAATCCTTCCTTTCTCTTCCCTCCTTCAAAGTTGCAATCCATCTGTCAATCCCTACCACATTTAGCAGTAACACCAGTTATATTTTTCTAATATATAGCAGTACATGATAAGAAATAACTCCAAAACCTGTATTACCCTAGCATCAGTCTACACTGCATCATTCATTTGATTATGTATCACCAACTTAAAATGCACTTATTTATATTACCAGCCAGCACTTTGCTGACAGGCTCAATCCTATTGTTCCTGAATTGCAGTTTTTTTTATAAGGACAATTTTTCAAAGATCCAAATCTATAGACATTTCATAACATGTGGCTGGGAGAGAGAGCTAAATACTGTAATATATACCCCAAGAGTTCAGATAACTTAAGCCTGTCTGTATATCACTCTTACAGTTTAGGATGTTATCTGCATTTCTGAGGTGTGCTGTGGGCTTTTGTTTCCTACCCAGATATCTGTAATTCTGCATGGTACTTCAGTAGCAATAAAGGAGAAGGTATGGGATGTAACATGAGGTGAAACCATGCCCTGCTGTGTTGAAGCCCAGATCAACACATCAAGAAGTTCGTTATTGCCATCCGACAATGGAAATCGCACATAGTTTTATTTATTTTTTATTTTGAAGTTTTGCATGCCTATGATGCTTTTGATTTCGCTGCTCTAGATCGGACAGAGGCCAGTGATAGATGACGGAAGGTGACACACTGAAGGAAATGGGAGATTCTTGGGCATGTGGGCCACAGTGGTTCTGAGTCAATCCTAACCTTTTTTGTTATCCTTATTAACGAATCTATTACTTATTAAATGTTAAACATTTTGAAATGGCTTGATGTGAGCAGCGACCCTCTGAATTCACCGTACATTCCAAGGACTACGGAGCCACTGTAAAGCTCAGTGGGTGGGAGATGGTCTGTGCGATTATCAGGGATAAAAAGTGTATAAAAGTATAGTTTAGTGTCAATGCCGCACGGTCATTTATTTAAAAGCTTACTCATGTCAGAAATGAAGCTTTGAGATGGGTACTATCTTCCCGGGGAGAGTCGGGAATTAGAGGTAATAGATTAGACAAGCTTGTTCTTTGTGTAAATGAAAATGGGAAACAGATGTTTGTTAATTAGGGTGAATGCAGATGATGACAGGACTACACTGCTATGATATAAGTGCTATTTGTCAAGAAGCAGCTGGTTACCCGTTCCATTGTTAGATCCATACATGAATCATACTATAGGGTGACATGTGCCCCTCACGATGACCAGTAAATCAAGCCTTTGTCTTTTCGTGCAGCAATGCGATCATATACTGCCAGAGGGTACCCTACTTATAAAAATGACACAAAACAGGGCGGAGGTTGCAGAATGCCCTGTTTATTTCAATGGTACAAAAACTTTGGAACAATATGCAATATCATCATAGCGCTAGACTCATTGGGTGCAATTTTTGCTAAACAAAAATGGGGAGAGGTGTATAATGGGCGGCCGATCCAAAGTCACCCTGTTAACACTATCGACCAAAAGTTAAAATGACCTCCATTTCAGGAAGACAGTAGAGTCGGTATTCTGGGAGGATGAGATAAAATGGGCAAAAGGTTCATCTTCATCCAAACTTAACTGTCGTTGTTATCAATGTAGCTTTGTTGGTAGTGCTGTTGCCTCTGAATCAGAAGGATATGAATTCAAAGTGTTGACTTTGTTAACATGGAAATTCTCAATGTAAATGTTTACATAGTAATTTGTAAGTATAAATTTAATGATGTGGAGGAGAAACACCAGCACAGACTGGTTGGGCTGAATGGCTTATTTCTGTTTAGTAATTTCTCAATAATTCTAAAGATTGACATAAAATTGTGATTTAGGAAGTAAGGGTCATCTGGACAGGAAGTGAGGGCAGTCACTGGACTTTTAATAATATAAAACAAAAAATTGTAAAGCAAACCAGTTATTTGTCTCTTCTCTTTTTCGTTTGTCATATTCTCTATCCTTTACCCCAAACCATGTGGAATGTCTATTTCTATAAATGATTTTTACTCCTCTCTTAATGATTATTGGATGTTGACCTGATTACAGAAATTCAACAACAAATCAAGTTCTTCAATCTTTTATCCGTGACAAAACTGAAAAAATTCCGCAGGATAAGATATGTCAATCACTGTCTCAGTAAAGTAGATAGTTTCGCTGAAACGAGACATCTTTGCTAATGGCACTCTGAGGGTTAATTGCTTTATTTTTGCTCAGGCCCAGATGATAGGGCTCTTCAAATGCTAATGTGTGCAAGGAGAAATTCATAAACCCAATCAGAAGCCCATTCACAAACAGTTCGGCTGTTCACCTGTTAAAGAGTGAGCTTTGCTATTAGGACCTCTTTAAAAATCAATCAGTTACAAAGAATTGTAATTGACACCCTTTTGATTTCTTCTCAATTTCGCTTGAATTAGTTTGAATATTTTGTTCAAACAATGACTGATGATAATGAGGAGGAAGTATTGAGCCCTGTAGTGTGAAAGTGCTGGATCAACATGCACAGTTGCATTGACAAGATTACTGAAGTCTCCTGGGCTACTGACTGTACACTACGGGCCAGAATTTCCTAGATCGCACTGAAATTACGCCGAAATTTACGCTTGATCTCGTGCCGATCTTGCCGACGGCAACTTACGCCGAAATTTTTCTGAGAATCTTATTAGCATAGCCTGGAATGTAAAAACTGGCCATAAAACAATTGGGGCCCAAGAAGAGCACAAAACATACGCCATCATTCTTCTTTAAGTGCCTCTTTATCTTATTGATGTTATGAAAATTAAGGTTGGAAGCCATTGAACCATTATTTATGCACGTTAAGCACAACATGTTTAAGAAAATGCAAGCTTTTTTCTTTTTATTGGGCCAGAACTTGCTGCAGCAGGGCATCTCATGGTGTAGGGCGTTAGTTAGACTTTTTCCTGCAGTATTCAGCTCGAAAATGTTTTGTACCATAACCTGCTGGAAGTGCGAGCTGATAACAGCGGGTGAAGGCAACGGGGCATCTGCACCCTAAGCGAACGACGGGGCCAACAGTCTTTCTCCTTAACCAAGGAGATTTAAGTAAGGAATCTTACAACACCAGGTTATAGTCCAACAGTTTTATTTGAAAATCACAAGCTTTCGGAGGCTTTCTCCTTCGACGAAGGAGAAAGCCTCCGAAAGCTTGCGATTTTCAAATAAAACTGTTGGACTATAACCTGGTGTTGTAAGATTCCTTACATTTGTCCACCCCAGTCCATCACCGGCATCTCCACATCAAGGAGATTTAAGGATTGAGAAAGGAACAGACGGAGGTGGAGGGTAAATTAGAGTCAAATCAGGTACAGAAAGAGAAATAAAGAGAGGGAAAGAAGGATTGGATTAAGAGAGAGAAAAGTGACAGAAGGCACAAGTAATAAAAAAAATTAAATGTTTTAATTTTTTTAAAGTTCAATTAAATTTTATAAAAAAATCTTTAAGAACAATTCACTTCCTGATGGAGTGAGACTCCACAGTTTATAAGGGCATGCATCGTTCACACGCTGTTATTTTTCCATCAAGATCCGGCCCAACATAACATACCAAAAAAGCATTCAAATATTTATAAAAGTGCAGGTCTCAGTGAAGAGAAATATTTTTTAAATCGCCAAAAAAAGACCAGAAAGAGCGAATTTCACAAAATTTACAGCCCTTCCGGCACATTCCCGTTGTAATTCTGGAAGGAGTGGGGCAGAAGCCAGAATTAGGCTGAGACCTGCATGCACCTGGTCCTATCCTTCCCATCAGTTTTTTTCAGGGACTTATTTTAAGTGGAGCTGCTGCCATCCCCAAACAAGGTTATTGGCATCAGAGAGGACAAATGAAAGTAGCTAAAGTAAACGTGAGTCTCTTGGAGGCAGAGACAGAAGAAATTATAATGGGGAATAAGGAAATGGCAGAGACATTAAACAAATGTTTTGTATCTGTCTTCACAGTAGAAGACACAAAAAACGTACCAGAAATAATGGGGAACCAAAGGTCTAATGAGAATAAGGAACTTAAAGTAATTAAGATTAGATTAAAAAAAAGGACTGGAATAATGAATGGGACTAAAAGCCAACACATCCCCTGGGCCTGATGGCCTACATTCTAGGGTTTTAAAAGAGGTGGTTGCAGAGATAGTGGATGGCATTGGTTTTGCTCTTCCAGCAGTCCCTTGATTCTAGAACGATCCCTGCGGATTGGAATGTAGCAAATGTAACTCCGCTATTCAAGAAAGGAGGGAGAGAGAAAACAGGGAACTATCGGCCGGTTAGCCTGACATCAGTAGTAGGGAAAATGCTAGAATCTATTATTAAGGATGTAGTAACAGGGCACTTAGAAAATCATAATATGATTAGGCAGAGCCAACATGGTTTTATGAAGGAAATCGTGTTTGACAAATCTATTAGAGTTTTTTGAGGGTGTAACCAGCTGGGTAGATAAGGGGGAACCAGTAGATGTTGTATATTTGGATTTTCAAAAGGCATTTGATAAGGTGCCACACAAGAGGTTGTTACACAAGATTAGGCAGATGGAATATAACGTGGGGAAATGTGAAATTATCCACTTTGGTAGGAAGAATAGAAAAGCAGAATACTTTTTAAAAGGTGAGAGACTATTAAGTGTTGGTAGTTAGAGGGATTTGAGTGTCCTTGTACATGAATCACAGAAAGTTAACATGCAGGTACAGCAAGCATTTAGGAAAGCAAATGGTATGTTAGCCTTTATTGCAAGAGGGTTGGAGTATAAGAGTAAGGAGGTCTTGCTGCAATTATATAGGGCTCCGGTGAGACCACAACTGTGGTACTGTGTACAGTTTTGATCTCCTTACCTAGGGAAGGATATCCTTGCCTTAGAGGGGGTTCACTAGATTGATTCCAGGGATGAGAGGGATGTCATATGAGGAGAGATTGAGTAGAATGGGCCTGTATTCTCTGGAGTTTAGAAGAATGAGAGGTGATCTTATTGAAACGTATAAAATTCTTAGAGGGCTTGACAGGGTAAATGCCGAGAGGCTGTTTCCCCAGCCGGAGAGTCTAGAACTAGAGGTCATAGTCTCAAGATAAGGGGTCTGCCATTCAGGACCGAGATGAGGACAAATTTCTTCACTCAGAAGGTTGTGAATCTTTGGAATTCTCTGCCCTAGAAGGTTGTGGATGTGCTCAGTCGATGAGTATATTCAAGATTGGGATCGATGGATATTTGGACACTCAGGGAATCAAGGGAGATGGGAATAGGGTTGGAAAGTGGAATTGAGGTAGAAGATCAGTCATCACCTTATTGAATGATGGAGTATGTTTGAGGGCCGTATGGCTACTCCTGCTTCTATTTCTTATGTTCTTAAGACTAGGTGAGAGGACTACCAGGCCATGAGCATGACATCGGGAGGGACGGGCTGGTACACCAAGTGAAATCGATCTTACCAGCCTTCCAACCAGCAGATGTGGGGTCCACAAGGGAGTATATGCCTGGGATTTAGCCTGAAGCTCTGAAGATTTGAAAAAAAAATTTTGGTCCCCTTATAAAGAGAACTGATGTGACACAGACAAGATCTTTCCAGGAGGGTACCAGCATCCCCTCGCCAAAATAGCCAGCCACCACCTCATTTTGCGGCCTCCTCCATACGGCAAATACTTGAGATGGACCTCTAATGGCATGGGTGCTTGCTGGGCATATTTAAATGAGGTGATCTCCCCCTTACCCTGGATACTTTGATAGTGCCAATTCCTGAGGTCGGGGCCGGTATATCCCTGCATTTCTGCCATGATGTCTAGCCCACAGGTTTTTGGCCCCATAATTAAGGCTGATGGTCCAAGCACAGAAATGAGGTACAGCTCCATTGTCAGAAGTGTAGTCCTTCAAATGAAATGTTCGAGTGACGCTATTTTAAGAAGAGTAGTAAGTTTTGCTAGCCCTGGCCAAAATTCCTCCCTCAAACAACAGCATGAAAGAAAACCTGGACAATCATCTAATTGCCATTTGTCGGGACTTTCTGCACTCAAAATATCTGTTGTGATTGCCTACTCAGCAACGGTCACTGAACTTCAAGGTAGTTTATCGTATGTAAATGTGTCAAGGCGCTATGTGAATGCAAGTGTTTCTTTCTTTCATAATTCAATGTACCTTCACTGAAATAATCTATTTAGTAACAAACAGCAATCCTAGGTCAGACTTCTCACCCAACTCCTTAATATAAGCTTTGTCTCACCACCAGGCTCAGTAACCGCTTGGAACTGATTGCTGCAGTAATGTCAACAATGCTCACTATATTAACAAAAAGATTGTCAACAGAAGTAGAAAAAAGCATTTACTATTTACACTTTTGTCAATTGTGGCTAATTGAAATTCTCTAACTTCATATAGAAGGTAGATGGGGATTGGGGAGTGTGTCTCTCAGTCACACTGATAGCCTGTATTTAATCACCTCTGGGGGGTCTGAGAGGAATTTCTGGGGCTTTGTCCTAAATTGGTCTAAGATTTTCTTTCTATTTTTGCCTCTCCCAGGAAGTTGCATAGCTGGTGGGTGGGGCGGGGGAGGAGGGTGACAGAGGGGGATGATGTTGTGTAAGGTCATACCATGACAATATAGGATAGGCTCGATGGACCAGCTGGTCTTTTTCTGTCTTTCATTTTCATGTGTTCATATAAGAACATAGGGCATAAAATGGAAAAATGCCCATTGGAACATGTTCCTTCTACAGACCAGATACAATTGACTCTATCATGGACTCTACTCCATCTATTTAATTTAATTAAAGATTGAGCAGTAAAAACGAAGACTAAGAGGAGACCGGATAGGGGTCTTTAAAACATATGAAGAGGTTTCATAAGATGGATGTGGAGAAACTTTTCCACTTGTGGATGAGTTCAGAACAAAGCGGCATAAATGTAAGTTAGCCATTAACAGATCAGATCAAGAATTTAGGAATTTCTTTACTCAGAGTGTGAGAATGTGGAACTTGCTGCCATGTGGAGTGGTTGAAGCAGATAGCATTAATGCATTTAAAAAAAGGCTTGGTATATTCATAAAGAAGAGAATAGAGGAATATGGGAGCAGGGTGGGAATTAGAGTGGGAAGGGGGCTTGTGTGCAGTATAAACTCTGGCATGGATCAGTTGAGCCAAATGTCCTATTTCTGTGCTGTAGATTCTTTGTAAGTGAGGGACAATTCTGCACACATATTCCCTAATGGAAAACTCCAGAATATTTCATCCCGCAGCTCCACTGTCCAATTGTGACGTGCTGTTTCTCCACTGATAATATACCAAGTCCTCTTCTCCAACCCTGTGCAGGGCAGAAGACATCATGTCCTATGCCTCAAGCTGTATGACACTGACCTGTCTCTATAATAATATAAAAGTGAACTAATTTTAAAAATTGAAGAGGAAGTTGTTTGAGGGCTTTAGATTTCTCTGATAGCTGGATTATGATATGAAATGGTACCATGGTAAGCAATTTGCACTGTGCCTCGCAAACTTTCCAACTCGATGGAAGCTCCCAAATCTCTCACACATTCACTGAGCCAATGTACTTCTGCTTTTTACCAATTTAGAAAAAGTACACAGGCCATTTTAAATAAACGCAGTTCTGTATAAAAGGAATTAACTTCCTCGACATTTGCTACTTTTATGATTTTGCCCATGAACCCCAATCTGTCAAGGCTCGCTTTATTCCAGTGATATTATAGCTTTATTTTAAACATTCAAACTGACAACACATATGAAGAAGAGACTTCAGTCATAGAGAAATAATCTGTCCCATGACAAATGGCAATCCTCGGCCAGATTTTATTGACTGCCTAAGTTTTAATATACAGAGTCCTAGAAGATTTAATTTCACATTATTTTGCTGAAAACATCTTTCGATTGAATTGTAATGGCCTCATGTTTATTGTAAATTGTCCTATCTGTTTGGTATTCAGTGTTGAATGGGAGTAATGCACAGGCTCTAGCCTGAGGCCTTTAATTCATCGTTATCACTGTTTGAATATGTACTCAAAAGGGCCTGTATAGCTATGTTTACAAAAAAGTTTTCATTTTTAAATAGTCTTAGCTCTATTTGGAGTCCAATTTTTTTTGTTACAGTCAGTAATTGAGGACTGTTTAATTGAAAATTATTTCTAGTTATGAACTTGGGGAAATATAATCTATTGGAACAATTTTATGTAAATACTGTATTATAAACCAACCATCACTCCAGGGAGTCTATCGCTCTCTGATGGTTTATTGCAATTCTACACAGACGGGGAACTTCTAAAGAGGTCTGGCTGATTTGCAAAGAGTATTTCCAGGTTTTCTCATTGGCTAGCAGTGATTTTTATGGTGATCATCAAAGTCTGTCAGAAATTCCTAAGAAATAACGACTAGCCAATTACAAAAAAAGTGACAACGTAATTATTTATAATGTCATGGGTAGAGCCATTAGTTTGGCGGCCAATGGCCACTGCGATACCGTGACATACCAATGCAAAGTACCGGATGGCATGAGGATGTGGGCTGGGTGCCCCATGCTGTTGAGTTCCACCATTTCATTACATTGCTGTGGGGCTGGGAGGAAATGCCAAGCAGAGGTTAGCAGCCATTCCGCTGGGAAGCGAGGGAACATTACAGTGAGGGTCAGTCTGCACTGCTCTCAAATACACCTTGGGAGCTGACTCACAGCAGGTTGATTGTTAGCTCTTTGTCAGCCCACAGGTGTTACAGAACCTGGAGAGACCACAGAGCAGAAAATCAGGAAGGGTATGTCAGAAGGCAAATACTTGGTAGTCAACGAAAATGTCATCATGATCAATGTCAATTATCATATCAGTCTAGTGGGTCATAACACAAAAACTACATTCTATTCAGTAGTGGAGAGCACAGCAGAGAAAGAATGCATGGGAAAATAAAGAAATAAAAAGAAATAGCATGGAACAAAGATACAGAGAGCAAGAACAACTAGCAGATAGAGATAGAAAAGCAGAGTGTGACACTTCAGGTGGAGTGCATGGAAATAAAGTGCCAAAGAAAGACAATCCATGAGACAAAGATTGAAAGAAAAGAAACTCTTCCCTTGTCCATGAGGTTGCTAATGTTCTTAAAGAGTTAGGATACAATGTGGATTAGTTTCAATTGGGGTGATTAAATTGTCGTGTCTATGAATCTTCTTCGATTCTAATAGTTAGGGTACTAGATGGATTTGCTTTGGTTGGGATGAATGACATTGTCTCATCCATGACTTTTCCAAGTGTACTTTGAAAAGCGAGAGAAAGAATAAGGAAACTAAAAGAAACTGGCTCAGAGAGAGAAGCAAAAAGAAGAAAATATTAACACTTGAATCATAGTCTGATATCGTCCAAATTTTTCTGATGCGTTCTTACTTTTGTGTTTTCAGGAAAATATGTCAAAGAATTGTTAAGTGAATACAAGGGAGAATGCTAGGTACGTGGCAAGGAACTAATTATGACATGGAAGCACCATCCTTTCTAGTGTCTGTGCATAAGCATAAAATTACATCCTACCTGCCAGTACCGAAAGGAGCTGTTTCCTTAGTTCTGGCCTACTCAGAAAATTCCTGGTTCCACAAAATACCATTTGGCACCAACATCCTACAGTTGTGAAACCTTTAACCATTGGAAAATCTGAGAAATTGTGGCAAATTACCTCCATGGCACATTATCAATAACATCTTATTAGCAGGTTTCTCTGCCCCTTCCTTCTTCCCAGTGACAGTGCACTAATGGAAAGAATAGAATCTGACAATGTTTTTGCAATGGTGCCAAAATAATCTGCTAAATCGGCTGCATATAGTGAGACTACTATGCCCAGGTAACTGACTCTGTTGCAGTAGACCAGCTGCCTGCGGTAGCACCTTCTGTGAGCTAGGTACTTTCAATGCCCTCTGCACTCCAAAGCCACTTTCTCCTCCTGATAACACCTACCAATGGCAGATATACTCCTGCTCTCTGACAAAAAAAACTCCTATACATTATTCTTTTCCATCATTGGCATTGAAATTTACCCTGTTCGTTCAGCCCACACCAGATCTGACCTGCAGTAAAATATTCACTTTTTGGTTTGGCTGTGCTGTTGCATAAAAGCGCATGAGTTCTTCATTAATTAACGAGGCCTTAATATGTAAACATTTCCTTTTTTCTTTTCTCTTTGCTAATGTTCGTTAATCTAATTTTGGTGCAGCAGGAATGGTCAAAGCAGCGCTAAAAAAGAAAGAAAGACTTCCATTCATATAACACATTTCACGACCTTAAGATGTCCCAAAGCACTTTACAGCCAATTAAGTATTTTTTTGAGATGTAGTCACTGCTGTAATGTAGGAAACGCAGCAGCCAATTTGCACACAGCAAGGTCTCACAAACAACAATGTGATAATGACTAGATAATCTGTTTTTAGGTGTTGGTTGAGCAATAAATATTGGCCAGGACATAGACAAATAGTCAGTTGGTGCTTTCTGCCTCCATTTCACCATTTATTAGTCATGTCTAGTTTTTCTGCTAAAATGAACAAAGGCAGGAATTTCAGCTTCCTATTTTTATCTCTATATGTTCCCCATCGTTGAGTGTGTGATTAAATGGTCTGTATTTACTTAAGACTGCTAATTACGATTTGAAAAAATACACCATTACTTGTAATAAGTTGGACTATTAAGCTATTATTTTGCAGGGCGCATGCTGAATGGGTTTTTGAATAAGAGTGGTAAATTAATTTAGCTCAATGTCGTAAATTGAAGATGACATCTCATTCAGGACATAATGGGTTGCTTTGAGAATTTTTTTTCTAGCTTAAACAGACAGAAAAAAAATGTTAATTTGGTCTAAATGAAATCATCATCAGTACTCTGAGTGCTGATTTTACATTGCTGAGAACATAAAACCTAAAAACATCACAAATATTAGAAAAAGACAACAATGTTTGACAAGAATAGAACTAACTAAACAGTGTCTTCTTGTGTCACTGAATAGGGTTGCATTAATTTGAATAGATGGCCAACATTTATGAACTGTTAATGTTAGCAAATCTACACATGACTTAACTGATGACATCCGTGCTCCCCTATATACAGTAGGTCTGAAATATCACCCTGTAGCCTTTTCACTAAACGGTATTACGCTGATCACTGTCAGCATGGTCTGGATTTTTCAATGTGCCTATGGCGATTTATCGCACAACTTCTTATTCTGCCTTTTCCCAAACTGGAGTTTCAGGAATTCCCATTATTTCTGATGAGGATTCAGAGCCATTTTTTGGCACTTTGAGTGGGAAAGGATTTCTTTTGCGGCCTGGTTCTAGAAACTCTTTTCATTTCTTAAAAAAACTGTTTATCTTTTATGGTTTAGTCCACAGTAACAAATAACATCAGCTGAAAATGCCAAGGAACACCATTCAAATTCAGTGGATGCAGAATTTCAATCTTCTGAATCTAAAGGCTAAATCATGGCAAAGCTATGAACAGACTTCCACTGAACCACTATGGACTTAGTCACACAATGGCACTGGAAACCAGGGAATCAAACGCATGAAGCTTCTTTCCAAGCAACACTACACACTAGGGATTAGAAACCTACGGCTCCCATCCAAGCTTATTAGTCAGATGATTGCCTCAAATAGACTAAGAGGGAACCAGATGGACAGAGCTGCTCCCTCTTTTACTTCATTTGCCACATCAGTCATCTTGAGCCAGTTATAAATTTAGTATCAATTTGGACCTGAATTATGGATAGCTTGTATTGTGAACTCATGCTCACTAGCAAATGGACTGAGGCCTCCAACATTGTGAGAGAAGGCACTTTCATCATATTAGCTCAGGCAAGGTTCAAATCTGTTTAAAGATTGATGGAGGTATTGGCAAAAATGTCATAATGTTGGTAGATAATGGTAATGGACTATTTATGTTCATTGCAGATATGAAAATTCCTAACCTGGAAAAAATTGGAATAATGAATATTAATGAAAAATGTATTAAAAACTCAGGGTATTTTTCCTTGTTTAGGCCTCAGAGAGGTAATTAATGATGAACTCGTCCAGCATTCTGCGGCTACCGTCTCACCTCTATTTGAAAAGTGAGGATTTTACTCAGGTCAAACCTGGAATGAGTTTGACAAAGCAGAAAATTTGGAATTATCACTGCAGCTGCCTAACCCCATATGGTAAACACTATTCAAGGTTTATAATTGTCATTGAGCTATTTAACAGCAATGTTATGCACTACACAATTGAACTAACAGACATTGATAAAGAAGAGGAATCTGGGAGTACTGGTGGATAGTGGGGGATAACAATAAAGAAGGCAAACAAGATCTTGGGGCGTATGGACGAAGGAATAAGATATAAGTCACAGGGGACTGTCAGTTTATGCGGAGTCCTGGTTCGGGCCTACCAGGACTGCTGTGTACACTTCTAGTCACCTTATTACAGCCTGGGCATTCTGCCTTTGGAGCATGTACAGAAGAGGATAACTAAACTGGTACCAGGGATGAGGTACCTCAACTATGAGGAAAAACTAAGAAAGCTGGGAATATGTACACTGGAGAAAGAAAGGTTTACGGGAGAACTTAATAGGTCCTACATTACAACAGTGACTACATTTCAAAAGCATTTCATTGGCTGTAAAGCGCTTTGGGGTGGCCTGAGGTCATGAAAGGCGCTAAATGAATGCAAGTCTTTTTTTCTTATTGAAGGTTTCAAGATTGTAATGGGCATAGATAAGTTGAACCCTAATAGCTTGTTTGACATAACAGACAGTTTAGATTAAATTACTTTGCATAGACTGCTCTGGAAAAAGTGGAGGTGGATTGTGTCAGCGAATTTAAAAGGGAGCTGAGTATATTTTTTTGGTGAAAGAAATTTTTGAAGGATAGAAGAGACATAGAGGCAGATTTTAACTTTGTATAATAGTGTAAAATGTGTGATAGCGAATCGGCAACCCGTTTTACACATCTCCCGAAGTCAAGAGATTAAGGATTTGTCTGGTGCCCCTGTTGAATATTCTTGTCAGGGTATTGGATCCTGAAATCAAGAGATGTAAAATGGGCTGCTGATTTGCTATCACTCATTTTACACTATTGCACAAATTCAAAATCTACCCCAGAGTGTGATATGATACATTTTTGCATTTTGAACTGGCTGGCTGAACTACAGTAGTTGCTTCCAATCCTGTATATTTCTATGTGCCTATATTTGCTAAGTGGCTTGTTCATTGCTTAGGAAATGATAGAGCATCATTGTTACAGGTATCTTGTGATTGGTGGCCTCCTTTCTATTCCCGTCAACAAAATCACATGCTCCGAAAGCGCCTATTGGAACAGTTCGTGTTCCTGAGATTTCCCACGGGTCATAAAATCATTTAAAAAAATGATGTTTTCTCCCAGTTTTTTCCTCAAATAGTAAAAATGAAGAATAAAATGCATAAATTGTACATTAATTTATGAAAAAAATTGCAAAACATATTTTCCTTCTAATGTAATAATATGAAATAATTAAATACCGATAACAAAATGGGCTAATTCAAGGATCTGTCGCAATGGAAAAGCCCAGAAGATTGATGCAGTGGCATGATGTTAGCACAGCAGTTAAACAAAGAATTAATTTTCTAAGCCCTTATTTCATTTGAACTCTTCTAGATCCAAGGGAGCCCATCAGTGGTCGACACTTATAAAATCCCAAAGAGTCCTCAGCATCCGTAATTCTCTGAGAGTGCACTCTAGTGAAAAAATCACAACTCTCTTAAGAGTACAATAAATTTTCAACACAGATAATTAGAATTCCAGCAAATGACAAACGGGAATGCAGATAATTACTTGGGATGTGATATAACAGTGTACTTTTCTACAAAAATTACACATGATTTCAGGTGCACGCTTCAGAGGAATAACAGAAAATATGCAGCAGTAGTAAAACAAAATTGTCTCCAAAAATATTGTCCAGCATTTACACTAGGACAGACAGGGCAATTTCCAAGGTATATATACCACCTAGTCTGAAGTTAGGAGTTAAGGTGGTAAACTGGCCCATTTAACAGTTGAGTCCAGTTAGACTGGGCCAACGAGTTTTCAAAGACCAATGTACCATATTTAGGGTTAAGTCCTGGAGCCGTAATTCAGGCTGCACACTAAGAGCTGGTGCCACCTGTTTATAGAATGGGCCTGTTTATCCTGAAACAGGAAGGATCCAAGAAACAACTAGAATGATTCCTGTTTGTTGTCCTCTCTCCCTCTCTTTTTCCCTCTGTTTTTCTGTCTCTTTCTTTCCCCTATGCCCAAAAGATCTTTTCCTGTCTCTGTATCTCTCCCCCTCATCTCAACAGTGCATCTATCTTCCTACCAGTCTCTTTATCTACATCCCTAATGGGTATCCTTTCTCTCCACTCTTGAAAGGAATCTTTTTCCTTTTTCATTCCCTCCTCTTCCTCTTCTCTCCCTGATATGAGGAAAACTAAAAATAAATCAAGGGGAGGAATTTACTAAATTTAATACAAGTAAAAAATTGGTAATGGAGAAAATGATGAGACTGAAGATAGACAAAGCTAATGGAATGTTAGCCTTTATCTCTATGAGCCTGGAATACAAAGGGGTGGAAGTTATGCTACAGTTGTATAATGCTTTTGTTAGACTGCATTTGGAGTTCAGGTCTGGGCACCACACCTCAGGAAGGATATATTGGCCTTGGAGGGAGCGCAACACAGATTCACCGCAATGATATCGAGGCCAAAAGGGTTAAATTATGAGGCTAAGTTGCATAGAATAGGCTTGTATTCCCTTGAATATAGAAGACTTAGGGGTGTTTAAGATGATTAAATGATTTGATAGGGTAGATAGAAGCTATTTACTCTGGTGGGGGAGTCCAGAACGAGGGGGCATAACCTTAAAATTAGCGCTAGGCCATTCAGGGGTGATGTCAGGAAGCATTTCTTCACACAAAGGGTAGATGAAATCTGGAATTCTCTCCCCCAAAAAGCTGTTGAGGCTAGATCAATTGAAAATTTCAAAACTGAGATTGATAGACTTTTGTTAGGTATTTATTAAGGGATGTGGAACCTAGGCAGGTAATTGGAATTGAGATATAGGTTAGCCATGATCTAATTGAATGGGGGGATATGCTCGAGGGGCTGAATTGCCTACTTCTGTTCCTGTATTGCTATCAGGAATGGGAATGGTGAAGCTAACTGTTATAACCTGGCTGAGATTAGTTAACTCAGCACTGGCCAGAGATCAAACTAAGGACCTCTCTGATCCGTATGGTTCAGTACCACACCAGGTGGTATAATTACCCACTGTGCCATTAGTGCAGGCTTCATCTACCAATTGACATTGGTAGGATTCAGGATGCATCCAAATAGGCCCAGGGATGAGATCTACTGTAAGAACACAGGGTTTAATACCCTGACAAGAATATTTATCAGGGGCACCAGACTAATCCTTAAACCCTTCACTTTAACTCCTCATCAAGGAACTGTCTAGGGTTTATCACCCAGCCTATGCCTGTGATTTAATGTTGCTTAAACTGGCTCGTCAAATTGTCTTACATCAACCAGTTTGGATTATATTAGCATTTACCCCACCAATTCCCCATTAGGATCCACACAAGCTACAGAGTGCATGAATTAACCCTTTCTAATGCCACCAAAATAGATTAACCAGTTACTCATTTAGAATTTCATTACAAATTTCATTGCTGTTTGTGGGATCTTGCGGTGCAAAAGCAGCCACTGTATTTGCCTACGTAACAAGAGTTACTGTACTTCAAAGTAATTCTTTCTATTCGAGGCCCTTTAGGGGTAATGTTTACCATCACCACCTGAGCTGTAATCTGTCTGAGCGGATTGCCTGTCCTTCATAGAACCAGCCTGATTTTTCTTCCATTAATTTCGATGGGAGGAAAATCAGACAGGTTCTACAAGAGTTGGGTAATCTACTAAAATGACCCAAGGTGCTTCCCAGGAGTGTTACCAAACAAAAATTTGACACCGAGCCATATAAGGAGGTATTAAGTCAGGTGACCAAAAGCTTGGTCAAAGTGATAGGTTGTAAGGAGCATCTTAAAGGAGGAGAGAGAAGTAGAGAGGCTGAGAGGTTTGAGATATTTCAGAGAGGTGATAAGATGTCTGTGGAAGTCTGTCTTTTTTCCTTACTTCTAACCTCTGTTTTTGTACTGCACATAATTCATTTTATTCAATTTGGAAATTACAGGCGACCAACGGACCATTCACAGATCCTTGTGTTGTTGAAAGGTTATCAGTGAGTTATGTATTACAAGCTCAGTGACATAACCGAGTGCTTGTTAATCAATCATGTGACCATTACCAGGTTATTTGCTAACCTTAAACACTTTACAAAGAAACTATTTTAATTATCATGAATAATTAATTGCATCTGAAGGGTTAACCATCCAGAAAATGTAGCTTTCAATCATTTGCATTAGAAAGAAAATGGTGAATGGCAACTACAGAAATTAATAAGTAACTGAAATATTATTCTTTCAGCTTTCATGACAAGATATCACCATGAAGAGATGGCTTTCGGGTATTACTGTCAGTTAAGAATGTATAAGATAAAAAGTCATTAACATATCCTTTAACATGACAAAAGTCAGCAGATGTTGTATAGGGCTGAACAAGAAATGGCTTTTGAAAGTTTAAACCCTAGAGGTTCATTTGGTTCTTCCTGGGAAGAGGCCTATTGTATGTTCTGCTGACTGTACAGAGGCTCTGTGTAATACATTGCTTGGCCCATATCTTCCTTGTATATGCTCAGCTCATAAATCTGTGATGTTTGAACATGTGGTACTAAGGATATCACTAAAAGCAACTATTGGGACAAATGTGTTTTTTTTAATCCATCTTGTAATGCCTATTGGAGGTGAGTTATTCTTAAATGAGGCATTTGAAAGGAGTGCTGTAGTGCTGTCTTCCTGGAAAAAAGAGTGTGACAACTGTTTGTTCACAAGCACATAAAACGCTGATGTAAATTGCCTCCTATTTACCCTTTTCCTTCCTGCTTAGCATCTCCTGTTTTCCACATGGAAAGTGCTTTTGCGATGTCTTTCTGTACATGAGGAACCTCAAAGTCTGGGTCCCGGCCTACTTTGCGACTCTTCCGCTGCACTACTGCCGGATTTACGGTGGGAGTAGGTTAGAAAGGCCACACATTTTTGGCCCAGTATAAATTACAATCTGGAATGCGTAAGGACAAGGATAAGGATGTGATATTCTTAAGAAGCATTTCTTGACACCTTTCTGTTTAGACGTGATTCTGTTCAATTCTCTCAGTTTGACGCTTCATTCAGGTATAGACAGACATGCTGAGAGATGTCTTTGAACTTTACTGTAAGTGGCAGCTGTACTTATGTGGACAAACATTATATGTAATTGATGACCTGTAAGTGGCTGACTCCCCAATGTAGTTATGAGAGATCCATAGGCTGCGACCACGACAGTTACACAAAATCACGCCTGCCAGTGCCTTCTGGCATTGATTCTGCCAGAATATGGATGGTCAATGGGAGAACATGTCATCGCAAGTAGGGCCAGGGGCTGCCCTTGCTACTATAGGTGCATCCCAGTCTCTCCAGTACCCACCTACCATCCAGGGAGTTGCCTATGCCCCACACCAGAGAACTGTTTTCTCTGTTCCTTTTCAGCCCCATTTTAAAAAAAAAGCCCTCATCTTCCGAGGTCCAGGCTGCTTCCCTGGCCTGGACCATCCCCAACCAATGGGGCCCACTTGCACATTTCGGGGGGCCAGAATTGGATAAATACTTGAAGGGAAAAAATTTAAAGGCCTATGGGGAAAGTGCAGGAGATTGGGACTAATTGGAGAGCTCTTTCAAAGAGCTGAGAAGGGCATAATGGGCCGAATGGCGTCCTTCTGTGCTGTAACATACTATGTACGATACTATGATAAATAGTGAGTAGGTGGTGGAGGCGGATTCAATCGTGGCTTTCAAAAGGGAATTGGATAAGTACTTGAAGGAAAAAAATTTGCAGGGCTATGGGGAAAGGGCGGGGGAGTGGGACTAGCTGGATTGCTCTTGCAGAGAGCCAGCACGGGCTCGACGGGCTGAATGGCCTCCTTCTGTGCTGTAACCATTCTATGATTCTAGGTAAAGGAACACTCTGCTTTGTAAAGGATGTCAGGCCCGTTTACAAAGTTGGCCCATGCCCAAGGAGAATATCTAATGTAAAAAGTCAAAAACATAGCTGCCTTCAAACACTTTTCATGAAGACATCTTGAAGGTGTGAAGTCAGCTGATCTCTTTGGGATATAAGTCAGTGCATGTCGGATTTTGGCATCACACCTAACTTTCTTCTTCTATCCCTTTTTACCTCCTGCTCAGCATCTCCTGTTTTACCCATGAAAAGTGCTTTGCGATGTCTTCCTGTACGTGAGGAACATTACAGAAATATAGCCCGCAGTTGTTCAGTTACTTCTGTTTCACAATGTGAGATCATTAGTTATTAAGATTTTCAATTAATTTTCATCATTTTCATTGGGCCCAAAAAGAGGCTGAAACCAAGTTCTATCTGTTGAAGTTCATCATCTCAAATTCCTCCAACCACAACCAGTGACAGAGTTATAACCACCAACACTTCACCCTGGTGTTGTAAAGAGCTGCTTTTACATTGGCCATAGAGGGGTGTTAGCCCACTGGCTTCCGATGCACTTGTATCACACAGCTGGTGGCAGCCCCAATGTAAACCTGCCAGATTTGCTAAATTGGATTTTCCTGGTGGACGCACTTAATGAACCTGGCAAGTTTACATTGGGGTTGCCGTAGGCAATTGCATGCTAATACCCCTCTAAGGCCAGTATGAAAATGGCTTAACATCAAGATGCTCTCTCTGGACATAACCCAAGTTTGGAAGGACAGAATCTATAGTTCACACACCAACTATTCCACCTTACTTAAATTCTGGTGACACCATTGGCATCACGTCTCCCTGCCTGTTAATACAAAAATTGCGGATTGCTCCATAATGCAGCATCACACCTTTCGGCCTCATGTAACGGGATTTTGTAAGTGAACAATTATGTGTCAGCTGTGGCTCAGTCAGAAGCAATCTCATCGTTGAGTCAGACAGTCGTGGGTTCAAGTCGCACTCCAGAGGCTTAAGCGAATGTGCTCGGCTGATATCTCAGTGCAGTACTGAGGGAGTGGCTGTCGGATTGCCTGGGTGAGGAGAATCTGGCAGGGGGAAGTGCCTGGCCATAAGGAAGCCCAGCCTGATTCCCCATTCATCTAAATTCATGGATGGAAAATTGGGCGGGCTCCAATAGGGGTGCGTGCTCCTCTCCATCTGATTTCCTTGCATTTGATACGCCCATGTGCAATAGCCCTCAGTGCAGGAACAAGGAAAATTTGCCCCATATGTGTCTAAATTCTACTGATTTCTCTTCCTGCCCCCCCCCCCACTCCCCACTAGCCTGTAGCGTCAGTATGGAATCATGGATAATAATGGAAAATCTATTACCCCAAAACCCAGAAATGCTTTGTGATGCTCGACACTTTAGAACAAGAAAAGCATCCAAAACCGTTGGTCAATAAAGGCTTAACTGGCAAAGATTCTCGGTCTTTTTATTTTGCTCTGTACCTTTTATTTTGTTTCTGAGTTGATTGGCTTGGTTTAGTTGTGGCCTAGCACTTGAGCACATATTCTATGTTTGGCACTTCAGTGCAGTGCTGAGAGGGATTGCTCCATTGATGGAGTTGCTGTTCTTCAGATGAGACGTTAAATTGCTTGTCCTAGTTCAGGTGGATGTTAAAGATCCCATGGTGCTATTTCAAGGGGGACAGGGGAGCTTTCCTGGTGTTCTGGCCAACATTCTTCCCTTAATTGAAAAAAAATGGATCATTTATATCATTGCTATTTGTGGATTCCCGTTGTGTACAAAACAATGCTGCGTTTGGCTGCCTTGTTGCACTTCAGTATAATTCCTTATATGTGAACCGCTTTGAGTCATTTGAGAGATGCCATGTAAATGCAAGCCTGCTGCTTATTTAGGGTATTAGCCATGGCTCGGTGGTAGCACTCTCACCTCTGAGTCAGAAGGTTGTGGGTTTGGTCCCACTCCGGGAGCTCGAGCACAAAATCTAGACTGACGCTCCCGTGTAGTACTGAGAGAGTGTTGCTCTGTCAGAGGTGCCGTCTTTCGGATGAGACCTTAAACCGAGGCCCCGTCTGCCCTCCCAGGTGGACATAAAAGATCCTAAGGCACTATTTTGAAGACAAACAGGGGAGTTCTCCCTGGTGTCCTGGCCAACATTTATCCCTCAACCAGCATCAATAAAACAGATTCTCTTGTCATTACCACATTAATGTTTGTGGGACTTTGCTGTGCGCAAATTGGCTACCATGTTGCCCTACTTTATAACAGTGACTACACTTCAAAAGTACTTCATTGGCTGTAAAGCGCATTGGGATGTCCTGAGGTTGTGAAAGGCACTATATAAATGCAAGTCAGTCTTTCTTTCTTTAGTGCTACACTGTCTTTCTGATGAGGCATTAAACCGAAGCGTTATCTGCCGGGTGGACGTAAAAGATCCTGCGGCACTATTTTGAAGAAGAGCAGGAGAGTTCTCCTGGTATCCTGGCCAACATTTATCCCTCAGCTAAAACAGATGATCTGGTCATTTATTTTATTGCTGTTTCTGGGACCTTGCTGTGTGCCAATTGGCTGTCATGTTTCCCTACATTACAACAGTGACTACACTTCAAAAGTAATTCATTAGATGTAAGGTGCTTTGGGAGGTCCTGAGGTCATTACAGCTGTTATATAAATGCAAGTCTTTCTTTCTTTTCTATTGAAGTTTAGCATTTTTAACTCAGAGTAAAGTCCCTATATAAACAGAGTGAAGTGAATTATACTGCAGTGTACACAAGGAGGAATGATTCCTAAATCCCTCTTTAGTTTCAGTCAGGTAGAGGGGCTAATAACTGTAGAAAAATGCATAAAAAGCCTCGGAACAGTTGTAGAGCTGCAAATTGCCCTTGTTTAAGCAGTGCCGACTGGTACCTTGAATGAGCCTCTTTGCTCATGCTCAGCTCTCCAACATTACGACTAATTTGTACATGGAGGATAAAAAAGATTGATTTATTTTACAACATATCAGTAATTGTACACTACAAATAAGTCTCTAATGATAATCAACAACATTTTTTAATGTAATTTAATTTCACATTTCCCAAGAGGTAGCTAACACAATAATGTTGCCACTGTGATGGACCCTAGTGCAGTTAATCACTGGCTGAATATGCAGACAATCCCAATATTGTATTGACACATATTAAATTTCCCATTGGCTCCAGCAATCAGCAGCAGTAAAGTGATTAAAAGTAATAAAGGCAGCAAAGCCTGTCCGCAGCCAATTAAATTTCTGACCAAAAGCCCATGGCAGATGCTTTTGATTACAGGTTTTTTTTCGCTACTAAGGGAGGAGGAGTAATAATATTTTAACCCTCTGAGTACTGTGGTAGCATGTCCTCACTACAGCAATCACTTAACAGCACTGTGTAGTATCTATCCCCACTGATATGTACCATTATTGTTAATCTAGATTCCAGCACCCAACTCCGATTCAGTTTTAAGTGTGGAGTCAAGGTAGTTGTATTTTATAGACACAATGCCCACTTCAGCAGCAGTCCCTCCCTGTCGCCATTCTCATCTCTGCTATATTGTTGTTCATTGTTAACCGGGTGATGGGTCTTTTTCATACCCAACCTTAACGAGTCCTGGCAAGTTTACTTTGGGGTTCTTGCCGGCTGCTTTAGACCCATGTGTCAGGGGCTAATGACCCTAGAACTCCACTAAGTGCAATATAAAAACAAATTAGTTTAATATAGAATCTTACAGCAAAGAAGGAGGCCATTCGGCCCATTGTGCTTGTGCTGGCTCTTTGAAAGAGCTATCCAATTAGTTCCACTCCCCTGCTGTTTTCCTATAGCGCAGCAAAATTTTCCTTTACAAATATTTATCCAATTCCCTTTTGTATGTTACCATTGAATCTGCTTCCACCACCCTTTCAGGCAGTGTATTCCAGATATTAATAAATCGCTGCATTAAAAAAAATTCTCCTCATCTCCCCTCTGCTCTTTTGTCATGAAGGGCCATTGGAAGCATAGTTGAAAGACAATATATATAAAACCATATATATATATATATATAATTGTGTGGTGTAATCCATACATCATAGACTGAAAAATGTGGTAATAATCAAATGCATACATCCCACTGCCCTCATGTTGGCAATTGATTTGTGCCACACAATTGCACAATATGCTAGTAAATTATATAGAATTTACACTTAGAAATAGTGCAGGCAATGTGACTTCAACGGCCCCAAATCTGGGTTACAAAATAGCCAACTAGAAATCACCCATTGCATCTCAGACTACTTGTGTAGTGAGTTAGATGTAATGTGATATTGACTTCAATTGATGACTTTTTTAAAAATCCAGATTTAATAAATTATGAATAGATGATCCGTGATATTGCTCATAATGAGTCAGTTATATTGTAAGATCAGGAGTGTTATGCAAAGTAATGTTACCAGGTGCGCTGACTTTCAGTACAGGGGTGGGGGCGCTGGTACCTGGTAGTAAATGGGGTGGAGCCTCAGGGTCTAGCAATACTTTGGGGTGGGCTCCCAGGGTTCCAGTAATATTGGATGCAGGTTGTGTGATATGAAAATGATGGGAAAGGGATCTTGGGACCTAGGAGCATTGAAGAAGGAATTCTCAAGGTCTGGGAGTCTTGTTGGCAGTTATGAGATTAGAGAACACTGGAAACGTGGTCTCAGTGAATTGCAGGAACCAGGATTAAGGAGGAAGTCCTGAGGTCCAGCATGACTCAGAAGTGGGGGTTTGAAGCACTAGGGGTCATTGAGATTAGGTAGGCAAGGTCTAATACCCTTGTAGAGGAGGGAGGCGGGGGGGGGTGCTTAGGTGAATGGGAACCAAATTGTCATTTAAACCATCAAGTCCCCACCCAGTTCCATGATGCTGCATGTTCAGGTATCCCCACTACCACTTTTTATATTGTCAGCCAGTTCCTCTCTTTATGTTCTTGCCTTCAAGCTTTTAAGTGTAAATTTTCTGCATGTTAAAATTAATCGACAGGAGAACATCGGCTGAGGGTGCTCAATTTCCTGATACACACTCCCAGCCTGTGCCAGGATCACACTGTTATTGAGTTTGATGATTAGACAGTCGGTAATAAATAGAAACTTCCATCAACAAACAAAAATTGCCTCACAAAACAACAACAAAACAGAACAAAGTTCATCATTTATGCAGTTTTCACATTTTTATATCAAAAGCGTTACGCCTCAAAAATGATTCACAGGAGATTCTTTAACTGGATATGTACAACCAAAAACAGTGATTGACTAAAAACATCCATTCCCTATAAACTTTCTGTTTTCTTTTCCAACCATCAACAAAACAAAACCATGAACAGCTGTTGTTATTCCTATTGCTGTCTCTGACATGATAACAGTTATTTGTCCTCAACCATGCTGCTTTTGTTTTTCTGTGAGAAGTTCCTAATAGAAAAGCGCAATTGTAATATATTTATATAAATTCATCGCTTGCCTGAAATAAAAGCTTTGAGAATTCAATCTCCAGTTCCTTCCAAAGAAACTCTCTAATCGTCACAGGATGAGGGAACACATCCTTCTACTCTTCAACTCTTGTTGATTCACGGATTACAGGCTGGGAAACTTTGCAAACTGCACATGCTCATGATGTGATTGAAAACTTTTTCTTAATTGTTGTGGGCTAAAAATATTGAGTTGAAACCCAGGCTTTTGAAACAGGCTGAGGCCTTCAACGACAACAACAACTTGCATTAATATAGCGCCTTTAACGTAGTAAAACATCCCAAGGCTCTTCAATAAAAACTTTAATGAAGACATTAAAAGACACACAAGATCATTCAAAAGATCAATTTAATCATATTAATGTGAAATATGTATTTTTAAAAAAAAAATTAAACCCTGATTTTGGATATTAGCAATTTCAGTTACTAAGAAAAAAGTGGTGACTGAAAATCAAAATCAAAAAGCATTTTGAGTGATTATGGGAACCCGGTGGCTAAATTATGCAGTGTCAGGATAATGTACTCTAACTGTAAAATAGCAGCTATTGTGTGTCACTGAGTGTGACACCTTTAACATTGAAAATTCATATCACAGCACCATCTACAGGAGTAACAGATACTGCAGGTACTTATAATGAGTTTTCAATGAAACATGTGCCTTATGTGCCAAATTTAAAATACAATAGATAGTCCATCCACAGACTTCATTTTTAAAAAAAATTACTTTTCATGTAGCACAGAGATTTGGACCAATATCTCTGGGGAAAAGCTGTGGTAAATTTAATGTATAGGCCATTACATTCCCTAGACAAGCAACTATAGGAAACTCCATTGAGTTCAACCCAACCTTGATCTAGAGAAGGCGACAATGAGGAGGAAGCTGAAAATAATTGAATAAACTGCCTCACTTCAATCTGATGAAAATTCTTCATTGCTTATGGGTGATCATGCAGCCATCTCAAGGACCTCAGCCTCAGGACCTCTTTGCTCTGAGATTCCTACAGCTCACATAAAGTCCCTAATGAACTGGATCAATTGACTGATTTTTGAAGTACTTAGTAAATGGGAGGAGAGAATGACTAATTGCGCAGCCTCTCTTGAAGCATTAAGTTGGACCCACGCCATATTGTTCTCCAAGCCTCCTGATAAAATCTTTGCAGTCTGTCAAACTGTATCTGATGATATTCTGCAAACTTTGGAGACAAATGGGTCCTCTACAAAAGTGAGATCCGGCCCACTTCTCAGCAGATGCCACTGTCAACCGTCAAGAGAAGTTCTTGAGCAACAACAGCAGCACATGTGTTAGAGCTCCCAATCCAAGGTCTGAAAAAAATCTTGGTGCACTGATATCAACGCCATCACAATAAAAAAAAGAACCTCAGGACTTCTCAGTAAACGATAAATGAAGAATACATTATCAAAGCTTTGCAGATTGCAAAGTAATTGTTAATTTTTTTTGCAATGTATACAATTTTCAGTATTTAAAATTTTTTACGAACCCTTAAATGTTTAAATGTTTCAGCATCTGCTGAAAGAAGCTGACTTACCGAAAATAGTTCATTGTAAGTATGTATATTGTCCAAAGTAAAGTGATAAATTGGGTCACTTGGCTAGAATGGACCTGCAAAGACTATAATAGGACATGGAAAGATAGGGGAAAAGTATATCAGGAGGGAAATATGTTCTCCACACTGTGGACCAATTCATATGTAAACAACATTTTTAAAATTAAAAATAATTAAAATGGAACTTAATACACAGTGAACAATAACTATATTACATATTTTTCATTTTACATGCGAATAGTTAGAAATTAAGCTGCTGTTTGTTTCTCTGGAATGAATGCTGATCAATTAGTTTGGCACTTTTAGAAGCTGGATCCCCAGCAGCACAAGGATACCCCCAACTTCAGAGGGATAATATTATGCTGCTTGCCGTCATCATTCCAAAAGACCATTGCAAGGGAACAAGTCATGTTTAAGCCTTGTACAAAGAAGAAAATGTAGTTCATACATTATATAGCAATAGGCATCATATGATATATATGTATATATTTTATATACTGTATGTATATACACTGAGGATGCACCCTACTGTTGAACATTTACAGTCTGGATTTAGATGGTGCCATATGCTGAAATTAGTCATCATTACATGACAGTTCAGGGAGTAAGAAATTTCAAGTACTATGGAGGAGTACTCTGAGAGAAGGATCCAGTTTCAGTGCGTGAGCACTTAACCTCCAAAGGGGAAAAATAAAACTAACAAAAATCTATCTTCGGCCTCCACAATCAATGTTATAGGTTACAGTATATTCATTTACAGTGACACTTAGGAAACAGGCCTTTTAAAAGAACTAGCCTGTCACTGGAAGCCATGGTACTCTGTAAATGACCATATCAACCCATGTACGGACCATACAAAAGTAGAAGGGAGAGTAGTTGAGTCTGATGAGGTAGCCAAGACACTACAAGAAAAATTTGCAAGCTGGAAGAACCCTATCACAAATAAAACTCAATACAGGTAAAGGCAAATTGTTACACATCGGAAGAAAGAATGGAAAACACAGTTACTCAAGAATGGTGCTGAATAAGCTAAGAGAGAGTCTGGAAAAGGTTTAGGAGTTATTGTAGACTCACTTAGCATGTCCAGTCATTAGGGAACAGCAATTAATAAAGACATCCAAATGCTAAGCTACATTACCAAATCAGCAGAGTACAAGCCTGAAGCCAATGTGCTGAAACGGTTTAGAGCTCCAGTCAGGCCACACCTTGGTTCTCCACATAAGGAGCTTCTCACATCAGCCAGCCCATCAGTGTTCCCCACAAGGAAGGAGGGAAAATCGGAGGCAATGAACAAATGACACTCTACCACACCTCCTAGCCTAGTAGGTAAGTTGATTACAGAGAGGCACTGGGAGAGATCTGGAAACAGGCAAGTAACCTTCTCCATCTCTGTCACAAAATGGAATGTGGCACAATGACCTAAACAGGGGAGGAATTTAAAAATGATTCATGCAGTCTGCATCGCTGATAAGGTATGAGGAAGTTCATTTTCGTCTTCATCATCTGGGCTGTAATCTGGCCGCCCGTTATAGAACCCGCCCATTGATTTCCCTACACAACAAATTCTCATCTTGACTAAGGATCTCTGCGAAAATGCTGAGCAAAAGTGTGGCAGTTCCCTTGAGAGAACAGACAGAATATTGGAGAGAAGTCAACCTGTCTGTAACTCACATTGCTCACTTCAGAGTAGCACTGGAAAGAAGCTTAACAACAGATAACCTGAAGTTCTGCTCCATCTCACTTCCGCCATTGGCACTGGACACCAGGAATTTCACGCCCTGTAACTTTAAATGTACAACATAGCAGCTGAATTGAGATGTGAAACTTGATATTGCAATTTCATTTTTAGAACCTTACAGTGGAGAAGAAGGCCTTTCAGCCAGTCATGCCTGTGCTGGCTTTTTAAAAGAGCTGTCCAATGTAGTCCCACACCCCAGCTTTTTCCCCATAACCCTGCAAATTAGTTCTCTTCAAGTACATATCCAATTGCCTTTTGAAAGTTCCTATGGAATCTGATTCCACCACTCTTTCAGGTAGTGCATTACAGATCTTAACAACCCTCTGTGTGAAAACATTTCTCCTAATTTCCCCTCTAATTCTTTTGCCAATTATTTTAAATCTGTGATCTCTGGTTACTGTTCCCACTTGGCAGAGGAAACAGTTTCTCCCTACCTGCTCTATCAAAATACCTCATAATTTTGAATACCTCTATTAAATCTCCCCTTAACCTTCTCTGCTCTAAGGAGAACAATCCCAGCTTCTTTATTCTCTCCAAATAACTGAAGCCCCTCATCCCTGGTGTCACCCCAGTAAATCTCCTCTGGTTCCCTCTTCAAGGCTTTGACATCCTTCCTAAAGTGTGGTGACCAGAATTGTACACAATACTCCAGCTGAGGCCTAATCAGTGATTTGTAATGGTTTAGCATAACTTCTTTCTTTTTGTATTCAATGCCCCTAATAATAAAGCCAAGTATCCCATATGCTTTCTTAACCGCCTTATCAACTTGCTTTGCCACCTTCAAAGATTTGTGAATGTGCACCCCCAGGTCCCTCTGTTCTTGCACCCCCTCAAAATAGTACCATTTAGATCATACTGCCTCTCCATGGTGTTCCTCCCAAAGTGAATCGCTTCACATTTATCTGCATTAAATTGCATCTGCCATGTGTCTGCCTATTTCACCAGTCTGTTTAGATCCTACTGAAGTCTGCTACTATCCTGTTCACTAATTACTACGTTGCCAAGTTTTGTATCATCCGCAAACTTCAATATAGTACTCCCTATACCCAAATCCAGGACATTTATATATAACAAGAAAAGCAATGGTCCTAATACTGACCTCTGGGGGACCCCACTGCATACTTCTTTCCAGTCAGAAAAAGATCCGTTCACCACTACTCTCTGCCTCTGATCCCGTAGCCAATTACGTACCCAATTACCACCGACCCTTTAATGTCATGTGCTTCTATTTTCCAAATAAGTCTATTATGTGGTACTTTATCAAATACCTTATGAAAGTCCATATATACAACATCTACTGCACTACCTTCATCGACATTCTCTGTTACTTTTAGCCGCAGCTCAGTGAAAAACACTGGGAAATATCACGTCACAGTATCTTTAGTTTGTGGAAACTGGGGCAGTGGGTTTCTACAAGTTGTGGGTGGTGTCGGAGTTCACTGAAACATTCTACTTCTTTCACAAAACTGTTGTTGAAGGAAGACAAGAGCAAAGTCAACACGTTTAACAGCACAATACTGAATGAACAAGTAAAATCTCTGCTGCTGCGCCTTCAGTGAGTACCTGATTGATGCAGACCATGAATGTCAAAAACAACTTGCATTTATATTGTGCCCTTAAAAAGAGAAATATCCTAAACTACTTTACAGAGGCTTACTCAAAGAAAATGGATACCGAACCTGATGAGGTGATATTAGGAGTGGTGACCAAAAGCTTGGTCAAAGGGCGGTCCTTAAAGGAGGAGAGGGAGGTGGAGAGGCAGAAGGGTTTAGGGAGGGAATTCCACATTGTGGGGCTGAGGTGGCTGAAGGCATTCCCACCAATGATGGCGCAAAAGAAGTGGGGAGGGATACACAAGAGGCCAGAATCAGGGAAACGGAGAGTTGGGCGGGGGTTATAGAGGAGGAAGAAGTTACAGAGATAGGGAGAGATAAAGCCATGAGAGGATTTTAACACACACAAGGATGAGAATTTTAAATTTGAGGCTTTAAGTGACTGGGAGCCAATGTAGGTCAGCAATGACAGAGATGATGCGTGAGTGTGACTTGGTGCAGGATAAGATAACGGTAGCAGAGCTTTGGGTGAGCTGAAGTTTATGGAAGGTGGAGGATGGGAGACCAGTCAAGAGAGCATTAGTATTGTCGAGACTGGAGGCGATAAAGGCATGGACCAGGGTTTCAGTGGCAGATAGGCTGAGGTTGGGGCGGAGGCAGTTGATGTTATGGAGGTGGAAGTAGACGTTTTTTGTGATAGAGAGGAATGGGGTCAGAAGCTCAGCTTGGGGATGAATAGGACACTGAGGCTGAAAACAATCTGGTTCATCCTGAGATAGTGACCAAGAAGGAGAGTGGAATCAGTGACAAGGGTACAGAGTTTGTGGCTGGCCCAAAGACCATTAATTTTGATTTTCCCAAAGTTTAGCTGGAGAAAATTGCAGCTCACCCAAGACTGAATGTTGGAATGGTAGTCTGACAGCGTAGACGCATGAAGGGGTCGATCTGGGTTTCGTCAATGCACATTTGGAAGCTGATCCCATGTCTGCGGATGATGTTGCCATGGGGCAGCATGTTGGTGAGGAAGAGAATAGGGTCAAGGATAGATCCTTGGAAGCTTATGGAGGTAACGGAGCAGGGGTGGGATGAGAAGCCATTGCTGGAAATGCTCTTGCTACAATCAGATAGGTAAGAGTGGAACCAAGTGAGAGCAGTCACACTGAGCTGGACAACGGAGGAGAATTGTTGAAGGAGGATGGTCTAGTTGATCATGTCAAATGCTACAGAGAGTTCAAGGAGGGCACAGAGGGATAATGCACATGGTCATTGTCACAGCTTTGATTCCTGATCTGTCCTGAGTAAGACATCTCAGGCAGGAAACTATATTAGCAGTATAATTGTATTCAGGAGGGTAAAATCAGCCTGTATTTCCACTCCTCACCATTATCTGATGACTCCTGCTAGAAGTTATTATCTATGGATGTTGGCTGAGGACAGGATTGGGTTCAGGTTGATGCCCTCCATGGCGAATAGCTTCCTGATACTCAATGTCAAGCCTCACATGTGAAGAGTGGTCACTTGGGTGAAGTACCAACAAATGACAAAGGCCCAAGGAACCATGCTCCAGCAAGGACTGGAATGTATTCAGGAGGGGTGGGGAGAAAAGTGATAAGAAAGAAGAAATCAATAAATCAGTGAAATCTTGGCTAATTATTGTAGATAGGCGTCAAATGTAATCTTGACTGCAATAACTTAGCAAAGAAACTTTAAATACCCATTTATATTTCAGAACAGCCTCTTGTGGAAGTTGTGCCTCAATGTATGAAAGGTGTCTGATTTTGCTGCTTGCACGTTGTGGGACAGGTTCAAAGCACCACTGGCAGCACTAAGCCTACTGCGTATGCATGAGATCGATATGCGCTGAGTTCCTTAGAAGTCATTTACGGGACCATGGACTTTCACTGATGTTGCGGGAAGGTCAGTACTGGAACATTGCAGTACTGGGTTGTACAAGTAAGCTGAGACCTTGGCGACTTGAAAAAGATTTCAATACCTCTAGAAGCACCTGCACTCCTTGAGTTGGCAGCGCTACAATATAAACAGGTATAGCACTCCACCAATTAGATTTCAATCAAAGAAAATAAAATAGCAGAACCTTCTTTGTATAAACAATAGAACAGCCAGGATCTCCGTGCTCAGCAATGCAATAAACCTTTGAACAACTCCTACATTTGACATATGGTTTTCTTTACGAAACATCTATAACTGATCTTTACTTTAAGACTGAGGGTTAGACGGGACAATATTACAGATAGGCTTGCTGATTTTGTAATAAATCCTTTATTTCAAAATGTTTTTGTTGGCAAACTGTTCAAACTCAAACTGTTACATGTGTGTTCGGTATTACAGATTGTTGCACTGTTCTCATGGAGACCATGTGCAAAATATTGTGTAAAACAATTCTTGTTTCTTATATTTGTGTGTTTGTAAAGTAGGTTAACACAAGGCGTTTAGGGTTAATATCTTTTTTAAAATCTCCAATGTTTAGTACCATAAACTCGCAATGATATTTTCTCACACTTTTGAAACTATCTGTGGAGCTGTCCTTATTGTGTTGTGGATAAATGCACTGCTTGCCATGATACTTAGCCATGCCAACTAGAAGGTCCTTATTTCAATCCACAGTCTGTGCTGAGTTAGCTGATCTAGCCGGGCAGCAGTTGGGGTGTTATAATTGGCCTCGGAGCCCCTGGCATCTGTATAACAATATTAAAAATCAGGGCATCAGGAGGGGGTAATAGGAGAAGGGCTGAAAAGAGTGCGAAATAACAGATCTGTAGGACAGGTTCTCAGCTTTTCTGTTTACTGAGGATCTGGTGCAAGTCAGTCTGTGAAGACACAGATCAGCCGCTGGAATTGGCCTTACGTGCCTGTTACAATGTGCTTTTGCATAACATACCAAGACGAAAAAATACTAAGGTCCATCTAGTTTGCCTTCCACTATCCTGGCAGTCGCATGACACAACGATAATGGAATTGTTGACTAATCATTGCAATCAATCTCTATCAATTAGTCTACAACAGACCCTGACATGGCACGAGGAAAACCCCAGTGGTGAAGAGTTTTGGGAACCATAGGTCCAAAGTCACGTTTCTCCTCCCAGGCACACTACACTTACCACATTCGTGAACATTTATGAAAAAGTTTTTAAGAAATGGATTATATCACGGTGTCATTGAAAGAAAGCTACTAAACCACACGGATGAAAATTTGAATAAAGTAAAACAGCAGAGATCTTATTTATTCTTTTCTACCATCCTTTATTTAAAAAAAAATAGACAGCTGCTTCCTCTAGGTTTCGCTTACCGATTCTGTGCTTCCTTCTCACTGTCTTTTGATACCTTCAAGATGTCATCTATATTTTCTTTTTATATTGCAACTGTAAAATGAGCTCTAATATAAATGAGAATAAAACAATCAATAGTTACTCTTTCAAATTTTAGCTCTTCAAAATGCTGTATATTATAAAGCAGAGATGATAAATATATTCTTTTTAATTTAGTTTTCAAATATAGGCTCAGTAGTTCCTCAGTTTTTCTATCACAATCACAGATGAACTGACGACTGAAAGGTGCACTTTGAATCCTGAAGGTCTTTTGATAGATTCAGAAGTCCCTATACATGTTTCTCCAAAGGAAGCTTTATATTTTCATACTGAGTTTCATAAACTAGAACCTATATTTAAGGAGAATAACAGTTGGCTGGAAGTGTCAGAGTCGTAAACTCCGAGAGTGACTTAAACAATCATCTTGACCTCAAGAATGTGTTACAGATTTCAACCGTCTTTTATTTTATCATTTATACTTTTCTGGGGGAGGGGGAGTTTGCTGCTCTGTTTTGAGTTTTGCTTTTGTTGTTCGAGTTCATATATTCTACAATCACATCTGTGGCACATGAAACAAACCAGCTGCTATTAGTTGCAAGTCCTACATGTTTAAATTAAACTCATTGTCATTCCTGGCATTAGTAATGTTGTGTGCCAGCAATGCCAATGGCCAACCTTTGTGTTTTTTTTTCAGTACGTTGTGGAGTTTTACTCGGGGCTGGTGTACTTGGCCAAGGCCTTTGTCCCTTTCCCACACGGTGAGCTTGGCCAGTTCCCCCAGGGCAGCAGCAGTTTCACGATGGTCTGGATCTCGCTGGAGCCGATGGTCGAGCGCTTGTTGTAACGGGCCAGGCGGGAAGCTTCGCCCGCGATGCGTTTGAAAATATCGCTCACAAAGGAATTCATGACACCCACAGCCTTGGAGGAGATGCTGGTGTCGGGGTGAACCTGCTTCATCACATGGTAGACGTAGATCGAGCAACTCTCCTTCCTCGACCTTCTCCACTTCTTGCCCGCCATTTGCTGTGACTTTACGGCTTTCTTCTTGCCCTTCTTGGGTGCTGGTTTTTGCTCCTCAGGCATCGTCACATTCATGTGAGTAACACCTGACAGGAAAACAATGTCTAATGAGATTATGCTGCAAGGCCGCCAAAGAAGAGGTAAGTTTTTCTTTGTTTACTTGCTTCAAAGTGGAGCCCATAGGAGCGAGAGTGCTCCACCTGGCTCCATGGCAATACTGCAGGCAACTCCTGCTCATCTCTCCCCCATTCCCCTGGGACTTGCCTGTAAGCCAGCTCTCGGCCAAATTTTCCAGTAGTCCGATCAGTGAGCTGCATCTGGATGCCTGCAGTTCACCAGTTTTATGCAGATGAGGTCCAATTCCCACAAGCCTTGGACCTTCAACTTTGCGCACATGTTACAGGCATGCAGCCCGCTTTGCGAGACCAAGTTCCGGGTCTCGGCATGAGACCAATTTCCTGGACAAAATGTTGCAGGAAATGTTGTCTAGAAATTAGAGTGTTCAGTAATAATATATAAAGGCTTAATATGTTCATATGAGACTATTTATTAGTTTCTAAGGGACGCATCAACTGAATTTGTTTAAAATGGGTTAACACCACTGTTAAAGTAGCAAATTACTGTCATATGAGCTTGTGAAAAACAGTCATTCCAAGGCTTATGTGTTCAAATACTCTTTACAAGTGACATCAAAATAGTAATAGGCAAAACAAATGGCTGGTATGAGGAAGTGTAAAAATTCACACTGATGCAGTAGGGTCTGTCCTTCAGGAGCGTAGCTCTGGAACATTGGTGGCAGAGAACGTTGGTACAGAGAAAGCTTTCATCTGCACTGAATAAGAACATAAGACAGTATGGAATAAGTAAACGGACATTTGGCCCATTAAGCTTGCTCTTTTCATATACCGCATACAATTTTCCCCCACTTTCGTAATCAGGTATGGGATAGTTTTGCAGAAGTATTTCCCGTTTCTAAAATGCTGGAATCCATTATTAAGGAAGTAGTAACAGGGCACTTAGAAAATCATAATATGATTAGGCAGAGTCAACACAGTTTTATGAAAGAGAAAACGTGTTTGACAAATTTATCAGAGTTTTTTGAGGATGTAACTAGCAGGGTAGATAAAGGGGAACCAGTGGATGTAGTATATTTAGATTTTCAAAAGGCATTCGATAAGGTGCCACACAAAAGGTTGCAATGCAAGATAAGGCTCATGGGGTTGGGGGTAATATATTAGCACGGATAGAGGATTGGTTAACAGACAGAAAATAGAGGGTATGGATAAAGGGGTCATTTTCAGGTTGGCAGGCTGTAACTAGTGGGGCACTGCAAGGATCAGTGCTTAGGTCTCAGCTACTTACAATCTATATTAATGACTTAGATGAGGGGACCGAGTGTAATGTATCCAAGTTTGCTGACGATACAAAGCTAGGTGGGAAAGTAAGCTGTGAGGAGGACATAAAGAGTCTGCAAATGGATATAGACAGGTTAGGTGAATGGACAAATAAGACCATAAGAGATAGGAGCAGGAGTAGGCCATTCGGCCTCTCGAGCCTACTCCACCATTCAATGAGATCATGGCTGATCTGATTTTTATCTCAATTCCACTTTCCTGCCTTTTCCCCATATCCTTTGACTCCCTTGCTGATCAAAAATTTGTCTAACTCAGCCTTGAATGTATTTAATGACTCAGCCTCCACAACTTTTTGGGGTAAAGAATTCCAAAGATTCACGACCTTCTGGGAGAAGAAATTCCTCCTCATTTCCGTCTTAAACAGGCGACTTCTTATTCTGAGACTATGCCCCCTAGTTTTAGATTCTCCCATGAGGGGTAACATCCTCTCAGCATCTACCCTATCGAGTCCCCTCAGAACCTTGTATGTTTCAATAAGATCTCCACTCATTCTTCTAAACTCCAATGAGTATAGACCCAACCTGTTCAATCTTTCCTCATAAGACAACCCTTCCATACCTGGAATCAACCTAGTGAACCTTCTCTGAACTGCCTCCGATGCAAGTATGTCCTTCCTTAAATAAGGGCACGAGAACTGTACACAGTACTCCAGGTGTGGTCTCACCAGCACCCTGTACAGTTGTAGCATGACTTCCCTGCTTTTATACTCCATCCCCCTAGAAATAAAGGCCAATATTCCGTTTGCTTTCCGGATTACCTGCTGCACCTGTATGTTGACTTTTTGTGTTTCATGCACAAGGACACCCAGATCCCTCTGTACCGCAGCATTTTGTAGTATTTCTCCATTCAAATAATATTTTGCTTTTTTATTTTTCCTCCCAAAGTGGATGACTTCATATTTTCCCACATTATATTCCATCTGCCAAATTTTTGCCCATTTGCTTAATCTGTCAATATTTTTTTTTATTCGTTCATGGGATGTGGGCGTCGCTGGCGAGGCCAGCATTTATTGCCCATCCCTAATTGCCCTCGAGAAGGTGGTGGTTAGCCGCCTTCTTGAACCGCTGCAGTCCGTGTGGTGACGGTTCTCCCACAGTGCTGTTAGGAAGGGAGTTCCAGGATTTTGACCCAGCGACAATGAAGGAACGGCGATATATTTCCAAGTCGGGATGGTGTGTGACTTGGAGGGGAACGTGCAGGTGGTGTTGTTCCCATGTACCTGCTGCTCTTGTCCTTCTAGGTGGTAGAGGTCGCGGGTTTGGGAGGTGCTGTCGAAGAAGCCTTGGCGAGTTGCTGCAGTGCATCCTGTGGATGGTACACACTGCAGCCACAGTGCGCCGGTGGTGAAGGGAGTGAATGTTTAGGGTGGTGGATGGGGTGCCAATCAAGCGGGCTGCTTTATCTTGGATGGTGTCGAGCTTCTTGAGTGTAGATGGAGCTGCACTCATCCAAGCAAGTGGAGAGCATGCCATCACACTCCTCACTTGTGCCTTGTAGATGGTGGAAAGGCTTTGGGGAGTCAGGAGGTGAGTCACTCGCCACAGAATACCCAGCCTCTGACCTGCTCTCGTAGCCACAGTATTTATATGGCTGGTCCAGTTAAGTTTCTGGTCAATGGTGACCCCCAGGATGTTGATGGTGGTGGATTCGGCGATGATAATGCCGTTGAATGTCAAGGGGAGATGGTTAGACTCTCTCTTGTTGGAGATAGTCATTGCCTGGCACTTATCTGGCGCGAATGTTACTTGCCACTTATGAGCCCAAGCCTGGATGTTGTCTTGCTGCATGCGGGCTCGGACTGCTTCATTATTTGAGGGGTTGCGAATGGAACTGAACACTGTGCAATCATCAGCAAACATCCCCATTTCTGACCTTATGATGGAGAGAAGGTCATTGATGAAGCAGCTGAAGATGGTTGGGCCTAGGACACTGCCCTGAGGAACTCCTGCAGCAATGTCCTCGGGCTGAGATGATTGGCCTCCAACAACCACTACCATCTTCCTTTGTGCTAGGTATGACTCCAGCCACTGGAGAGTTTTCCCCCTGATTCCCATTGACTTTAATTTTACTCGGGCTCCTTGGTGCCACACTCGGTCAAATGCTGCCTTGATGTCAAGGGCAGTCACTTTCACCTCACCTCTGGAATTCAGCTCTTTTGTCCATGTTTGGACCAAGGCTGTAGTGAGGTCTGGAGCCGAGTGGTCCTGGCGGAACCCAAACTGAGCATCGGTGAGCAGGTTATTGGTGAGTAAGTGCCGCTTGATAGCACTGTCCACGACACCTTCCATCACTTTGCTGATGATCGAGAGTAGACTGATGGGGCGTTAATTGGCCGGATTGGATTTGTCCTGCTTTTTGTGGACAGGACATACCTGGGCAATTTTCCACATTGTCGGGTAGATGCCAGTGTTGTAGCTGTACTGGAACAGCTTGGCTAGAGGCGCAGCTAGTTCTGGAGCACAAGTCTTCAGCACTACAGCTGGGATGTTGTCGGGGCCCATAGCCTTTGCTGTATCCAGTGCACTCAGCCGTTTCTTGATATCACGTGGAGTGAATCGAATTGGCTGAAGACTGGCTTCCGTGATGGTGAGGATATCGGGAGGAGGCAGAGATGGATCATCCACTCGGCACTTCTGGTTGAAGATGGTTGCAAATGCTTCAGCCTTGTCTTTTGCACTCACGTGCTGGACTCCGCCATCATTGAGGATGGGGACGTTTGCAGAGCCTCCTCCTCCCGTTAGTTGTTCAATTATCCACCACCATTCACGACTGGATGTGGTAGGACTGCAGAGCTTTGATCTGATCTGTTGGTTGTGGAATCGCTTAGCTCTGTCCATAGCATGTTGCTTCTGCTGTTTAGCACGCATGTAGTCCTGAGTTGTAGCTTCACCAGGTTGGCACCTCATTTTTAGGTACGCCTGGTGCTGCTCCTGGCATGCTCTTCTACACTCCTCATTGAACCAGGGTTGATCTCCTGGCTTTGCAGACACTTTGTGTGCTCATTGCAACTTGCTTTTCCACTTATCTTTGTATCATCAGCAAATTTGGCCACAATACACTCTGTTCCTTCATCCAAGTCATTGATATATATTGTAAATAGTTGAGGCCCCAGCAGTGAGCTCTGTGGCACCCCTGTTACAGATTGCCATTTTGAAAATGACCCTTTTATCCCGACTCTTTGTTTTCTGTTCGTTAGCCAATCCTCTATCCATGCCAATATATTACCCCAACACCATGAGCTCTTATCTTGTGCAATAATCTTTTATGTGGCACCTTTTCAAATGCCTCTTGAAAATCCAAATATAGTGCATCCATTGGTTCCCCTTTATCCACCCTAACCATTACTTCCTCAAAGAACTCTAATAAATTTGTCAGACACGATTTCCCTTTCATGAAACCATGTTGACTCTCCTTGATTGTATTATGAGTCTCTAAATGTCCTGCTACTACTTCCTTAATAATGGATTCTAGCATTTTCCCAATGGCAGATGTTAGGCTAACTGATCTATAGTTACCTGCTTTCTGTCTCACTCCCTTCTTGAATAAGGGTATTACGTTTGCGGTTTTCCAATCCGCTGGGACCTTTCCAGAATCTAGTGAATTCTGGAAGATTACAAACAATGCATCCACTATCTCTGTAGCCACTTCCTTTAAGACCCTCGGATCAAGCCATCAGGTCCAGGGGACTTGTCAGCCTTTAGACCCATTAGTTTACCTAGTACTTTTTCTCTAGTGATAGTGATTGTTTTTAGTTCCTCCCTCCCCTTTGCCCCTTGATTTTCAACTATTATTGGTATATTATTAGTGTATTCTACTGTGAAGACAGATACAAAATATCTGTTCAATTCCTCTGTCATTTCCTTGTTTTCCATTATTATTTCCCCAGTCTCATCCTATAAGGGACCAATGTTTACTTTAGCTACCCTCTTCCTTTTTATATACTTGTAGAAGCTTTTACTGTCAGTTTTTATATTTCTTGCTAGTTTACTCTCATAATTTATTTTCTCCCTCTTTATTAATTTTCAGTCATCCTTTGCTGGTTTTTAAAGTTTTCCCAATCTTCGGGCTTACCAGTAAACTTTGCCATGTTGTACGCTTTTTCTTTTAACCTGATACCATCCTTTACTTGCTTAGTTAGCCATGGTTGGTTCACCCTTTTTGTGGAGTCTTTCCTCCTCACAGGGATATATTTTTGTTGCGAGTCATAAAATATCTTTTTAAATGTTTGCCACTGCTTATCCACAATCATACCATCTAACCTGTTTACCCAGTCCACTTTATAATTGCCCTTATTTAAGTTTAATACAATAGTTTCAGACCCAAGATCCTCGCTCTCAAACTGGTTGTGAAATTCTATCATTTTATGATCACTGCTTCCCAAGGGATCCTTTACTTTGAGATCATTAATTAATCCTGTTTTGTTACCCATTACCAGATCCAAAATGGCCCATTCCCCGGTTGGTCCCCCGACGTATTGGTCTAAGAAACAGTCTCTAATACAGTCTATGAACTCCTCCTCAGGGCTATTTTTGCCAATTTGATTTATCCAATCTATGTGAAAGTTAAAATCGCCCATAATTATTGCATTACCTTTTTTACAAGCCCCCCTTATTTCCTGATTAATATTTTGCCCTACAGTGTAGCTACTGTTATGGGGCCTATATACTACTACCACCAGTGATTTCTTTCCCTTGCTATTTCTTATCTCCACCCAAATTGATTCGACATCTTGATCTTCTGAGCCAAGATCATTTCTCACTATTATACCAATTCCATCCTTTATTAACAGAGCTACCCCACCACCTTTACCTTTTTTCCTATCCTGAATATTTAGTTCCTAACCTTGGTCACCTTGCAACCACGTCTCTGTAATGGCCACGAGACCATACCCATTTGTTTCTATTTGTGCCATCAATTCATCTATCTTATTACGAATGCTGCACGCACTCAGATCAAGAACCTTTAATTTTGTCTTTTTACCATTCTTTCCTACCCCGGCCCCATTTGCTAGTGCACTCTTATGTTTGTACGCTCTGTCCCTTCCTGACACACTCTGTTTATCATTACCCCCATCACTTTCCTGTACTACTTCCTTGTTTTTTCTCTTTATCAATCTAAACTTTGCCCCACCTGAGCCCCCCTCCCCCCCCCCCCCCCGCTATTTAGTTTAAAGCCTTCTCTACCGCCCTAGTTATTCATTTTGCTAGAACACTGGTCCCAGCATGGTTCAGGTGAAGCCTGTCCCAACGGAACAGCTCCCTCTTTCCCCAGTACTGGTGCCAGTGCCCCATGAATCGAAACCCACTTCTCTCATACCAATCTTTGAGCCACGCATTCATCTCTCTGATCTGATTTACCCTGTGCCAATTTGATCGTGGCTCAGGTAATAATCCGGAGATTATCACCTTTGTGGTTCTGCTTTTTAATTTAATCCCTAGCTGCTCAAACTCCCTCAGCAGAACCTCTTTCTTAATTCTACCTATGTCGTTGGTACCTACGTGGACCACGACAACTGGATCCTCCCCCTCCCACTCCAAGTTTCTCTCCAGCCCTGAGGAGATGTCCTTAACCCTGGCACCAGGTAGGCAACACAGCCTTCGGGACTCTCGCTCCTGGCTGCAGAGAACAGTGTCTATCCCTCTAACTATACTGTCGCCTACTACAACCACATTCCTTTTTACTCCCCCCACTTGAATGGCCCCCTGAACCACAGTGCCGTGGCCAGTTTGCTCATCCTCCCTGCAGTCCCTGCACTCGTCCACAAGGGCTGCAAGAACCTCATATCAATTGGACAACTGCAGAGGCCAAGGCTCCTGCATTGCTACCTCCTGGATCCCCATACCTGCCTCACTTGCAGTCACACCCTCCTGTCCCTGACCACATGCCAATTCTACAGTATTTAATCTAAGGGGCGTGACTGCCTCCTGGATCAAAGTGTCCAGGTAACTTTCTCCCTCCCTGATGCATCGCAATGTCTGCAGCTCAGACTCCAACCCCTCAACTCGGAGCTGAAGTTCCTCAAGCTGCAGACACTTACCGCAGATGTAGTCGCCCTGGACAAAACTGTCCAGTAGCTCCCACATATTGCAGCTGCAACACACCTCCTGCCCTGTCATAACTATTTTATTTATTTAATTGATTACTACAATGTCAATCAAATTATTTTTTAGGTTGAACCAAGTACTGGCCTTGTTTAACTTATTAAATTAAGTTTAGGATTTTTTAAAATTTAGTTTTATGCTATAAGTTACTTAGCCCACAGTCCTAAGATAGAAGAAAACCAGAAGAGATACTCACCACCAACCACCTACCTACCTTACCTGTGACGTCACACTGCAGTTTGGTTTTGTTGTTGCTGTGACCCGCTCTCGGTACGCTCCTCTCCGCTCTCGGTACGCTCCTCTCCGCTCTCGGTACGCTCCTCTCCGCTCTCGGTACGCTCCGTTCCGCTTTCGGTACGCACCTCTCCGCTCTCGGTACGCTCCGTTCCGCTCTCGGTACGCTCCGTTCCGCTTTCGGTACGCACCTCTCTGCTCTCGGTACGCTCCTCTCCGCTGTCCAAACAAATGCACCTCACCCCTTACTGCACCGAATCCCCTCACTCACCAAATTCCCAATTATAAACTCTGTCAAAACCACGTTCTGTCAATTGCTGCCACTCCGGAGGTGGCAGATGGAATATAATGTGAGGAAATGCAAGGTTATTTAGTCTGGTAGAAAGAACAGAAAAACAGAATGTTTTTTAAATGGTGAGAAACTATTAAATGTTGGTGTACAGCGAGATTTGGGTGTCCTCATACAAGAAACACAAAAGGTTCGCAGGTACAGCAAGCAATTAGGAAGGCAAATGGCATGTTGGCCTTTATTGCAAGGGGGTTGGAATTCAAGAGTAAGGAAGTCTTACTACAATTGCACCAGGCTTTGGAGAGACCTCACCTGGAGTACTGTGTACAACCCATCTGGTTCACTAATGTCCTTTAGGGAAGGAAACCTGCTGTCCTTACCTGGTCTGGCCTATATGTGACTCCAGACCCATAGCAATGTGGTTGATTCTTAATTGCCCTCTGAAATGGCCGAGCAAGCCACTCAGTTGTAAAATCTTGCTAAAACAAGTCATAATAAGAATAAAACCGGACGGACCACCCGGCATCAGACCACTAGGCACCGGACACGACAAAGGCAAACCAAGCCCAGTCGACCCTGCAAAGTCCTCCTCACTAAGATCTGAGGACTTGTGCCAAAATTAGGAGAGCTGTCCCACAGACTAGTCAAGCCTGACATAGCCATACTCACAGAATTATACCTTTCAGCCAACGTCCCAGATTCTTCCATCACCATCCCTGGGTATGTCCTGTCCCACTGGCAGGACAGACTGACCAGAGGTGGCGGTACAGTGATATACAGTCAGGAAGGAGTGGCTCTGGGAGTCCTCAACGTTGACTGGAGACCCCATGAAATCTCATGACATCAGGTCAAACATGGGCAAGGAAACCTCCTGCTGATTACCACCTACCGTCCTCCCTCAGCTGATGAATCAGTCCTCCTCCATGTTGAACACCACTTGGAGGAAGCACTGAGGGTAGCAAGGGCACAGAATGTACTCTGGGTGGGGGACTTCAATGTCCAGCACCAAGAGTGGCTCGGTAGCACCACTACTGACCGAGCTGGCCGAGTCCTGAAGGACATAGCTGCTAGACTGGGCCTGCGGCAGGTGGTGAGCGAACCAACACGAGGGAAAAACTTACTTGACCTCGTCCTCACCAATCTACCTGTCGCAAATGCATCTGTCCATGACAGTATTTGTAGGAGTGACCACCGCACAGTCCTCGTGGAGATGAAGTCCCGTCTTCGCACTGAGGACACCATCCAACGTGTTGTGTGGCACTACCACCGTGCTAAATGGGATAGATTCAGAACAGATCTAGCAGCTCAAAACTGGGCATCCATGAGGCGCTGTGGGCCATCAGCAGCAGCAGAATTGTATTCCAGCACAATCTATAACCTCATGGCCTGGCATATTCCTCACTCTACCATTACCAATAAGCCAGGGGATCAACCCTGGTTCAATGAGGAGTGTAGAAGAGCATGCCAGGAGCAGCACCAGGTGTACCTAAAAATGAGGTGCCAACCTGGTGAAGCGACAACTCAGGATTACATGCATGCTAAACAGCGGAAGCAACATGCAATAGACAGAGCTAAGTGATTCCACAACCAACGGATCAGATCAAAGCTCTGCAGTCCTGCCACATCCAGTCGTGAATGGTGGTGGACAATTGAACAACTAACGGGAGGAGGAGGCTCTGCAAACATCCCCATTCTCAATGATGGCGGAGTCCAGCTCGTGAGTGCCAAAGACAAGGCTGAAGCATTTGCAACCATCTTCAGCCAGAAGTGCCGAGTGGATGATCCATCTCGGCCTCCTCCCGATATCCCCACCATCACAGAAGCCAGTCTTCAGCCAATTCGATTCACTCCACGTGATATCAAGAAATGGCTGAGTGCACTGGATACAGCAAAGGCTATGGGCCCCGACAACATCCCGGCGGTAGTGCTGAAGACTTATGCTCCAGAACTAGCTGCGCCTCTAGCCAAGCTGTTCCAGTACAGCTACAACACTGGCATCTACCCGACAATGTGGAAAATTGCCCAGGTATGTCCTGTGCACAAAAAGCAGGACAAATCCAATCCGGCCAATTACCGCCCCATCAGTCTACTCTCAATCATCAGCAAAGTGATGGAAGGTGTCGTCGACAGTGCTATCAAGCGGCACTTACTCACCAATAACCTGCTCACCGATGCTCAGTTTGGGTTCCGCCAGGACCACTCGGCTCCAGACCTCATTACAGCCTTGGTCCAAACATGGACAAAAGAGCTGAATTCCAGAGGTGACATCAAGGCAGCATTTGACCGAGTGTGGCACCAAGGAGCCCGAGTAAAATTGAAGTCAATGGGAATCAGGGGGAAAACTCTCCAGTGGCTAGAGTCATACCGAGCACAAAGGAAGATGGTAGTGGTTGTTGGAGGCCAATCATCTCAGCCCCAGGGCATTGCTGCAGGAGTTCCTCAGGGCAGTGTCCTAGGCACAACCATCTTCAGCTGCTTCATCAATGACCTTCCCTCCATCATAAGGTCAGAAATGGGGATGTTCGCTGATGATTGCACATTGTTCAGTTCCATTCGCAACCCCTCAAATAATGAAGCAATCTGAGCCTGCATGCAGCAAGACCTGGACAACATCCAGGCTTGGGCTGATAAGTGGCAAGTAACATTCGCATCAGACAAGTGCCAGGCAATGACCATCTCCAACAAGAGAGAGTCGAACCACCTCCCCTTGACATTCAACGGCATTACCATCGCTGAATCCCCCACTATCAACATCCTGGGGGTCACCATTGACCAGAAACTTAACTGGACCAGCCATATAAATACTGTGGCTACGAGAGCAGGTCAGAGGCTGGGTATTCTGCGGCGAGTGACTCACCTCCCGACTCTCAATGCCTTTCCACCATCTACAAGGCACAAGCCAGAAGTGTGATGGAATACTCTCCACTTGCCTGGATGAGTGCAGCTCCAACAACACTCAAGAAGCTCGCTACTATCCAGGACAAAACAGCCCGCTTGATTGGCACCCCATCCACCACCCTAAACATTCACTCCCTTCACCACCAGCACACAGTGGCTGCAGTGTGTACCATCCACAGGATGCACTGCAGCAACTCGCCAAGGCTTCTTCAACAGCACCTCCCAAACCCGCGACCTTTACCACCTAGACGGACAAGAGCAGCGGGTACTTGGGAACAACACCACCTGCACGTTCCCCTCCAAGTCACACACCATCCCGACTTGGAAATATATCGCCGTTCCTTCATTGTCAATGGGTCAAAATCCTGGAACTCCCTTCCTAACAGCACTGTGGGAGAACCTTCACCACAGGGACTGCAGCGGTTCAAGAAGGCGGCTCACCACCACCTTCTCAAGGACAATTAGGGATAGGCAATAAATGCCTACCTCGCCTGCAATGCCCACATCCCATGAACGAATAAAAAAAAATGTTGATCTCCTTATCTAAGGAAGGATATACTTACCTTAGAGGCGGTGCAACAAAGGTCCACTAGATTAATTCCTGAGATGAGAGGGTTGTCCTATGAGGAGAGATTGAATAGAATGGGCCTATGCTCTCTGGAGTTTAGAAAAATGAGAGGTGATCTCAAATAAACATACAAGATTCTGAGTGGGCTTGACAGGGTAGATGCTGAGAGGTTGTTTTCCCTGGCTGGAGAGTCTAGTCCTAGGGGGCATAACGTCTGGATAAGGGGTCGACCATTTAAGACTGAGATGAGGAGGAATCTCTTCACTCAGAGGGTTGTGAATCTTTGGAATTCTCTACCCCAGAGGGCTGTGGATGCTCAGTCATTGAATATGTTCAAGGCTGAGATGGATAGATTTTTGGACTCTAGGGGAATCAAGGGATATGGGGTTCGGGCAGGAAAGTGGAGTTGAGGTCGAAGATCAGTCATGATCTTATTGAATGGTGGAGCAGGCTCGAGGAGCTGTATGGCCTACTCCTGCTCCTATTTCTTATGATCTTATGTAACCAAGCAAAACTGCAGAACATCCTCCTCTCAACTCTATCATTTGATCCTAGGCAATGGCTCTGATATTCTTCCCATCTCCCACTGCAACTCTGATTGAACCCTCCCCCCCCCCCCCCCCACTGCCACCCGCACCAAAGAAGGCCGCGACCTGACGTAATCCGGCTATGCCAAGTCACCACCATTTTTGTCAGGGGGCGGGGGGGGGTCTGATGGAGTTACAGCAAGAGACCTCGGCAGAATTTCAGGGCCAAATGAATTCCATTCTCACACATGCAGCCGCTTAATTTATGTTCAAAGCTGCATTTGCCATGTGGCACCACATTCGGAGTGTGGGTCTGTGCAGCCAGGTCTCTTCCTCTTTTTAGTGAAAATGCTACTTTACAACGTGGGAACAAAAGGGAGTAAGAGATGAAAACATTCACCAAAATAACTTTTCGAACCGAGCGAAGAGAAGCCCAGTTCCAAGTAGGACTCCTGAAACAAAAAATATCCGAAGAGTAACTCGGAGAGAAGTAGGAGGGTGATCTCCTGGTGAGCCGGCATTAGTCCTGTCAATTCACTGTGACAAATTCAAATCTGGATCATGCTAGCATTTGTACCTGGAATGTTGTAAATAAATGAAGCCCAACAAACGGCAACTTTGTTTATTCTGAATTCTCTGAATCTGCATGTTTATATTGACAAACAGAAACCAATTCACTCGATTTTTCTTGCCAATTTGGCAATTTTTGTCTGTTTAAATGAAACATAAGTGGCTCTATGCTCAGTCACGGTTGATGTTGGGTGGGAAATGAGAAATGTTCTGCACTGACATCTTTCACCTTAATTAGTACAAAACTCACTTAAAAATACAAATAAGGTTTCTACATGAGGTAAACATGATTCTATAAAGACTGCCTGTAGGTGGTTATTGCAAAGCAGACCTTTTCCGTGCATCTGAATGATTCCGAATAATAAACCAGATTGGCATCGAGAATAAAGGTCAAAGAAATTGCCTATTATATGTTCTGAGAGTTAGATACAGATTCCTAATTACTGTTCAAACTAAGAATTGTTGATCCTTTTCAAAACTGCTATAATAATTACCATGGATTTCAAAGGTTTCTAATGATCCTGACAGAAATCCAAACATCCCCAGATTCTTCCATCAACTCTTCTGACTTTGAACAATAATTAGGAAGCTATGTTTAACCCCTTAATTCTAGGTATCATATATTCTTAAATAGGTTCTAGAATGGAATAAATGTTAATACCACTTAAGAGCGATTAACATTTAAAACATTTTATCCCCTAAAAATTTATATGCAATTCTTTGTAGAAGATGACAGATATTGAAAGTTTATATTGGATGAAATCAGTACTATTCTGTAAAATCAAAGGAGGTGGAATTAGACCCCATCGCACCTGATTTCTGGTTGAGAAATTGGAGTTGGGGGAACAATTTCTAGGTGCAATCTTCCACGCCCGTTCCCCCAGGAGCTGTCCAATTGGCAACTTCCGACGGCCCAGGGCACCCGCCTAAAACAGGCATTAGGCACTTTGAATATCTTAATCAGGAGTCTAAAGTCTGTTTTAGGACTCCGATGCCAAATAAAAATGTAAGCTATTCTCTTTTGTAACACTCGCTCTTAAGTTATAGAGATCTCTAACATGAAACAATGTCAAATATCAAATTTGGAAGGTATCAAAAGTCTTTCAGTAGTCAAAGATCCCCTCGGTATGCGATCCCTGAGGTCCCATTCTGTCTATATTTTAAAAAGATGTCAGAAGAAAAGTAAGTCATATCTCTATTTTGTTCATCCTTTATTTGAAATCTGACCAGTGTACTTATACCAACTCTCTGCCAACAAATAAATGTTCTGTAAAAGTTCCCAGTTTGGCCATTGTATTAACAAGATGTCAGTTCCCGGAATCCTTAAAGGACTTCCCTTTCACTTTCTTCTACTGAGTGACACTTTTACCTAATGTCTCCCGTGGGTAGTGGGGCGGGGGGGGGGGGGTTCTTGCCTTCTTTATACTGGAGGTGCATGGGCATAGTGCCAAGAGATGCCAACTGAACCGTCTCAATGTACCCCACCCACATCATGACAGCGATCCTCTCACGAACTCACAGAAGAAAAATATTTGTAAAATTTTGGAGGCATCAAAGGAACAGCAGCATTCAAAGCCTAGCCTGCAGCAACTAGAAAACAGAGGAATTACTCCGTCAGTAAGTAAAAAAGAAGAATTTAGAAAAGGTTAAACATCAATGCTACTTTATACAACTCTACATTTCAAAGCTTCTAGAATCATAATATCTGTGCAACCATTTTAATCTATTTTGTAACCCTCAGCATTAAAAAATAAAGATTTCTTACTGAAGGATTATAAAAGAAAATCATATGTCAAGTTTGGAATCTACGAAGGGTTTCAGGATTCATAGATCTCCTCAGTAACTGAGCACTGAGGTCAGTTCTGCTGAAATTTTGAAAGGATGTTAGGAAAGGAGTTAGTCACATCTCCACTATTTTATTTACTTCATTTGAAATCCAACCGGGTCTGGTTTTAACTGTATCACTACAATCAAATTTCATGTTATGATGTTAGTGCTATTTCTGTGAAGCTCCTAACTTTTGTATTATAACATCAGATCAGAGGTTAATTTATAAATTCCTTTTCAAGAACCTTTCAGTATCAAGTATGACCATGTTTTTTTATTATATTCTCTCCTGTTTTAATTCACTCACCTCCCTTTGTTTCTTTCCTGGGGTACAGTTCCACTAGCTCCAATCACCTTGCCCAAAAGGCCCGTATTGATTTGTGAAACGAGAGAGTGACTGTTCCTGGACTATTTTACTGCAGGGGACATCAACAACAACAACAACTTGCATTTATATAGCGCCTTTAACGTAGTAAAATGTCCCAAGGCGCTTCACAGGAGTGTCATGGAACAAAATTTGATACTGAGCCACGTAAGGAGATATTAGGACAAGTGACCAAAAGGTAGGTTTTAAGGAGCATCTTAAAGGAGGATAGAGAGGTGGAGAGGCGGAACGGTTAAGGGAGGGAATTCCAGAACTTAGGGCCTGGGCGGCTGAAGGCATTACCGCCAATGTTTGGAGCGATTAAAATCGGGGGTGCGCAAGAGGCAGGAATTGGAGAAGTGCAGTGATCTCGGAGGGTTGTAGGGCTGGAGGAGGTTACAGAGATAGGGAGGGGCGAGGCCATGGAGGGATTTGAAAACAAGGATGAGAATTTTAAAATTGAAGCGTTCCCGGACCAAGAGCCAATGTAGGTCAGCGAGCACGGGGTGATGGGTGAACGGGACACAGCTGAGGCCAATGCTTACCTCGAGGCGGCGTGTGCTGGATAATGATCAGCAATGGAACCAATGGCTGGTTTATCCCCCGCCTGAACCCAGGGCGCTGAGATGAGCTGCGGAGCCCCTACCTAGGCCCTGGCTGAGATCAGCTAACTAATCAAATTGATCAATCAAAAAAGATTCATAAGGATGATACCAGAACTGAGAGGATATCCTTATCAAGAAAGGCTGAACAGGCTGGGACTCTTTTCTCTAGAAAAGAGAAGGCTGAGGGGTGACCTGATAGAGGTCTTAAAGATAATGAAAGGATTTGATAGGGTAGACATAGACAAAATGTTTCCACTTGTGGGGGTGTCCAAAACTAGAGGTCGTAAATATGAAATAGTCACTAATAAATCCAATAGGTAATTCAGGAGAAACTTCTTTACCCAAAGAGTGGTAAGAATGTGGAAAACGCTACCACAAGCAGTAAATGAGGCAAATAGCATAGATACATTTAACGGGAAGCCAGATAAGCACATGAAGGAGAAAGGAAAAGAAGGGAATGCTGATAGGGTTGGATGAAGTAGGGAGGGAGGAGGCTCGTGTGGAGTATAAATGCCGGCATAGGCCAGTTGGGCCGAATGGCCTGTTCCTTGTTGTAGTTTTGATGTAACTCAATGTAAAACTTTTAAATTAATGCTCCTTCCATTGCCACTGATTGTTGCTCTGACTTTGGTAGTAGTTCTGTTAGGTGAATGAAGCAGTGTTGATGCCTTTCTTGGTGCAGTCACATCGCTAATATTCCCTTTCATCCCTTTCTCCTGAAGCAGCAGCATTCATCCTGGCAAATCTAAATTCTGAACTGATCCGCCTGCCCAAACAGGCCAGCAATTTACCGTTTTTAACTTTCTCAACTATCGCAAGCCATCGGGAAGGCCCAGCGGCTGGAAACTAAAATCGTGAATTGTAAAGCAAATGGAAGAACTAGCACTTACCTAAGCCCCTTTCATGACCTCAGGACGTCCTAAAGTGCTCCACAGCCAATGAAATACTTTTGAAGTGTAGTCACTGGTGTAATGTAGGAAATACAGCAGCTAATCTGTGCACAGCAAGCTCAAGTCCAGGTCATTTATATATATCAAAAAGAGCAGTGGTCCTAATACTAACCCTTGGGGGACACCACTGCACACTTCCCTCCAGTCTGAAAATCAATCGTTCACCACTACTCTCTGCTTTCTGTCCCTTAGTGCTTGTGCTTTGTTTCAGATGAGTGGCACCTCACCTATTACTCTTTATAAGTGATTCCCTTCTACAAGGAGTAAGTATGTTAGCTGGCTGTGGGGTTTTATTGTCAAGCTGCTGGGATTCTACTGGCCCTAAACCTCCTTGAGCCGTGCATTGTGAGGGACCTGCTTGTGAGTCAGTCGCACTTGTACTGTGGCGGCTGACTAGTGCTGCCAACTTTCTGCCACCTCCTCCCATGCCAGGCTGCTCCAGGTACTTTTGAGGGTGGCCATCAACCCCATAAGGTGGATCCCTCTGCTCCCTGACTCCTGCAGTAGCGTTTCCAGCACCTGGGAGGTAAGGCTGCCCACCCTTACACTGTAAACCCCACCTCCCCTCCCCCTCCCCCCCTCTCCCCCCGTTTCCCTCCCCCTCCCATTCTTCAGTGATTTTGAACTGGCCTTCCCAGATCTATTTCAGAATTTTACATGCCTCATAACTGCAGATCATAGCCGAATGCGAGAATTATCGATTCTCCCGTTTCACTGGCTGGCCTGCTGTGTGGGAAGTTTCAGCCCGCATACTGAAAAGGTGGAAAATTGCGTGCTAAGCGGCTTTCTTTACAACGCTGGGCCCATAAAAGTAAATTTTTACACTTACCTGTAAAGGCCTCTGCTTCTTGCCTGTCAGGTTTTACTGAGCAAAGTGTCCACAGCAGACAGATCATACAGGACCCTGATTTACATGTATTCGTGAGGCTGCCACCTGAATTAGGCTGGTGTTTCAACCACCCAGGAAGACATCAATTAAAGTGGCCACTGACTGGCAAAAAGAGCGTAAGAGTGCGCCGCCTGGAATTGAAGGCCTGTTCCGTCCAAGTTAAAATTCCCCCTTAATGATCATCCCTTTCATTATATGATTTTCTTTTTCGTTTTTAAAACTTTTTCTTCTCTATATCACAAGTTAATTATATTGTGGGAAGAAGCATATAGGTGAGAATATCCTTTCTGTGACTGTAGAGCTAATTTAACCCTTTCATTTACACAAACCAATAGACCATGTTGTAGAACGTCCTACTGCCATGAATTATCCTGATGCACTAATGAATAGTTTAGACTTCACACTACAAGTGAAGTCCCGATTTACAAATGGATGAATCCTTTGAAAATCATCTCTGTTCCCACAAACACTTAACAATTTTGTAATAAGTTTATTTACAGTAATAATTTAAGGATTTAATTGGTACTTTCACTACCCGCAGGACATGTGAAGTAATGGTTAGTGCTCAGCAGCAGTGCAGTGTTTTACAATTTATTTAAAGATGTGATTAAGGTTCTCCCAGAGGCTCTATGCCCAAAGGAAAGCCAAAATATCTAACATTGCAACCTCACAATTTTTTTTTTACTTATGGTGAAGGACTATCCAAAATCACAACTGCAGTGGTTGTGAATTATGGGCTGAGAAATTGGACTTGCGCCTAAAATGGATGGTAAGTCAGCGAAGCAATTGGTTCCCATGCGGCCTGAGGTCGAAATTGGGCCTCAGGCTTCAGGCCTCATTTGAATTCAACGGGCAAGCTGCGGATGCCAATTGGCCTGACCAATTCCAGCAAGCCGATCTGACCTGCAGGTAGGTCCTGGGAGGGGGGGAGGAACGTGAAGCGGAGCGGGAGAGGCGGAGGAGGGGGGGAATGAGTCCAGGCCCGTAGTGGTCCACAGAATTTTTGCTCCTCCTGGCTCCACGGTCGTGTAACTATTAAAAAGTTTTGTGGCCATTTTTTGAGTGGCTTCCAATAGTCCCTTTACGGTCCGCTGGTTCGGCTGCTCAGGACCCGGAAGAACCTGCATGCCTGGCGAGAGCTCTGCCCATTTGTAGACGAATTTCAATCGGGGTCCAGCAACTGGCTTTAGGACCCTGATTTGCATTTGCAAGGTGCCTAGCGCATGTTTCAGGTGGGAGACCTGCACGAGTAAAAAGTCAGCGGCTTCCAATTTGGCAGCTGGCACACTTCCACAGGAGATTGGACATGGGAAATCGTGAGCCGGAATACGTCCCCCTATCGTTCATTTTCTGCCCAAAATACGCGTGAAACTATGTTGAATTTCTCCTTCATCGTTTTTCATGCCTGTGAAAAACTGTTAGAATTCTCTGCCACCAATAAGATATTCTCTTATAATTTGCCCTAGTCGCTTCTAATTTTTGTTGTGTGGCAGTATAAGCACACACCTCCACAGCACAGCAGGGCAGCTGAGATGTTCAAGTAAATGCCTGAAAAGCAATGTACGGGCCGACCATATGGGCCGGGAATTTCCTCGGAGCTGCTCGAGCTCCGTCGCCGTAGCTTTGGCGGAAGTACGCTGGAAACCCAATTCACGCATGTAAACGTGAGCACCCGCCGCACGACTGGTAAAGTTAGGGAGGCCGAACGGGAGCAGCTCCGAGGAAATTCTCAGCCCAGGATTCTCAAAGGAATGAACATCCCAGCTACTGTATCATGGTGAGTTTAGTAATGAGGAAGGCTCACTACAAGAGAAATGGCACGGGCAAGAAACAAATGAGTCAAAAGTACATCTTTTGTGTTGGTGAATTCGCTCCATATTGACTCTGGGATCAATTTAGTACTTGATCGAAATTGATATTTCAGTTGGTTTACATTAACCATGTATGTTGTTGAATTGCAGAAATGACATACTGACATGTGCACATGCCTCAATTTTTCTGAGAGGCAATCTTATTGAAACATATAAGATTGTGAAGGGGCTTGATCGGGTGGATGCGGTAAGGATGTTCCCAAGGATGGGTGAAACTAGAACTAGGGGGCATAATCTTAGAATAAGGGGCTGCTCTTTCAAAACTCAGATGAGGAGAAACTTCTTCACTCAGAGGGTAGTAGGTCTGTGGAATTTGCTGCCCCAGGAAGCCGTGGAAGCTACATCATTAAATAAATTTATAACAGAAATAGACAGTTTCCTGGAAGTAAAGGGAATTAGTGGTTACGGGGAGCGGGCAGGAAATTGGACATGAATTTAGATTTGAGGTTAGGATCAGATCAGCCATGATCTTATTGAATGGCGGAGCAGGCTCGAGGGGCCGATTGGCCTACTCCTGCTCCTATTTCTTAAGTTCTTATGTTATGTTCTGAATACTATGAACTGTTTGCCATGCGAATAAGTTATGAATAGAAAACAAGCAAATAATTGATATTAACATGACCTGCCGATCTCGCATTTTCCTACTCTCTCTTTCATGCTTTCTCTATTTTCTGTATTCCTGCCTCTCTACCTTCCTGTCTGTCTGGCTCTCTATTTGGCAGACGTGCCTTCAGCCACCTAGGCCCTAAGCTCTGGAAGTCCCTTCTAAACCTCTCCGTCTCTCCATCTCTCTCTCCTCCTTTGATGCACCTTGAAACCTACCTCTTTGACCAAGCTTTTGGTCACCTGTCCTAATGTCTCCTTCTTAGGCTAGGTATCAATTTTTGTCTGATTATTATCCTATGAAGTGCCTTGGGATGTTTTACTATGTTAAAGGCTCCATATAAATGCAAGTTGTTATTTCTCTCACCTACTCTCCGCTTCTGACTCCTTGTAATGGTTGTGTGCGCATCAGAGTTTTAACCTGTTTCTCTCAATCAACTTTACCTGATAACATGTAAAAGGGTATGAACCTAGCGGGGAAGATGAAAAAGTGACAAATTATGGCAATGGCTTGGAATAGTCTAGCTGTTAACTGGTAGCGATGACACTACCTAACATCAAAACATACTGCAAATCAACAAGCTTTTTTAGTGACCCTGTTATTTGTTTTCTTACAATAGGTCAATTCTTTTCTTCATTAACTTTACCTATTTCCTTCTCCTGCTGAATATATTGCTGAAGTACGATTCCACAGGCATAAATTGATCTCTGGTATGTCACACATTGGTCATTCTTCATGTCTGATTCTTGGCAGTGAGTGTCAGCAGTCTATTTGACTGTAAGGGGCCTCACAAGTGAGCTGGATCCTATTCTCACCCGACATTTACCGGCTAGATGTCTAGTATGGGTTGTGTGCTAGTGACCAGGAGTGGGAACTCTTGCTGATTTTCTGCTCCGTAGCTGTGAGGTCACTACCCTTGGCTGAGACTAGCTAACTAACCTGGATATACCAGGGACTGAACCTGAGACCATCCTGGTTTGCATGATTCAACTGTTTACTGGATATTTTCGCTGAGAGATTGGGGAAGCTGGTAATACTTACTCCTGAAAAGATTAAAGGTGCATGGTTTAGATGAGAAAAGTACGAGGGAAAGAAACTTTTTCTTAGTTGGTTACAAACAGGCAGCAAATTGACAAAAATACCATTAAAAAATATCGCCTTGACTTCCTCATAATGCTTTATTCTTCTGGCTTCCACTCCAAACAGCAACAAAAAAAAACTTCAACAAATACTTTTTAACACAGGCCCTTTATACAGTCGTGCAGTAACTTTTGATATGATGATCACACAGTTTGGAGCTCTTCAAAACAACCATTACATTGTTCTGGGTTTGCAATGCTCTGCCATGCTGGATAGATTTAAGCACTGATTTGTTTGTATCAAGAACTTTTGTATGCCAGGCTGCAGAATGCAATGTCCCTTTAAGGCTGAGCTCTCTTCAGATTGACGTCTAATAAGTCTGCTCTGGAGGTGGTATATAATTGACCAATGCAACATGACAGGTTTTTATTTGTAATTATGGTATAAGAGAAACAAGTTGGATGAATTCTTTAACACTGTAGAAGCTGCAGCATGCCATCAGCACAGGCAAATTAAGCAAATAAAGAAACAATGGGTTGTGGCTGTGTGACTGGGGGCGGAGGTACATGTGCTCATTATCTTGTAAGGATTTAAATTGGCCCACAATCCTAGGAGGATATAACATGTGAGGATTTTTTTTAGGATTAGAGCAGCATAATGTTAATAGAAAAGAGTTTATTTTTAGGTTGGTAATTTGGTCGGAGCCCTGTTGAGTGTTAAAACTATAACTGCATTCTAGAAGTTACCATTGGTGATTTTAGAGGAATACCTAACATGTTTGGATGTCATCCCTATGTCCATTATTTCAGCAGAGGCCTTATTCCATTAAAAATAAAAACCAGGATATATCAATGCACTCCTCCCATGAGCTCTGTGCAATCAAAATGTACACTGGCATCATAACATATATTGATTGTAATGATTATACACTTTCAAAGGACTTGTATAAATGTGCACTTTCATAAACTATATATGTAATTGTACACTTTTATAAAATATATGTTATTGCATACATTCATAAAATAGGTGTGAATGTACATAAATATATATATATGCAATCCAATTTTATAAAAACAAACATATGTTTAAACTGCAGGCAGAGGAATGTCGTTCAAACATGTCAAGCATTTGTCTGTTAATATTGCCAATAGTAATTTTGAAGTTATTTAATAACCGTATTAACATCATTGTTAATATTGACTGAAATCTGACTTTTTGGATTTTGCTTTAATGGCGCATAAATTCCATTATTGTAGAGTGAATACTGGGGCCGTAGACGGTTTGATGCATCTTTTGGTGCAGTCAATACCACATCCTTAGCACTGTGAACAACAAGGTACCAGGGAATATCATACAGTAGTTTGTTTAATGACTAGACTTGTCAATAATATTAAAAACAAGATGAAAATAAAAGTATGAAATGCTCACATGACAAGTTGCTCATGCTTTTATTTAACATCAGAGTGATGGCAAAATGCCAAATTGAATAAATATTTGAAGCAGATGAAGATACAAGGCTGTAGGTTGAAAGCAGGGTGGTGAGATTCATTTTAGATTGCTCGAACACATACACAATGAGAGAATGTCCTCCTTCTGTGCTGTAAACTTCTATGGTTCTGTGTTTTCACAGTTTGCACTTGTGTACTTCAGTTGTTAGCACTCTCTGAGCCACAAGGTGTGGGTTCAATCACCGGTTTAGGACTTAGTAGGCCATAATTTGCTGTGGCAGGGCATCTAACGGTGTCTGCCATTAGTTAGACTTGCTCTTGCATGTTTAGGTTTTCAAATTTTTAGCACGGCAAGTTGCTGAAAGTGCGAACTGATAACGTCGCAGTGAGGGAAATCGGGCATCTGGGATCGGAGTAAACAGGGAAAGCAACTGGGTATCTCCTTAACCAATCAGATTGAAGGATTGTGAAATTAACAGCGCAAGGACGAAGAAGGAAGTGGAAATTAGAATGGGTGAATTCAATATCAAATCAGGTACAGAAAGAAAAATAAAAAGAGGGAAAGAAAATTTGGATTCAGAATCATAGAATCATAGAATCATAGAAGTTACAACATGGAAACAGGCCCTTCGGCCCAACATGTCCATGTCGCCCAGTTTATACCACGAAGCTAGTCCCAATTTCCTGCACTTGGCCCATATCCCTCTATACCCATCTTACCCATGTAACTGTCCAAATGCTTTTTAAAAGACAAAATTGTACCCGCCTCTACTACTGCCTCTGGCAGCTCGTTCCAGACACTCACCACCCTTTGAGTGAAAAAATTGCCCCTCTGGACCCTTTTGTATCTCTCTCCTCTCACCTTAAATCTATGCCCCCTCGTTATAGACTCCCCTACCTTTGGGAAAAGATTTTGACTATCTACCTTATCTATGCCCCTCATTATTTTATAGACTTCTATAAGATCACCCCTCAACCTCCTACTTTCCAGGGAAAAAAGTCCCAGTCTGTCTAACCTCTCCCTATATGTCAAACCATCAAGTCCCGGTAGCATCCTAATAAATCTTTTCTGCACTCTTTCTAGTTTAATAATATCCTTTCTATAATAGGGTGACCAGAACTGTACACAGTACTCCAAGTGTGGCCTCACCAATGCCCTGTACAACTTCAACAAGACATCCCAACTCCTGCATTCAATGTTCTGACCAAATGAAACCAAGCATGCCGAATGCCTTCTTCACCACCCTATCCACCTGTGACTCCACTTTCAAGGAGCTATGAACCTGTACTCCTAGATCTCTTTGTTCTATAACTCTCCCCAACGCCCTACCATTAACGGAGTAGGTCCTGGCCCGATTCGATCTACCAAAATGCATCACCTCACATTTATCTAAATTAAACTCCATCTGCCATTCATCGGCCCACTGGCCCAATTTATCAAGATCCCGTTGCAATCCTAGATAACCTTCTTCACTGTCCACAATGCCACCAATCTTGGTGTCATCTGCAAACTTACTAACCATGCCTCCTAAATTCTCATCCAAATCCTTAATATAAATAACAAATAACAGCGGACCCAGCACCGATCCCTGAGGCACACCGCTGGACACAGGCATCCAGTTTGAAAAACAACCCTCCACAACCACCCTCTGTCTTCTGTCGTCAAGCCAATTTTGTATCCAATTGGCTACCTCACCTTGGATCCCATGAGATTTAACCTTATGTAACAATCTACCATGCGGTACCTTGTCAAAGGCTTTGCTGAAGTCCATGTAGACCACGTCTACTGCACAGCCCTCATCTATCTTCTTGGTTACCCCTTCAAAAAACTCAATCAAATTCGTGAGACTTGATTTTCCTCTCACAAAACCATGCTGACTGTTCCTAATTAGTCCCTGCCTCTTCAAATGCCTGTAGATCCTGTCCCTCAGAATACCCTCTAACAACTTACCCACTACATATGTCAGGCTCACCGGTCTGTAGTTCCCAGGCTTTTCCCTGCCGCCCTTCTTAAACAAAGGCACAACATTTGCTACCCTCCAATCTTCAGGCACCTCACCTGTAGCGGTGGATGATTCAAATATCTCTGCTAGGGGACCCGCAATTTCCTCCCTAACCTCCCATAATGTCCTGGGATACATTTCATCAGGTCCCGGAGATTTATCTACCTTAATGCGCGTTAAGACTTCCAGCACCTCCAGAGAGAGAAAAAAAAGAGACAGAAAGGAAAATTACAAAAAAACATTTTAAATTTTAAATTTTACATTTTTAAAACCTCCAACTACAATTAAAAACTGATGGAATGAGACTCCACACTTGTAATAGTTAATTTTAGGTTCCAGAGAGATTGACTGGCAGTAATTTACACATCACATTGTTAAAAGGGTACTTAGACTGATATGGACAAGCCCTAGCTTTCTGAGGTGAGTTTAGTTCATATCTACCACGCAAATACAGCAACTTCACGCCCGTTCAATGCATTTCAACGGTGAGGCAGACAGCGAGATTCTGTTTTCGTGAAGCTATCAGCGGAGCGGCGCAGCTCAGACAGCAACTTTTCGATTTCCGTGTTTACCCTCGCATGTGCCCCTCGCCTGAAGTTACTGTACCATTTGCGCATAAATAACTGGGAGCGCCATTAGCCTCACCGTTATTTCGACAGTAAATTCTGGCCCATTGCTTAACTTAAGGTGACACCTGAGAGCAGTGTTGCATTGTTGGAGGGGTTGTCCTTCTGATGAGATGTTAAACCTAGCCCCAGTACAAATTGGACGGTCTGCATCTGGGCAGGACTGGAACCAATGTCCTAGGGGGAGTGTTTGCTAGTGCTGTTGGGGAGGGTTTAAACTAATGTGGCAGGGGGATGGGAACCGATGCAGGAAGTCAGTGGGAAGTAAAGTGGTGATAGAAACAAAAGGCAGTAAGGGAGAGTGTACAAAACATGACCGGACAGATGGTCTGAGAAAGTAGGACAAAGACCAAGGGAAGTCTAGATTAAACTGCATTTATTTCAATGCAAGAAGTCTGATGGGCAAGGCAGATGAACTCAGGGCATGGATGGGTACATGGGACTGGGATGTTATAGCTATTACTGAATCATGGCTAAGGGAGGGGCAGGACTGGCAGCTCAATGTTCCAGGGTACAGATGCTATAGGAAAGATAGAGCAGGAGGTAAGAGAGGAGGGGGAGTTGCGTTCTTGATTAGGGAGAACATCACGACAGTAGTGAGAGGGGATATATCCGAGGGTTCACCCACTGAGTCTATATGGGTAGAACTGAAAAATAAGAAGGGAGAGATCACTTTGATAGGATTGTACTACAGACCCCCAAATAGTCAACAGGAAATTGAGGAGCAAATATGTAAGGAGATTACAGACAGCTGCAAGAAAAATAGGGTGGTAATAGTAGGGTCTTTAACTTTCCCAACATTGACTGGGACAGCCATAGCATTAGGGGCTTGGATGGAGAGAAATTTGTTGAGTGTATTCAGGAGGAATTTCTCATTCAGTATGTGGATGGCCCGACTAGAGAGGGGGCAAAACTTGACCTCCTCTTGGGAAATAAGGAAGGGCAGGTGACAGAAGTGTTAGTGAGGGATCACTTTGGGACCAGTGATCATAATTCCATTAGTTTTAAGATAGCTATGGAGAATGATAGGTCTGGCCCAAAAGTTAAAATTCTAAATTGGGGAAAGGCCAATTTTGATGGTGTTAGACAGGAACTTTCAGAAGTTGATTGGGAGAGTCTGTTGGCAGGCAAAGGGACGTCTGGTAAGTGGGAGGCTTTCAAAAGTGTGTTAACCAGGGTTCAGGGTAAGCACATTCCTTATAAAGTGATGGGCAAGGCTGGTAGAAGTAAGGAACCTTGGATGACTCGGGAGATTGAGGCCCTAGTCAAAAAGAAGAAGGAGGCATATGACATGCATAGGCAGCTGGGATCAAGTGGATCCCTTGAAGAGTATAGAGATTGCCG